>NC_092709.1:24175108-24495336 GCF_047496885.1 Scyliorhinus torazame | reverse complement strand
AGAGACTGAATGTGTGTGTGTGAGAGAGAGAGTGAATGTGTGTGTGAGAGAGAGTGAATATGTGTGTGTGAGAGAGAGTGAATGTGTGTGTGTGAGAGAGTGAATGTGTGTGTGTGAGAGAGAGTGTGTGTGAGAGAGAATGAATGTGTGAGAGAGAGAGTGAATGTGTGTGTGAGAGAGAGTGAATGTGTGTGTGAGAGAGAGTGAATATGTGTGTGCGAGAGAGAGTGAATGTGTGTGTGTGAGAGAGTGAATGTGTGTGTGTGAGAGAGAGTGTGTGTGAGAGAGAATGAATGTGTGTGTGAGAGAGAGAGTGAATGTGTGAGTGAGAGTGAATGTGTGTGTGTGAGAGAGTGAATGTGTGTGTGAGAGAGAGTGAATATCTGTGTGTGAGAGAGAGTGAATGTGTGTGTGAGAGAGTGAATGTGTGTGTGTGTGAGAGAGTGAATGTGTGTGAGAGAGAGTGGATGAGTGTGTGTGAGAGAGAGTGAATGTGTGTGTGTGAGAGAGAGTGAGTGAGAGTGTGAATATGTGTGTGAGAGAGAGTGAATATGTGTGTGTGAGAGAGAGTGCATGTGTGTGAGAGAGAGTGAATGTGTGTGTGAGAGAGTGAATCTGTGTGTGAGAGAGAGTAAATGTGTGCGTGTGAGAGTGTGTGTGAGAGAGAGTGAATATGTGTGTGTGAGAGTGTGTTTGTGTGTGTGTGAGAGAGAGAGTGAATGTGTGTGTGATAGAGTGTGAATGTGTGTGTGAGGGAGAGTGAATGTGTGTGTGTGTGACAGAATGAATGTGTGTGTGTGTGAGAGAGAGTGAATGTTTGTGTGACAGAGAGAGAATGTGTGTGTGTGAGAGAAGTGAATGTGTGTGTGTGAGAGAGAGTGAATGTGTGTGTGTGAGAGAAGTGAATGTGTGTGTGTGAGAGAGAGTGAATGTGTGTGTGTATGAGAGAGTGAATGTGTGTGTGTGAGAGTGTGTGTGAGAGAGAGTGAATATGTATGTGATAGAGTGTGAATGTGTGTGTGAGGGAGAGTGAATGTGTGTGTGTGTATGACAGAATGAATGTGTGTGTGTGTGAGAGAGAGTGAATGTTTGTGTGACAGAGAGAGAATGTGTGTGTGTGAGAGAAGTGAATGTGTGTGTGTGAGAGAGAGTGAATGTGTGTGTGTATGAGAGAGTGAATGTGTCTGAGAGAGAGAGTGAATATGTATTGTGAGAGAGTGAATGTGTGTGTGTATGAGAGAGTGAATGTGTGTGAGAGAGAGAGTGAATATGTATTGTGAGAGAGTGAATCTGTGTGTGAGAGAGAGTGAATATGTGTGTATGAGAGAGTGAATGTGTGTGTGTGAGAGAGAGCGTAAATGTGTGTGAGAGAGTGAATGTGTGTGTGTGTAGAGTGAATATGTGTTTGTGAGAGAGAGTGAATGTGTGTGCATGTGTGTGAGAGAGAGTGAATGTATGTGTGAGAGAGTGAATGTATGTGTGACTGAGAGTGAATATGGTGTGTGTGAGAGAGAGTGAGTGTGTATGTGTGAGAGAGCGTGAGTGTGTGTGTGTGTGAGAGTGAACGTGTGTGTGTGAGAGAATGGAAATGTGTGAGAGTGAATGTGTGTGTGAGAGAGTGAATGTGTGTGTGAGAGAGAATGAATAAGGGTGTGTGTGAGAGAGAGTGAATATGCGTGTGTGTGAGCGTGAATGTGTGTGTGTGAGAGAGAGAGTGAATGTGTGTTTGGTGTTTGTGTATGTTTGGTCTGTGTCGCAAAGTATGCGTGTGCGAGGGAATTCATGTGTGTCTGAGAGAGCGTATGAATGTGTGTGAGAGAAAGAATATGTGTGTGTGTGTGTCTGTGAGTGAGAGTGAAGGTGTGTGTGTGAGAGAGAGAATGAATATGTGTGTGTGCGTGTGTGAGAGAGAGTGAATGTGTGTGCGTGAGAGAGTTAAGATGTGTGTGTGTGAGTGTATGTTATGTGGGTGTGTGACAGAGTGTGAATATGTGTGTGTGGATATGTGTGACATTGTGTGGATGTATCAGGGAGAGTGAATGTGTGTGTGTGAGAGAGTGAAGGTGTGTGTGTGAGAGAGTGAAGGTGTGTGTGTGAGAGAGTGAAGGTTGTCATAATATACACCAGTACATCATGGTGCAGACACACACACTGATGTACACACAGCAAGACCAATCAACACACACAACACTGCAGCCAATCACCAGTTAGAGCACACGCACTATAACGACAGGGGGCATCAGAGTTCCCGCTCATTCGGGATGCAGCATCTTAGAAGGACAGAGCTTACAGCTTACAGCACAGATCTTCACCATGTGCTGAGGGCATAGACTGGTTCGGACAGGCATAGGTCTTTAGTTTAATCTAACATCGTGTTAACCCACAGCGAAAGTATGTTCAACAGTTTCTAACTTAATAAAATAGTGTTGCACTATTTTAAGTGTTGGTGGCCTGTATGTGTTCCACAGATCCAGAGCACCCAACACATCATGATACCAGGAGTTGAGGGATATTAGAACTTCTTAGACCTACCTGCAAGTGATCTGCCTTCCACCAGCATACAGTCATCCTGCAAAATGGACAGCGTCCGCCCGCCGCCGCCGCTCCGCATCACCGGTAACCTGGGGGCCAACTGGAAGATATTCAAACAACGCTTCCAGCTCTACCTTGAAACCACAGACCGGGAAGATGCCTCAGACACCAGGAAGATCGCTCTCTTCCTATCCACGGCCGGGGAACATGCCATCCACATTTTCAATTCTCTCACGGTTGCTGATGATGAAGATAAATCAAAATTCAAGACGTGCCCTCCTCAAGTCTGACACTCACTGCAACATCGAGGTGAATGAAAGTTTCAAGCGCTATGTATTCCAACAGCGTTTGCAGGGTAAGGATGAACCTTTCCAGTCCTTTCTCACCCACCTCCGCATCCTTGCGCAGTCCTGTAATTACGGGCCCAGCTCCGACTCCATGAAATGCGACCAGATCGTTTTCGGTGTTCAGTCGGACCCCCTACGCCAGCAGCTCCTCAAGGTAAAGCAGATCACCCTAGCGATTGCCATCGAGACCTGCGTGCTACACGAAAACGCCACTAGTCGGTATTCCCACATCCAAGCGGCTGAAACGACGCGGCAAGGTCCCCATGAGGAAGAATGGGTCCAAGCAATCGAGCAACTCTAGGGCCTCAGCCTGGATGAGGGCGTCCATTTTGCGCGCTTTTCGCGGACTCCTGCACTTGTGCGCACCGAACGAGGGGACGGAGACGTCGACGAATGTACTGCGCAGGTGCACACCACGTACGACCACACCGCGCATGCACGGTGGCGCTGCGAACGTACTGACGCTACAACGTGCGGCAACTGTGGCTCCGCACACTTAATGTGGCACTGTCCTACCAAATCCCGACAATGCCTGAGATGTGGCAACTTGGCCACTATGTGCTTTATGCAGATCAGCTCAGCCTGCCAACTCTTATCGCTCCAGCCAGCCTCGCATGAATGTCCGGGCCATTCAACCCACGGTCACCGAGTCCGATGTGGACCTACTACCCGATATTGACATCGAGGACCCAAAAGCGCCTTTTCGAGTCGGTATCGTTTCAAAAAACAGGGAGTCCCCGAAGCAAAGAATCCAGCCTCTATCGGTATACAGCATCGATCCAGACGATGAGTGGTGTGTCACCCTGACGGTCAACCGGTCCCAAATACGATTCCGCCTGGACACTGGTGCCTCCGCCAATCTCATTGCGCGGTCTGATTTCCAAAGCCTTCGTGTCAAACCAGCCATCCTTCCATCAGCCTGCCAGCTATTAGATTATAATGGCAATACCATTGCTGCCAGCGGCTCATGTCAACTTGAAGTGACGCACAGGTCACGCAAAGCCATCCTTCCCTTTGAAATCGTGGGCTTCTCGAAAGCCTCCCTGCTTGGCGCGCAGGCATGCAAGCTGTTGAACCTAGTTCAGAGAGTTCACTCTCTCTCTCCTGCTGACGCGTCTGCCTTTCAGGACACTGACTTCAGGGCGCAGCTCGACGCCATTATCAACCAGTACCACGACGTCTTTGAGGGCATGGGCACGCTCCCGTACACCTACAAGATTTTATTAAAACCGAATGCCACGCCTGTGGTGCACGCACCTCGCAGGGTCCCAGCACCCCTTAAGGACCGCCTCAAGCAGCAGCTGCAGGACCTCCAGAACCAAGGAGTGATTTCCAAAGTCAGGGAACCGACCGACTGGGTCAGTTCCATGGTATGTGTAAAAACGCCTTCTGGCGAATTGAGAATTTGCATTGATCCCAAGGATCTAAATCGCAATATTATGAGGGAGCACTAACCAATTCCCAAGCGTGAAGAGCTCACATGTGAGATGGCTCGCGCCAAGCTCTTCAACAAACTCGACGCCTCAAAGGGATTCTGGCAAATCCAGCTCGATAAATCCAGCAGGAAACTTTGCACATTTAACACCCCCTTTGGCAGATATTGTTACAGCAGGATGCCGTTTGGGATCATCTCTGCATCAGAAGTGTTCCATAGGATTATGGAACAAATGTTGGAAGGCATTGAAGGTGTTCGCGTCTATGTCGATGACATAATCATTTGGTCCACCACCCCGCAGGAGCATGTTAGTCGCCTCCAGCGCGTATTCAGACGTATACATGAGCATGGCCTCCGCCTCAACAGGGCCAAATGCTCTTTTGGTCAGACAGAACTCAAGTTCCTCAGGGAGCACATCTCCCAATTGGGTGTGCAGCCGGATGCGGAGAAGGTAGCTGCCATCACAGCTATGAAAACACCAGAGGACAAGAAGGCGGTCCTCCGATTTCTGGGCATGGTCAATTTTTTAGGGAAATTTATCCATAACCTCGCCTCTCACACCACGGCTCTCTGGAGCCTGGTCAGGAAGACGACAGGCTTCCAATGGCTCCCTGCCCACGAGCACGAATGGAGAGAACTCAAAACAAAACTGACCGCGGCCCCGGTCTTAGCTTTCTTTGATCCAGCAAAGGAGACCAAAATTTCGACCGATGCCAGTCAATCCGGCATTGGGGCAGTGCTCCTTCAACGTGGGCCTCATCATGGGCCCCCATTGCATATGCGTCACGTGCGATGACCCCCACGGAACAGCGCTACGCGCAGATAGAAAAGGAGTGCCTGGGTCTTCTGACCGGTGTGGTTAAGTTTCACGATTATGTCTACGGTCTTCCTCAATTCACCGTCAAGACCGACCATCGCCCGCTGGTCAATATAATACAGGAAGACTTGAACGACATGACGCCTTGCCTCCAGCGTATTCTTCTCAAGCTCCGGCAATACGACTTCCAGCTGGTATACACCCCAGGCAAAGATCTCATCATTGCTGACGCTCTCTCCAGGGCAGTCAACACTCCATGTGACCCAGCGGGATTTGTCTGGCAGGTTGACGCCCATGTGGCATTCGCGGCCTCCAATCTACCTGCCTCGGATGAACGCCTCGTCCAAATTCGCTGCAAGACGGCGGCTGACCCCTTGCTACAGCGTGTCATGCGCCACCTAACGGATGGGTGGCTCAAGGGCCAATGCCCTCAATTCTATAATGTCAGAGATGATCTGGCGGTAGTAGACGGGGTTTTTCTAAAACTGGACCGCACTGTCATCCCGCATAGCATACGCCAGCTTGTCCTGGAACAACTACACGAGGGCTACCTTGGCGTGGAAAAGTGCCGCCGACGGGCCCGAGAGGCAGTGTACTGGCCCGGCATTAATGAGGACATAGCCAACACAGTTCTCAACTGCCCCACTTGTCAGCGCTTCCAGCCGGCCCAACCACGTGAGACCCTGCAGCCCCATGAGTTGGTCACGTCACCATGGACCAAGGTGGGCATCGACCTGTTCCACGCTCTGGGTAGAGACTATGTCCTGATCGAGGACTACTTTTCGAATTACCCACAGGTGATACGGTTGCACAACCTCACCTCGTCTGCAGTCATTCGTGCATGTCAAGAGACTTTTGCTCGACACGGCATCCCGCTCACGGTTATGTCGGACAATGGCCCCTGCTTCGCCTGACAAGAATGGTCCAACTTTGCCAGGCGGTACAATTTTGCCCATGTGATGTCCAGTCCCTTGTACCCCCAATCCAACAGCAAAGCAGAGAAGGGAGTACATATAGTCAAACGGCTCCTCTGCAAGGCTGCCGATGCTGAGTCTGATTTCTATCTTGCCTTGCTGGCCTATCGCTCCGCCCCACTGTCCACTGGCCTGTTGCCAGCCCAGTTACTCATGGGTCGCATCCTGAGGAAAACGGTGCCGTCCATTCATGTCCCAGACCTCGACCACGTTCCGGTCCTTCGACGGATGCAGCTGTCTCGTGCACAGCACAAGGCGGCTCATGACTCCCGTGCAGCTGATCTCCCTGCTCTGGCTCCAGATGACAACGCCCGCGTCCATCTTCCGGATGGTGGCTGGTCTGCATCCGCTGTTGTCCTTCGGCAGGTGGCCACCCGCTCCTTCCTGGTTTGTCTACCGGATGGCTCTATTCTGCGCCGCAATCGACGCGCCCTGCGACTCGTTCCACGCTCGTCACATGATCCTCCAGTGTCGCCTCGCCCTCCTGTTGACCCTGCCACGGACTATGCAGAGCTCCTTGTCACTCTGCATCCCCCTGACGCTGACACAGTCCAGCCCGCTCCTGAACCGGCGGCTCTCGACCCACCCTTGAGGCGGTCAACCAGAATTCATCGCCCACCTCAGAGACAAGATTTATGAACTTTGCGAACTTATGGACTCTCTGAATTGTTTTGTTGCTTTGTTTGATCGTTTCCCTGGTTTGTATATAGTGTTGATCTCATTACTTGTTGCATACTGCTTCTCTGCACCAGGCACCTTCCCATGTAAATAGCTTAGTTCTCATGTACGTAGTCCTGTAAATATGTCTTCGCACCCCACACGTAGTTAGGAACATTCTTACCATACATTATTTATTGCCACACACATGCATTTTTTTTATAAAAGAGGGGATGTCATAATATACACCAGTATATCATGGTGCAGACACACACACTGATGGACACACAGCAAGACCAATCAACACACACAACACTGCAGCCAATCACCAGTTAGAGCACACTCACTATATAGACAGGGGGCATCAGAGTTCCCGCTCATTCGGGATGCAGCCTCTCAGAATGACAGAGCTTACAGCACAGACCTTCACCATGTGCTGAGTGCATAGACTGGTTAGGACAGGCATAGGTCTTTAGTTTAATCTAACATCATGTTATCCCACAGTGAAAGTATATTCAACTGTTTCTAACTTAATAAAATAATGTTGTTCTATTTTAAGTGTTGGTGGCCTGTATGTGTTCCACGGATCCAGAGCACCCAACACATCAAAGGTGTGTGTGACTAAGATGTGTGTGTGAGAGTATGTGGGTGTGTGAGAGAGTGAAGGTGTGTGTGTGTGTGAGAGTATGTGGGTGTGTGAGAGAGTGAAGGTGTGTGTGTGTGAGACAGTATGTGGGTGTGTGAGAGAGTGAAGGTGTGTGTGTGTGAGACAGTATGTGGGTGTGTGAGAGTGAATATGTGTGTGTGTGAACGAGCGACTGGCGGGATTTAACAAAATGGGAACAAAGTCCCATAGCGAGCGCGTTTCGCCGCTTGTTTCCCAGCGCTCACAGCACCGAGAAACACAATGCTATAAAATGGCACGTGCGTTAGATAGGGGGCCTCAACGGGGAACGCATAGCCAAGGCTGCACTTTGTCCCGTTTTGGGCACTGAGGAGTGTTATAATCCTTGCCTTGTTCTCCAAGATAGCCAGATATATAATGTTGACAAAGAATATAAAAATAGGAAGTTGAAATCAAAATGAATTTATTTTACACTACTAAATTCGATTAGGTTTGCACACTTTACAAAGTAACAGATAATAAACTAATAATACTGAATCTGTCGTACAGCAATCAATATTCTCTCTATTAAACTACATTGTAACTCAGCCTCGTGCTATGTTTCTGCAATGAAATCTCCCTCTGCTTTCTCATCATCTTCTCCCAGAATTCCTTGAGATGTTGCCTTTATATACAATAATTTATTAACGCCATCTAATGTTGAGTTACACATAGTTTCTGTTGTAAACCCTTTCCTACACATATCTTTACAAGGAGCTCCGTTCGCCAGAAATCCTCAGTGTAGCGAGAGAGCGGGACGCCGTTTTTAAATTTAAGCTGTGCTAAAGGGTACTGATTCAATGATTCATGGTTCAAAATAAAATGTCTGCACCGGCTCACTGCTCTGGAGGGTGCTGAGCCAGACCCTTTTTGGACTAACTGCATCAATCAGGTGGCACACAATCCACTGGGTTATTTGTACGACTGGAATCAACAGAAAGGTGACAGTAATGCACGTGAGTTACTGTGTGCAATTGTCTCTTTAAAAACCGAGTCACGTGACATGCGTGACATCATCTGCTACTTTGCGACTTTTGGGAAGTCTATTGCCAGTGAAGACCTATTCAAAAAACTTCTGTTGATCTTGCATTAAACCCACATAGATCTGTAATCGCCGGAGCTTTTTATTGGAGAAAAAAACCATAGGAGTGATTCAACAGACCAATCGATCAAGTAGATCGATGGAAAGTCAGAAATCGCTGGCATCTGAATTGGTGATGTTTTGGTCCAAAAGTTCAAAGAGAAAGCCCACACTGATTTTAAACCAGCAATCGGAGCACTACAGGGCTCACCACGTGCAGTGTAGTCAGACATGAAGGCAGAGAACAAAAGATTATCATAAATTTCATGCAAGTTAAAGCTGATGAAAGTTAAAGCTGTTACAAATTGGTAATCCACCTTGAATGAATTTTTGAGCCCCAAACGACCGCATCTGAGGAGCCTCAACTGGGCGCCGTTTAGCTCAGGTTTCTGACTTCCAGTTGCGGCTATGCAGAGCTAAGTCGCACGTTCGGCAGCTCCCGCTAAAAACTGACTTTTGGGCTCTTTTCAGGGCCCCCAACGGAATTTTTTCGACGTTTCCCGGTGTGGGAAGGAGATTGCAATCGTCCCCCGACGGTGTATGGCTTGGACCAGGAGCGGGGCGACTAAAAAAGTGGTGGTGAACCCAAAGAAGGTGCGAGGGAAGAAGAGCAAAATGGCGGCAGGCGGGGACCAGGCAGCGTGGATGCAGTGGGCGCAGGAGCAGCAGGAGGTTATCCAGCGCTGCTTCAGGGAGATCAAAGCAGACCTGCTGGAGCCGATGAAGGCTTCTATCGACAAGCTGCTGAAGACCCAGACGGCCCAGGGGGTAGTGATCCGCGAGGTCCGGCAAAAGGTATCCGACAACGAGGACAAGATATTAGGCCTTGCGGTAAAGGTGGAGGCGCACGAGGCGCTCCACAAGAAATGGCAGGAACGGTTCGAGGAGATGGAGAATCGGTCGAGGCGGAAGAAGTTGCGGGTTCTGGGCTTCCCGGAGGAGCTGGAGGGGTCGGACGTGGGGGCCTATGTGGTCACCATGCTGATGGGAGCGGGGTCCTTCCAGGGGCCCCTGGAGCTGGTAGGGGCCCATAGAGTGCTGGCGAGGAGGCCCAAGGCTAACGAGCCTCCGCGGGCGGTGCTGGTGCGGTTCCATCGGTTCGCTGATTGGGAGTGCGTGCTCATGTGGGCCAAGAAGGAGAGGAGCAGCAGGTGGGAGAACGCGGAGGTTCAAATATCCCAGGACTGGGGTGCGGAGGTGGCGAAGAAGAGAGCTGGGTACAATCGGGCGAAGGCGGTGCTGCACAAGAAGGGGGTGAAGTTTGGCATGCTGCAACCGGCACGACTGTGGGTCAGCTACAGGGACCGGCACCATTATTTTGAGTCTCCGGAGGAGGCATGGGCTTTAGTTCAGGCCGAGAAGCTGGACACAAACTGAGGGTTGGGATGGGTGGTCGGGGATTGCTGTTGGGGTGTTACATTTTGAGGGGGGGTTCTTTGCTCTTGTTTCTTTTTGGTTCGGTGTGGGTGGTTAGGGTGGGTTGGGCACTGTTTTGGTTGGGTCTGTCGGGTGGGCTCTTGGAGGGGGGTAAGTAAATGGAGTAGGGGTGGATGGCCGGTAGGGGGGATGGGGCCCCGCGGGGGAGGGGGAGGCCCGAGTTGGGGGAGAGGGGACTGAGCCTGTAAAAGGAGCTGCGTCAGAGGTGGTGGGGCGCGGGCTTTTTCCAACGCTGAAGGCTGGAGGAGGCGGGGCTGGGGCGGGGAGCGAGGGTTGTTTCCCACGCTTGGGATGGAAGGGGGAGGCCGAGAGCCTGCTGTTGGGTAATGGAGGAGGAGGGTATGTCACACAATGGGAGGAGTCGAAGGAGAGGCGGGAGTAGCCGGGGTCAGCAGGAGTCAGCTGACTTGCGGGAGTGCAATGGGGGGAGTAAAGCAGCTAGGAGGGGTCCTAGCTGGGGAGGGCTGTGGGGTGGGGGGGGGGGGGGTGGAGAACCGGGTTGCTGCTGGTATGGTCAAGGGGGAGCTGGAGCGAGTGGAGGGGGTTGGGACGGGGGTCTGCTGCCGTGGGGAAAGGGCCAGGCGTGGGGTGCGGGCGCGTGGCTGGCCGAGGAGGGGTTATGGCTAGTCGGCGGGGGAGGGGGGCGGGTAGCCCCCTGATCGGGCTGATAACCTGGAATGTAAGAGGACTGAACGGGCCGGTCAAGCGGGCCCGGGTGTTCGCGCACCTGAAGGGGCTGAGCGGATGTGGTCATGCTCCAGGAAACTCGCCTGAAGGTGGCAGACCAGGTAAGATTGAGGAAGGAGTGGGTAGGTCAGGTGTTTCATTCGGGGCTGGATGCCAAAAATCGGGGGGGTGGCGATCTTGGTGGGAAAGAAGGTGTCGTTCGAGGCGTCGAGCATTGTGACAGACAATGGCGGCAGGTACGTAATGGTAAGTGGTAAGTTGCAAGGGGAGAGGGTGGTGCTGGTCAACGTGTACGCCCCGAACTGGGACGATGCAGGTTTTATGCGGCGTATGTTGGGTCGGATCCCGGACTTGGAAGTGGGGGGCCTGATAATGGGGGGGGGGGACTTTAACATGGTGTTGGATCCGGCACTGGATTGCTCCAGGTCTAGGACGGGTAGGAGGCCGGCGGCGGCTAAAGTGCTGAGGGGGTTTATGGGCCAGATGGGAGGGGTGGACCCTTGGAGATTTGCACGGCCGGGGGCTAGGGAATTTTCATTCTTCTCGCACGTTCATAACGCCTATTCCCGGATCGACGTTTTTGATATGAGCAGGGCGCTGATTGCGAGAGTAGAGGATACCGAGTACTCGGCGATAGCCAGTTCTGATCACGTCCCGCATTGGGTAGACCTAGAGCTGGGGGAGGAGAGGGACCAGCGCCCGTTGTGGCGCTTGGAGGTGGGGCTGTTGGTGGACTAGGAGGTGAGTGAGCGGGTCCAAGGAAGAATAGAGGGGTACCTGGAGGCCAATGATAACGGGGAGGTTCGAGTGGCGATGGTATGGGAGACGCTGAAGGCGGTGGTTAGGGGAGAGCTGATCTCCATTAGGGCCCACAAGGAGAGGAGAGAGCAGAGGGAGAGGGAGAGGCTGGTGGGGGAGATGGTGAGGGTAGACAGGAGGTATGCGGAGGTGCCTGAGGAGGGACTGTTGAGGAAGAGGCGTAGCCTCCAGACAGAATTCGACCTGTTGACCACCAGGAAGGCGAAGGTGCAGTGGAGGAAGGCCCAGGGGGTGATTTATGAGTGTGGGGAAAAGGCAAGTCGGATGCTGGCGCATCAGCTTCGGAAGCTGGACGCAGTTAGGGAGATCGGGGGAGTTAAGGACAGGGGAGGGAGTGGGGTTGGCATCAATGGGGTCTTCAGGGACTTTTATGAGGAACTGTATTGGTCCGAGCCCCCACGGGAGGAGGGAGGGACGGGCCGCTTTCTGGACCAATTGAGGTTTCCGAAGGTGGAGGAGGGACTGGTGGCGGGATAGGGGGCCCCGATTGGGTTGGAGGAGCTGGCCAAAGGGATAGGGAGCATGCAGGCGGGGAAGGCACCGGGGCCGGATGGTTTCCCAGTCGAATTCTACAAGAAATATGTGGACCTGTTGGGCCCGTTGCTAGTTAGGACCTTCAATGAGGCAAGGGAGGGGGGGGCTTTGCCCCCGACGATGTCCCGGGCACTGATCTCCTTGATCCTGAAGTGGGACAAGGATCCCCTGCAGTGTGGGTCTTACAGGCCGATTACGTTGCTAAACGTAGATGCCAAGGTGCTGGCGAAGGTCTTTGCCTCGAGAATTGAGGATTGTGTGCTGCAGGTGATCCACGAAGACCAGACGGGGTTCGTGAAGGGGAGGCAGTTGAACGGGAATGTGCGGAGGCTCCTGAATGTTATTATGATGCCGGCGAGGGAGGGGGAGGCGGAGATAGTGGTGGTGATGGATGCTGAGAAGGCCTTCGATAGGGTAGAGTGGGGGTACTTGTGGGAGGTGCTGAAGAGATTCGGGTTTGGGGAGGGGTTTGTCAGGTGGGTTAGGCTGTTGTATGAGGTCCCGATGAGGGAAGCGATGAGAGCGGCGGGGTCTGCCTTCACCTCAGTGGGGAACTCGATTTCACTGGAAGTCATCCTATCGATTTGTCGAGACGCGCTGTGTCGATTGTATTAATTTCCTCCCCACCCGCCCAGGGAGTCGAGGAACTGGAGGGGCTTGGTGCGGGGTGGGGAGGAGCATAGGGTGTCGCTCTATGCGGACGACTTGCTGCAATTGTGGCGGACCCGGTGGGGGGAATGCCAGAGGTAATGAGGATCCTCAGGGAGTTCGGGGATTTCTCAGCGTACAAGCTCAACATGGGGAAGAGCGAGTTGTTCGTGGTTCACCCAGGGGACCAGGAGAGGGGTATTGGCGAGCTCCCACTAAAAAGGGCGGAGAGGAGCTTCAGGTATTTGGAGGTCCAGGTGACCAGGAGCTGGGGGGCACTGCATAGACTTAATTTCAAGTGGTTGGTGGAGCAAATGGAGGAGGAGTTCAAGAGGTGGGACGCGTTGCCGCTGTCCTTGGCGTGTAGGGTGCAGTCAGTCAAGACGACGGTGCTCCCAAGGTTTTTGTTCCTGTTCCAGTGCCTCCACATGTTTATCCCGAAGGCCTTCTTTAGGCGGGTCAACAGGAGCATAACGGGGTCTGTGTGGGCGCGAGGGACTCCGAGGGTGAGAAGGGTGTTCCTGGAGCGGAGTAGGGATGGGGGGGAGGCTAGCATTGCCCAACCTCTGTGGGTACTACTGGGCCGCCAATGCGGCGATGGTGCGCCAGTGGGTGATGGAGAGGGATGGGGCTGCATGGAAGAGGCTGGAGACGGCGTCTTGTGAGGGTACGAGTCTGGAGGCGCCTGCAACGGATCCGCTGCCGCTCCCTCCAATGAGATAAAGCACGAGCCCGGTAGTGGCGGCTACCCTCGAAATCTGGGGGCAGTGGAGGTGGCACAGGGGGGAAGTTGGGGCCTCGGTGTGGACCCCAATACGGGGGAACCACCGGTTTGTCCCAGGGAGAATAGATGGAGGGTTTTCGGGGTGGCACAGGGCAGGGATAAGAAGGTTGGGGGACCTGTTTGTGGACGGGAAGCTCGCGAGCCTGGGTGAGCTGGAGAAGTATGGGCTCCCCCCGGGGATTACCTTCAAATATTTACAGGTAAGGGCGTTTGCCAGGCGGCAAGTGGTGGAATTCCCGCGGCTGCTGCCACGCATAGTACAGGACAGGATGCTCTCGGGGGGGGGTGGTTTGGAGCGAGGAAGATCTCGGAAACGTACCAGGTGATGCAGGAGGAGGAGGAGGCCTCGGTGGTGGAGTTGAAAGGTAAATGGGAGGAGGAGTTGGGAGAGGAGATCGAAGAGGAGACGTGGGCGGATGCCCTAGGGAGGGTGAACTCTTCCTCTTTGTGCGCGAGGCTCAGCCTCATACAGTTTAAGGTGCTGCACAGGGCACACATGACCGGGACAAGGATGAGCCAGTTCGTTGGGGGTGAGGACAGGTGTGTTAGGTGCTCAGGGAGCCCAGCAAATCACACCCATATGTTCTGGGCATGCCCAGTGCTGAAGGAATTTTGGAAGGGCGTAGCGAGGACGGTGTCGGGGGTGGTAGGATCCAGGGTCTGACCGGGCTGGGGGCTCGCAATATTTGGGGTTACAGAGGAGCCGGGAGTGCAGGAGGCGAAAGAGGCCGGTATTCCGGCCTTTGCGTCCCTGGTAGCCTGGCGAAGGATTCTTCTTCTGGAAGGATGCGAGGAATCCTAGATCAACGATATGGCGGGCTTTATTAAATAGGAGAGGGTGAAATTCGCCTTAAGGGAATCGGTACAAGGGTTCTTCAGGCGGTGGCAACCGTTCTTGGACTTCTTGGCAGAACGGTAGACAATGGTCAGCAGCAGCAGCTGCGGGGCGGCAGGGGGCGGTGGGGGCGGGGGGTTCTATTTTATTTGTGTTTGTTTACACTGGGGGATCTGAGGGGGTGTATATATTTGCTATGTTTGCTTTGTGTTAAATTGGGGTGTTAATTTATTATTTATGTATTGGGGGAGGGGGGCACGGGGGTTGTTTTACTTTGTTCTGTGTTTAATTCTACTGGGTTCCTTTTTCATTCTGTTGTTGATATTTTGTGAAAACCTCAACAAAATTTTTTTTTTAAAAAAAGCTCTGGTTTCTACAAGCTTGGACCAAGCACGGTGGCACCTCAGGGAGTCTCGCAGGCCATTAAAGCCCGGTGGGTGGGGACAAGGCAGGGTAGCACCCTGGCACTCCTCTGGCACCCGGAAACCTTGGCACTGCCAGCCTGGTACCCTGGCAGTGCCATTTGGGCACATTGGCAGTAACAACCTGGCACTGCCAGGGTGCCCAATTGGCACTGCCTGCAAGGGGGCGGTGTAGAGATTGTGGAAGCCTTTCAAAATGATGCCCTAACTGTGAGGAGCAAGTCCTGCTAGCGAGCTCAGTTCCCCAGTGCTGCAAAAACCTTGTTAGTCTGCTCTGTCATGAAGCAGGATGGTACAATTCGTATCTGCGGAGATTTTAAGACAACCATCAACCTGGTGCTATGTGCGGATCAACACTCGCTACCTTTGATTGAAGGTTTGTCCCCAGGCCTAGCAGGAGGACAGACCTTCAGCAAGACTGACCCATCACAGGCCTATCTGCAAATGAATGCGGCAGCTAAATCTCATCCCCCGCTCACCATCATCATTCACAAAGGCCTATTCCACTACAAAAGATTGCCTTATTTCAACGATCAATGGACCAGACCCTTAGTGACTTACAAGGGACATAGTGTTACCTAGATGACATATTGATAGAATAATAGAATTTCTACAGTGCAGAGGGTGGCCATTCGGCCCATCAAGTCTGCACCGACCCTCTGAAAGAGCACCCTCCCTAGACCCGCTCCCCCGCCCTATCCCTGCAACGTAACCTGCGTATCCCTGGACACTTAAGGGGCAATTTTGCACGGCCAATCCACCTAACCTACACATCTTTGGACTGTGGGAGAAAACCGGAGCTCCTGGATGAAACCCACGCAGACACGGGGATAAATTGCAAACTCCACATAGACAGTCAACCAAGGCCAGAATTGAACCCGGGTCCTTGATGCTGTGAAGAAGCAGTGCTAACCACTGTGCCACCATGCCACCCCTAACTAGCATAAATGAACAAAAACATTTACAACACTTCGAAACCACACTGAATTAACATAAAATGCATGGGCTTTGTGTCAGGAAAGATAAATGTGATTTCTTCCAGAAATTTATACAATAACTTGGTAGCCTTCTATGGCCAGGATGTTTACTGGAACCAGATGTTCAAACTCAAGCGTTCTCATGCCACGCCATGCTTGTTTAATACTTCATTTATCTAACTATTTGCAACATCTTGCTGTCTTTCCCAACTGCTTATCTATTAGACTTATTTACTTCACTGTATAAATATCAGGGCCTTTTGCTCGTTTGTTGGACTTCGCCTCGGACCTGAGTCGCGACTGGTGCCAGGCACCGAATCTCGAAGCCGCCATCGACCCAGGGGGCGCTGACGAGCAGAAAGGTGTGAGATTCTTGATTTATATTCTTATTTGTATTATTATTTGCTCATAAAGTAGAGTAGATGAACATCTGTTGTTCTCTTTATTGCATTGTGTCCGAATCATAAAGAACTCTTGGAGAATCCAAGAGACAAGTGCAGAATCTAACTGCGCTTAGTTGGAGAAGGAGCACTGAGCATTATATTTGGTGAAAGGAAATTTCACCAATACCAGTATGGTCATCACTTCACATTGTTGATGAACCCTTAACAGCTATTTTTGGGCCACACAAAGGTATCCCTTTGTTGGTTGCAAGTAGACTCCAACGATGGTCATTAATACTATCTGCACATTTCTATGAGATTAAATACCGACAGTCTGAAAACCATGTGAATGTGGATGCATTATACCTAGTGGTGATAATTTCTTCACTGTTCACAGACTGAGAATGTTCTAGTGACTGCAGCTCAAGTCGAAAGACATGCCAGAAATGATCCTGAAATGAGGAAGGCACTGGGCATGATATTGAAGGGGAGGATAGCAGGAAAACACCCTGAATTAAAACCGTACATTTCCAGGACACTCGAATTAACAGCACAGGGCGGATGTCGGTTGTGGGGGATGAAAGTAATTGTTCCACCGAATTTATGATAAGTTTTGGAGCAGTTGTACAAAGGACGCCCAGGTATAGTGCGAACAAAGTTACTTCTGGTGGCCAGGAATTGATGGCCAGATAGAAGAAGAAAAAGCAGGGCTATGCCAGTCATGTGCGCGGGTAAGGAACGCACTGCCGTTGTTCCCATTGCATCCATGGGAGTGGCCTGAAATGCCGTGGCAACGTCTGAACGTTTACTTTGCTGGTCCAGTCGAGGGGCACATGTTCAGGCTGTTGTAGACACACACTCAAAGTGACCTGAGGTGGTTTTAATGAAATCAACAACTGCAGCACAAACCATTGAGAAACACAAAAAGGGGAAAACCAGGGCAGATTGTGAGTGACAATGGGCCAAGAGTTTGAAGACTACTTAACGATGTGTGGAGTTCAACATATTGAGTCAGGACCTCCCATCCAGCCACAAAATGGTTTAGCCGAACGGTTTGCTCAGTCTTGGGGACCTAGGTTCACTTCATCTCCATGTGAACATATTTCTAGAAATATAGCAAAATACGAGACGTGCAATTACACAAAGTTCGCCAGCTTTGCTGTCGATGAAAAGGAAGCTGAGGACTACCTTTGATTTACTCGCCAGAGGAGACATCAGACAGAGGAGAGCGAAACCAACAGTCACAGAGCCTGAGATGAGAAACTAACGCAAGGAAGCGTTCGTATCAACAAGGAGAACAAGTGTTAGCGTGCAGTTCCACCACCAGTGAGAAGTGGGTCCCTGCGATGGTATTGACTCCGACTGATCCAATTTCCTACATGGTCCAAACAACAGATGAACTCGTGTACTGGCTCTCCAAATGAGCATCATGACTTGGTGCCAATCCCCTGCCTGTCCCCTGTACCCCTGCACATTATTTCTATTTAAATAATCATCTGATGCCCTCTCCAATGACTCGATTGAACCAGCCTCCGACGGCACTTCCAGCCAGTGCATTCCAGACCCGAGCCATTCGCTGTGTGAAAAAGCTTTTTTCTCCACCATCTTTCTCCGCAAGACCTTTTATTTCCTTTATAGCTGGTTTCCCAATGAGAGATTCTTTTGAAAGGCCACTCAATCCATGGTCAGATTGTCGAGAGGATTCCTTCAGTCATAAAAACGAGGCGGGATGAGTTGGTGTCCTGAATTATTGAAGCCACGCTACTTACCTGGTGGTGACAGTATTTGCTCTTCAGAGAGCTCACTTAAATTATTGGTCTGTTTGACAAAGGTGAGTCCGACATCATTTACAGCGATTTCCTGCAATCGAATTTAATAAACACTCAGGACCAGCTGTCGGATTTTCCTGTAAGCACCTTGTAGTGATATGCATTACTGTATATAAACAAGGGGTGAAGGTAAATACACTACAACTAAGTAACCACTAGAGGGAGCACCAGAGTGTGTATATACATAGACAAACAGGATGTAGACTCTCTCTCTCTTCACAGGAACGGCAGCTGGTGAGCAGGACACAGACAGGCAGCTCAGATGTAACATAGTCTAAGCACTGGAGAGAGAATGAACTCATAGAAATAAAGCATCTACTTCAACTGTAAGACTACGAGCTTTATTCAGACACAAGGAATAATACATAGTACCAGGACCTGCTGACTTCAGAACGCTTACTAGAAAAGTTACACAAGATGCAGACAAAGCATGATCGAAAACAGAAGAAAACTCGGACATGGGGAGACTTCGCTGAGTCGATGCAACTCGTTGGAACTCCACCGCAGCTGAAAACAACCGGTAATTTAAGTCAGAGATGGGAAATCTTTAAACAAACATTCGAACTGTATATCATAGCTAATGAGTTGAGCGCGGCCTCAGAAGAAATGAAAATAGCACTTCTCCTAGCAGGACATGAAGCTAGAGAAATCTATAACTGCTTTAATTACTTGAAACGTGGAGACAACACCAAATTAGAAGCAATACTTAAAAAATTTGAAGATTTCTGCAACACCAGTAACAATGCTGCTTTGAGCCATTCAATGCTCAGACATCAAAATGCACAGGGAATGAGTGTTACAAAACTCAATCATCAGAACAGAAAGGGTTAATGCTGGAAATCGCGTTTGACAAGTGCAGATCGCAAGAAAAAAATAACTTTAAGTTTTTAACAAGAAAAAACAGCAAAAAAGTTCTTTTCCACGGGTCTGAAGCAGTTAAAATGGCGTCTAAGCACATTTTAAACACCCCGGGGAGCAAAAGACACAAATCTGGGTCTGCGCATGCGCAGGAAACGGCAGCCGCACATAGGCAATTGAAAAAAGACGTTTTCAATTCAGATAGGTCTGCGCATGCGCAGGAAACGGTAGCCGCGCATGTGCAATTGAAAAAGAAGTTTTGAGCGCAGATCGTTCTGCGCATGCACAGTTGAACCAGAAGCGCACAGCGCGAAGAGGGATCTGCGCATGCGCAAGCCGCGCATGTGCAGTTTACGAAAAAGCGCAAAGTAAAGGAAAACGATTTGTGCATGCGCAATCCATTCCTACGCTTTACGGCACGAGCGTCATGGCGTCAGAGGTCCCGGACCACGCCCACGTAAAGGGGAAATGTCCGAAAATTGAAAAAAGATTTTTAAAGCTACAAAACACAATCTCACCTCGAAAGACAGAACAATGTCTGAACGTCTACCAGCAGTTGAAAATACCCTCCGCAGCACCCTGGAACAAGCAGTTTGCATCACCTGAAGTGAAGAGCACAATGACAAATCCGAAACCAAAGAAGATGATTTGTTTATCGAAGAATACTACTCAGACATGGCTGAGTTATTCGGATATTATGATCATAAAAGCATCAGCACCACGGTTGAAAAGCGCAACACGACTCTACTCGTGGTAGATGAATCCAATACCATGATGCAATTGCAGATCGTCGATACATTGGATGACAGCAACCTGTCAAATACCCAAGAAGAAAACAATGCCACACAGCGAGAACTGAACGACTCCATTGAGAGAGCACAGATCGACTCCACAGTGAGACCACTGCACAACTCCACACAGAGAGCGATGAAAGACTCCACAGTGAGAGCGATATAAGCCTCCACAGAGAGTTCGTTGACAGACTCCACAATGGAAGCAACTCAGGACTCCATAGCGAAGTCCATGCATGAACAAGACCATGAAGGTCTATCAACCTTATCTGAGCAACCTGCATCAGATTATGAAAATCTACCAAGCTCATGTGAACAACAAAAAGACTATGACAGTCTACCCAGCTTATTTGAGCCACCTGAAGAAGACTATGACAGTCTACCCAGCTCATTTAACCAACAAGAAGACACTGAATGTCGACCCACTGTATGTGAGACAAGTGACGAAGAAATCACAATTCCCATACAAGATGTGCAAGATCACAGCGAGACTGACAGATCTCAGTTTATATGTACAAAAGCACTCAACAATAAAAGTGAAACTACTCAAGTGAGACCACATCAATTAAAACCTCATCTACTCCAACCTATCCACAAGAAAATGAAATCTTGAAGATTTTGTATCCAAAAGAGGAGCACCAAGAAACCAAAGATGATTCAAGTGAACCTGAAATGACTCTAGAAGAGGAGCACCAAGGAATCAAAGAGGAATCACATCAACCACAAATGACTGATGTCACCATGATCAATGCAACATCAGATCATTCACACAATCCTCAAGAATAAACGCTCAGTGAAACATCAGATACCACAACATTTTCTTTGTTCTTGTGCTTTTTGTTGTTCTTGTTGCGCTCAATGACTGTTCCGTGTGGATAATTCGAGTCATACTCAAAGTTATTTGCGTCAGTGTCAAAGTTATTTGATCATGGTGACATCAGTCATTTGTGGTTGATGTGATTCCTCTTTGATTCCTTGGTGCTCCTCTTCTAGAGTCATTTCAGGTTCACTTGAATCATCTTTGGTTTCTTGGTGCTCCTCTTTTGGATTCAAAATCTTCAAGATTTCATTTTCTTGTGGATAGGTTGGAGTAGATGAGGTTTTAATTGACGTGGTCTCACTTGAGTAGTTTCACTTTTATTGTTGAGTGCTTTTGTACATATAAACTGAGATCTGTCAGTCTCGCTGTGATCTTGCATATCTTGTATGAGAATTGTGATTTCTTCGTCACTTGTCTCACATACAGTGGGTCGACATTCAGTGTCTTCTTGTTGGTTAAATGAGCTGGGTAGACTGCCATAGTCTTCTTCAGGTGGCTCAAATAAGCTGGGTAGACTGTCATAGTCTTTTTGTTGTTCACATGAGCTTGGTAGATTTTCATAATCTGATGCAGGTTGCTCAGATAAGGTTGATAGACCTTCATGGTCTTGTTTATGCATGGACTTCGCTATGGAGTCCTGAGTTGCTTCCATTGTGGAGTCTGTCAACGAACTCTCTGTGGAGGCTTATATCGCTCTCACTGTGGAGTCTTTCATCGCTCTCTGTGTGGAGTTGTGCAGTGGTCTCACTGTGGAGTCGATCTGTGCTCTCTCAATGGAGTCATTCAGTTCTCGCTGTGTGGCATTGTTTTCTTCTTGGGTATTTGACAGGTTGCTGTCATCCAATGTATCGACGATCTGCAATTGCATCATGGTATTGGATTCATCTACCACGAGTAGAGTCGTGTTGCGCTTTTCAACCGTGGTGCTGATGCTTTTATGATCATAATATCCGAATAACTCAGCCATGTCTGAGTAGTATTCTTCGATAAACAAATCATCTTCTTTGGTTTCGGATTTGTCATTGTGCTCTTCACTTCAGGTGATGCAAACTGCTTGTTCCAGGGTGCTGCGGAGGGTATTTTCAACTGCTGGTAGAAGTTCAGACATTGTTCTGTCTTTCGAGGTGAGATTGTGTTTTGTAGCTTTAAAAATCTTTTTTCAATTTTCGGACATTTCCCCTTTACGTGGGCGTGGTCCGGGACCTCTGACGCCATGACGCTCGTGCCGTAAAGCGTAGGAATGGATTGCGCATGCACAAATCGTTTTCCTTTACTTTGCGCTTTTTCGTAAACTGCACATGCGCGACTTGCGCATGCACAGATCCCTCTTCGCGCTGTGCGCTTCTGGTTCAACTGTGCATGCGCAGAACGATCTGCGCTCAAAACGTCTTTTTCAATTGCACATGCGCGGCTGACGCAAATAACTTTGAGTATGACTCGAATTATCCACACGGAACAGTCATTGAGCGCAACAAGAACAACAAAAAGCACAAGAACAAAGAACAAAGAAAATTACAGCACAGGAACAGGCCCTTCGGCCCTCCCAGCCTGCGCTGATCCAGATCCTTTATATAAACCTGTCCTCTATTTTCCAAGGATCTACTTCCCTCTGTTCCCCACCCGTTCATATATCTGTCTAGATGCATCTTAAATGATGCTATCCTGCCCGCCTCTCCCATCTCCGCTGGCAATGCGTTCCAGGCACCCACCAGCCTCTGCGTAAAAAACTTTCCACGCACATCTCCCTTAAACTTTCCCCCTCTCACATTGAAATTGTGACCCCTTGTAATTGACTCTTGGAAAAAGCTTGTTGCTATCCACCCTGTCCATAACTCTCATAATTTTGTTGACCTCAATCAGGTCCCCCCTCAACCTCCGTCTTTCCAACGAAAACAATCCTAATCTACTCAATCTTTCTTCATAGCTAGCACCCTTCATACCAGGCAACATCCTGGTGAACCTCCTCTGCACCCTCTCTAAAGCATCCACATCCTTCTGGTAATGTGGCGACCAGAACTGCACGCAGTATTCCAAATGTGGCCTAACCAAAGCCCTATACAACTGTACCATGACCTGCCGACTCTTGTACTCAATACCCCGTCTGATGAAGGCAAGCATGCTGTATGTCTTTTTAACCACTCTATGGCTACCTTCAGGGTACAATGGACCTGAACTCCCAGATCTCTCTGTACATCAATTTTCCCCAGGCCTCTTCCATTGACCGTATAGTCCGCTCTTGAATTAGATCTTCCAAGCACAACAGAAACAAGAACAACAACAGCAACAACAAAAACAACAAGAAGCACAACAAGAACAACAACAAAAACTACAAGCACGACAACGAAAACTACAAGAACAACAACAAAAACAACAACAATGAAACAACGACCTGTACGACATGGTACAACTCTGCACATGAAGGACAATGTAACAGCACAGCTCAAAACAATGGCAAGAGTACAAACATACCATAGCATGACAACAAATCTCACAAATTCACATTTGCTCTACTACAAACATCAAACCAGCTTTCAACGCAGATGACATACAGAATCAATACCGAAAGCACAGGAAAAAGTCCAGGTCAGACAACAAAGGTGACATATAGAATCAATACCACAAACACAGGAAAAAGTTCAGGTCAGCCAACAGAGATGACAGACAGAATCGCTACCACAAACATTTTTTAAAAGTCTAAATCAGACAACAAAGTGATTCGACCATTCGCACACCTCATGATGACTTCTTGGTTACTTAAACACAAGAACACTGATGACATTCACAAATAAATGACAATATCAACATCACCACTTCAACAACAGAAGAAGAAAGCAACTCAACCAAACCAATTTATAAAGCTTGGACTCATAATTTTTTAAAATTAAGATTGGGCTCATAAATATTAATTGGCTTTGTATAATCATCAATATCATCACAACTTGTACATATCATCATTTATCTACCTGTTTTGTACAATTTTCTTTAACAAAGTACAGAAAATATGTAACAAGAAAAAAGGGCGGATGTAGTGATATGTATCACTGTATATACACAAGGGGTTAAGGTAAATACACTACAACTAAGTAACCATTAGAGGGAGCACCAGAGATGTATATATACATAGACAAACAGTCTCTCTCTCTCTCTTCACAGGAACGGCAGATGGTGAGCAGGACACAGACAGGCAGCTCAGACGTAACATAGTATAAGCGCTGGAGAGAGAACAAACTCATAGAAATAAAGCATCTACTTCAACTGTAAGACTACGAGCTTTATTCAGACACAAGGAATAATACATACCTCTGCAATGGCGTGAAGGCATTCAAATCTGCTTGATAATTAGATTGACCCTCAGACTGCTGGCTGCTCCAGGGAACTGACGTCCTCTCAGTACACATATTCTGGTGCTGAAAGAAATACTGATATTATGGCAGTAAAAGTATTCCAGTGGGTGGGTGGGGGGATCTTTGTTACTGTGATAACACAACGCAGCTACAATAAGTATAATCAGACATTTAGTTAAAGGTTAATGGGTGGGATTCTCCGATCCTGGGGCTAAGTGTTGACGCCGTCGTAAACGCTGGAGCGTTTTACGACGTCGTCATCTGGCCCCTAGGATCAGCGATCCTGCGCGGCACATGAGGCCTGGAGCGCCTCACTCTGCTCCAGCTGCCCGTTCGGGCATCAGCACGGCCGGCGCGAGTTTGCGCATGCGCGTGGGTTGCCTTCTCCACGCCGGCCCCGATGCAACATGGCAGAGACCTACAGGGGCACGGCGCAGAGGAACATAGGCCCCCACCGGGATAAGCCCACCCGCCGATCGGTAGGCCCTGATCGCGGGCCAGGCCACCATGGAGGCCCCCCCTGGAGTCGGATCCCCTTCCCCTCCACCAGGCTGCCAGAACACCGATGTCCCACCTAGTAGGACCACACGAGAATGACGCCGGTGGGACTCGGCCGAACTCGGCGGGCACTCAGCCCATCGTGCGGGGAGAATCGCCGGGGAGCCGCTCTGACTGGCGCCACGGCGACCACGCCGGCGCCTTGCCGCCGATTCTCCGGTTGCATGTCTCCCTACGAACACCTGCAGATGACAGGCCGGTCTTCACAAACCGTGATGAACGTGCAGCTGATGTGTGACCATGAGATGTGCATCATGCACGCCTGCACCTGACACCGGAGCTGTGAGCGCTGGCTGATCTGTGGCCCCTGGGCCAGGCGCACCCACAATGTCCGCTCATCGCCCCGTCCCCAGCGCACCCTCTGTGGCCAGACCAGACCATCCCTCGCACTCTTCTGCCAGAGCATCGAGGCAGGATGTAACATTGTACACAGGTGTTTACTGTGAATAAGCATAGACAGGATTGTGCCCGAGCCCCGAATGCTACACTGTGTCCTGCACCCATGCCAACTTAACTGGTGTCTACTTTTCTGGCCTTATGGGCCCCAAGGCTACACCGAGGTGGAACCCCAGGTGGTACATCAGGAGTGGAGGCGGCCTGCTGCGATTCCCGCCCTGTGATCTTGGATGGACCCAGTTACTGCTTTTGTGTTCCAGGTGGCGTGGTGCCACTCTGTTCTGCCTGCTGCCCCTGGGACAGGAGGGGGAGGGGTGAGTGCGAGGCTGTGCTGTTCCAGCACCTCCCCTGCGGGTGTCACCGGCATGGGACCCATCAGCACCTCCTCCCTCAGGGTGCCCGATGGCCCCCGGCCTACATCATGGGATGAGTGTGTGAGTGGAACCATCCCCTCAGGCTCCCCCGCCACCTGGCACTGCCAGGCCCCCCCCCCCCCCCCCCCAACCGTGGTCTCGATGTTCGCAGCCATGGACCATAGGGAGCGGACCATCTCCCTCTGGGACTGTGCCACATCACGCTGGATCAATGCCATGTCAGACAGCACCTGGGCAATGTTGCCAGCGCCCTCAGCCATGGCCCGCTCAGGAGCGCCACTGCATTGTCCAGGTGGCTCTGGCACATAGCAGCCTGTGAGAGGGCAGTCCTGTTGTGGGCCTCGGCCACCGACCACACAGAGTGCCCCAAGCCTTGGACACCTTGGCCCATGGCCAAAACCTTCGCCCCCCCAAGATTGTATCATTACAATACATGGGACTGCCCTTTCCAGAAGACCGAGACCTGTCCAGGCGGCAGCTATTCCCTGGGCCCGAGCTGCCCTATGACCATCCGCCCCCTCGGGAGTTCCTACCTCCACCTGATGTACAAGATAAGCTGTGTGGTGCACACCAGAAAGTGTCCCAGGAGCCTCTTGACTAAATTGCCCAACAGAGGCGAGTGTCCCTGGGTTGATGGAGAGTGTTCGAGATAGCTGTGACGGGAAGTCAGTGTTGTTCCCGGAGTCGAGCTCCAGGGTGTGTCCGGCTGTGGGTGAGGGCTCCCGTTCATGTCCATGTCTCTCTCAAAGAACAAAGAACAATACAGCGCAGGAACAGGCCCTTCGGCCCTCCAAGCCTGCGCTGACCATGATATCAATCTTTGCCAAATCCCTCAGCACTTCCTTGTGCCGTATCCCTCTATACCCACCCTATCCGTGTGTTTGTCAAGATGCCTTTTGAACGCCGTTAATGTATCTGCTTCCTGAACCTCCCCTGGCAACGTGTTCCAGGCACTCACCACCCTCAGCCGAAATCGTGGCGGGTGCCGGTTTCACGGCAAATCGCAATTCTCCAGCACCTCGACAGTGGCGTCAATGTGCTCTACTCCGCACGTACAGTAAACATCGCTGGCATACCATTAGTGGGCCTGACCCGGTATTCTCCGGGTCCACCGCAATTCTCCGCCACCACCGGGGCAAATTCCCGATAGCGAGGTTCACTTGTACTTTTAAAAATCGCGAAACAGCCACTATAGCTGCTGAGGGAAGGAGAGGGCGGATACGGAAAGTGTCCAACATCGCCATAGTTGTGCCACTGGCTGCCCACTGTGAACTTAGGGTCACAGGTCATATGGGTGTCCCACCAGGGCACCCCCCTGGGTGCCCTCTGGCCCCAGTCGACCCATCAATGGGATGAGCGCACTCCAGCACATCCAGTGCCATCTTGTTGGCTCGGATGAGTGTGTGTGGAGAATATAATGTGTATTTGTGGCTGCAGCTTGTCAGCCTCCTGAGCGTAAATCACGGACCCGGCAAATCCTGCACCATTTCTCATTGGAATCTAGGGTGTTCCACTTGCCGCCGGTACTAGCCCCTCAATGGTCACTGAATCGGTCCAGGTGCGGCGCCAGTTTTGGTGACGTGGAAGTCCACAAATCCTGACCCGGCATCAACGTAGTCTCAGGAACGGAAATCCCGCCTGTCCTGGGAATGTCCCTTTAAGAAATGTTTTTGTCTCACAGGCCAC
This sequence comes from Scyliorhinus torazame, assembly GCF_047496885.1. NCBI lineage: Eukaryota > Metazoa > Chordata > Chondrichthyes > Carcharhiniformes > Scyliorhinidae > Scyliorhinus > Scyliorhinus torazame. The sequence continues at coordinate 24,468,647 of NC_092709.1, read as the reverse complement.
GATCTCGCTGATACTGAAGCGGGATAAGGATCCGGAGCTGTGTGGGTCCTCCAGGCCGATATCCCTATTGAATGTTGTCGCCAAACTGCTGGCCAAAATTTTGTCCTCTAGGATTGAAGATTGTGTTCCGGACGTGATTGAGGAGGAACAGACGGGGTTTGTTGAGGGAAGGCAGTTGGTGTCCAATGTAAGCAGGTTGCTAAATGCGATCATGATGCCCCCAGAAGGGAGGGAGGTGGAGGTAGTGGTCGCAATGGACACAGAGAAGGCTTTTGATCGGGTAGAATGGGAATATTTGTGGGATGTGCTGGGACGGATCGGATTTGGACGGGGCTTTATTGGCTGGGTCAGGTTACTGTATCAGTCTCCTGTGACAAATGTACGGACGAATAGGACGAGATCAGACTATTTTAGGCTACACCGGGGGATGAGGCAGGGACTCTTCTCCCCACTGTTGTTCGTGCTAGCTATAGAGCCGCTGGCAATTGCGCTGAGAGCCTCAAGGGGCTGGAAGGGGTTGGTCCGGGGGTTAGTGGAACACAGAGTCTCACTTTACGCAGACGACCTGCTCCTGTATGTGTCGGACCCAGTGGAGGGGATGGAAGAAATCATGAGGATTCTGGGGGAATTTGGCCAGTTCTCAGGGTACAAACTGAATATGGGAAAAGCGAGATGTTTGTGATCCAGGCAAGGGGACAGGAGAGGCGATTGGGGGAGCTGCCGTTTAGACTGGTAGGGGGAAGTTTTAGGTATCTGATGCACTATCAATTACCACAAAGACGAGAGTAGCGGAATAATCGAGGCTTTATTGAGCAAAGCTGTTGTGCCTCCTGTAGCTGGAACCAGAATGGCTGCAGCACCGGCGAGGACACACATTTATACGCCGCCTACTGGGTGGAGCTAGCAGGCAGGGATCTACCCATGTACCTCTACTATACGGCCTTACCGTAATACATGTAATACTACTTAGCGGTGACTACCACATTCACCCCCTGTTAAAAAAAGAGTCCGGCGGGGTGGTGGAAAACATTATAAGTTAAGTCTGCCGGGGGCCTTGACCCTCCTCTGCGATCGCCTCAGTCCTGTTGGTGATGTGGGCGCCGACTTGGTCACCTGCGACTCCGGGAGCGTGTTGTTCTCGTCTTCGTCACCCCTGAGTGGAACCAGTGGGAGGACGGATCCTACCGGGGCAGGGGCAGCGGTGAGGTTCGCTGGGGGGAGGGGGAGTGGCGCAGGGGTTAATGAGGCAGCGGGGGGGGGGGAGCGGTGTCAGGTCGGGGGCTGCGGGTGGGGATCCAGTGGGTGCCAGGTCGCAGAGGGGGAGTGTGTCCTGGCGCCCGTCGGGGTGCGCCACGTAGGCGTACTGCAGGTTCGCGTGTAGGAGGTGGATTCTTTAGACCAAGGGGTCTGACTTATGGGTCCGCATATGCTTGCGAAGGAGGACGGGTCCAGGAACTGTCAGCCATGTTGGGAGCGAGAACCCGGAGGTGGATTTCCTGGGGAAGGCAAAGAGACGTTCATGGGGGGTCTCGTAGTTGCAGTGCAGAGGAGCGAACGGATGGAGTGGAGCGCGTCGGGGAGGACCTCCTGCCAACGGGAGACCGGGAGATCTTTAGACCGCAGGGCCAGCAGGACGGCCTTCCAGACCGTCCCGTTCTCCCTCTCCACCTGCCCGTTTCCCCGGGGGCTGTAGCTGGTAGTAATGCTTGAGGTAATGCCCTTGCTGAGCAGGAACTGACGCAGCTCATCACTCATAAAAGAAGATCCCCGATCACTGTGGATATAGGTGGGGAAACCGAACAGAGTGAAGATACTGTGGAGTGCTTTAATGACCACGGCAGAAGTCATGTCGGGGCATGGGATGGCGAAAGAGAACCGGGAGTACTAGTCAATCATGTTCAGAAAGTATGTGTTGCGGTCGGTGGAGGGGAGGGGCCCTTTGAAGTCCATGCTGAGGCGCTCAAAGGGGCGGGTGGCCTTCACCAAGTGCGCTTGATGTGGCTGGTTGAATTGCGGCTTCCACTCTGTGCAGACCTGGCAGTCTCTGGTGACGGTCCTGACCTCCTCAATGGAGTAGGGCAGATTGCGGGCCCTGACGAAATGGAAGAACCGGGTGACCCCCGGGTGGCAGAGGTCATAGTGGAGAGCCCGGAGTCGGTCCACTTGTGCGCTGGCATATGTACCGCGGGATAGGGCATCAGGGGGCTCGTTGAGCTTCCCCAGGCGATACAAGCCTGCCTGCTTGAGGGTGGCGGCCAGAGCTACGTCCGATGCATCGCTCTCGACCTGAAAGTTGACCGCGTGCATTGTGGCCTTGGCGATGTCTGCCTTGATGCGGTTGAAGGCCTGGCGGGCCTCAGCCGTCAGAGGAAAGACTGTGGACTGAATGAGTGTGCGGGCCTTGTCCGCATAATTAGGGACCCATTGGGCATAGTAGGAGAAAAACCCCAGGCATCGTTTCAGGGCCTCGGGGCAGTGGGGAAGTCGGAGCTCCATGAGGGGGTGCATGCGGTCGGGGTCGGGCCCTAAAATTCCATTTTCCACGACATAGCCAAGGATGGCTAAGCGTTTGGTGCGGAACACGCATTTCTCCTTATTGTACGTGAGATTAAGGAGTTTGGCGGTCTGGAGGAATTTTTGGAGGTTTGCGTCGTGGTCCTGCTGATCGTGGCCGCAGATGGTGATGGTTATCTAGGTACGGGAAGGTGGCCCGCAGTCCGTACCGGTCAACCATTTGGTCCATCTCTCGCTGGAAGACCGAGACCCCATTAGTGACACCGAAGGGAACCCTAAGGAAGTGATAGAGGCCGCCATCTGCTTCGAAAGCAGTGTATTGGCGGTCCTCCAGGTGGATGGGGAGCTGGTGGTAGGCGGACTTCATGTCCACTGTGGAAAAGACCTGATACTGCACAATCTGATTGACCATGTCAGATATGCATGGGAGGGGGTACGCGTCGAGCTGCATGCACCGATTGATGGTTAGACTATAGTCAATGACCATCCTGTGCTTCTCCCCAGTTTTTACTACTCCGACTTGAGCTCTCCAGGGGCTGTTGCTGGCCTCAATGACCCCTTCTCGCAGAAGCCATTGGACCTCCGATCTGGTGAAGGTCCTATACTGGGCACTGTACCATCTGTTCCTGGTGGCGACAGGTTTGCAATCCGGGGGTGAGGTTCGCAAACAGGGAAGGTGGATCGACCTTAAGGGTCGTGAGGCTGCACATGATTGGGGGGGGGGGATCCGCCGAATTTTAAGGTTAAGCTTTGGGGGTGGCATTGAAAATCAAGACCGAGTAGCAGGGCAGCGCAGAGGTGGGGAAGGACGTAGAGCCGGAAGTTGCTAAAGTCTACGCCTTGGACGGTGAGGGTCGCAATGCAGTATCCCCGGATTTCCACGGAACGGGAACCGGAGGCCAGGGTGATTTTCTGGGTGACTGGGTGTACCGGGAGGGAGCAGTGCCTTACCGTAGTGGGGTGGATGAAGCTCACCGTGCTCCCGGAGTCAAAAAGGCAGGTCATCTCGTGCCCATCGATCTTCACCGTCGTTGTTGCGGTCGCGAGGTTGCGGGGCCGGGATTGGTCCAGGGTGATCGAGGCGAGCTGCGGCAGATGCTGGGAGGCCCCGGGCTGGTCAGCGGTGGTGGAGGTAGCGGCAGGCGATGAACGGCCAGATGAGCAGGGGTCCTGAGATGCCGTCCAAAATGGCGGCGAAGATGGTGGCGCCCTTGGGGCGCACATGGCGGGAGGCATCAAAGATGGCGGCGCCCACGGGCCGCATGTGGTTTGCAATGAAGAAGATGGCGGCGCCCACGGGCCACACATGGCTGGCAATGAGGAAGATGGTGGCGCCCCGTGTCGCACGTGGGGGGTGCAGGAACGCCGGGCCTGGAAACAGCGGCAACCGACCGGGCCTGGCAAACAGAAACACAGTGTCCCTTCTTCCCACATCCGTTGCAGGTTGCGCTCCACTCCGGGCAGCGCTGCCTGGGGTGTTTGTTTTGCCCACAAAAATAGCACTTGGGACCCCCAGGGTTGGCTGGCTGCCGCGCGGCGCAGACTTGCGGTGAGCTGGAGTAGGCAGCTGGTGGGGCCCACGATGCCCACGAGGGTGCCGCGCTGTCAGGGCCGTATGCCTGGACATTACGGGAGGCCACTTCTAACGAGATAGCGAGCTGCCTAGTTCCCGCAAGATGAAGCATACCCCCTTCCAGTAGCCGCTGGCAGACGTATGCAGACCTCATGCCTCTAACGAAAGCGTCGCAAATTAAAAGTTCTGTGTGCTGGACTGCCGAAACAGCCTGGCAGTCACAGTTCCTCCCCAGGATGTGCAGGGCATGCCAGAAATCATCCAGAGACTCCCCTGGGAGTTGCTGCCACAGGAGGTGTCTGGCGTATAGTTGATTTACTGGTTGAACGTAATGTCCCTTCAGGAGCTCCATCGCTTCGGAGTAAGTGGGCGCATCCCGGATGAGAGGAAAAATGTCAGGGCTCACCCGTGAATAAAGGACTTGGAGCTTCTGCGAGACCGAGGGTTCCTCAGCGGATGTTCGGAGGTAGCTTTCGAAGCAGGCTAGCCAGTGCTCAAAGGCAGACGTTGCGTTGGCTGCTTGAGGGCTCAGCTGCAGGTGATCAGACTTGATGCGGAGATCCATCGTTTTAAAAATCTTTGCTCAATAAATTGATGCACTATCAATTACCACAAAGACAAGAGTAGTGGAATAATCGAGATGTTGTGCCTCCTGTAGCTGGAACCAGAATGGCTGCAGCACCGGTGAGCACACACATTTATACCCCGCCTACTGGGCGGAGCCAGCAGGCAGGGTTTTACCCTTGTACCTCTACTATACGGCCTTACCGTAATACATGTAATACTACTTAGCAGTGACTACCACAGTATCTAGGCATCCAAGTGGCACGGGAATGGGAATGGTTACACAAACTTAATCTGGCCCGTCTGGTGGACCAAATGAAGGACGATTTTCGAAGGTGGGACGTGCTCCCGCTGTCACTAGCTGGGAGGTCCAGGCGATGAAGATGACGGTCCTTCTGAGATTCCTGTTTGTGTTCCAGTGTCTCCCCATCTTTATTCCGCGCTCCTTCTTTAAACGGGTTAACAAAGTTATCATGGGCTTTGTTTCGGCGGGCAAGACCCCGCGAGTAAAAAGGGGATGATTGAGCGGAGCCAGGGAGAGGGCGGGCTGGCGCTGCCAAACTTCAGTAACTATTATTGGGCGGCGAATATAGCCATGATCAGGAAGTGGGTGGTGGGGGGGAGAGTCAGCATGGGGGCGTATGGACGCGGCTTCATTTAAGAGCACCATTTTGGGGGCGCTGATAATGGCGCCTCTGCTGTTCCCGCCAGCACGGCACTCCACCAGCCCCGTGATGGGGCAGCCCTGAGAATCTGGGGACAATGGAGGAAGCATGTGGGACAGAGGGAGCATCGGTCTGGTCTCCAATCTGCAATAATCACCGGTTTGCCCCGGGAAAGTTGGATGGGGGTTTTCGGAGATGGCAGAGGGTAGAAATTGAGAGGATGGGGGGATATGTTTATAGAGAGGAGCTTACCATCTCCATATGTTCTGGACATGTCCAAAGCTCAGGGGATTTTGGCAGGGGTTTGCAGCTGTCATGCCCACGATGTTAAAAACAAGGGTGGCACCGAGTCCAGAGGTAGCGATTTTCGGGTTGTCGGAAGATCCGGGAATCCAGGAGGAGAAAGAGGCAGACGTTCTGGCCTTTGCTTCCCTGGTAGCCCGGAGACGGATACTATATTGTCCCCGAAGTCAGAGACCTTGCTTACTGATATGGCTAGCTTTCTCTGTCTGGAGAAAATCAAGCTCGCCTTGAGAGGGTCACTGTTAGGGTTCTCCCAGAAGTGGCAACCGTTTGTCGATTCTTTGCAGAAAATTAATCGTCAGCAGAATGGGGGGGGGGTAGTTTAGTTTAGAGTAGGGGGTTAATAAAGGTGGGGCCTGCAAGGGAGGTAGCAGGCTTTTATTTTGCACTATGTTTATGGACTTATGTATATTGTTTATTTTGTCGTTGTTGTAAAACCAAAAAAACCTCAATAAAATGTTTATTAAAAAAAAAGAAATGTTTTTGTCTTATCACATGGCTTCAGTGATGTCATTGTGTGGGTGGAGCTGGGCTGTGGCTCAGTGAGTTTTACTTTCGCTTTGAATTTTGAACTGGTTTGAACTGCACAGGTTGAAAGAAGCGTCTCTCTATCCTCATTTTAAAAGCTGTTTCCAGACTGCTCGATAACTTAAAAGAGATAGTTGCTTTCTGAAAGGATTCTAACCTGCTGTTTGGAAAGGAAACAAGAGTATCAATAACAAGTCTTATACCAGTAAGAGTGCCGTGTGCTGGGCCACACCTTTGAAAAGGGGTTTCTGGTTTTACTTGGATTTTGTTATTGAATTGGAACAGTTAAGGGGGAATTCATTAAAGGTTATACATAGATTACTGAGCTGTGTGGGGTATTTATGTTTGTAATGGATAAAGGCTCTTGCTGTGTGTATTTATACAAATGTTAACTAAATTCTGAAAATAAAGATTGTTTTTTTTATTAAAAGTGCCTAAGAATCCTGTTGACTAACACCTGAAAGACAGGTTCTTGTGCTCATCCTAGCCAAAATCAATAAACAGTTGTAGGTCAGGTGAACCCCATAATATACTTTGGTGTTTTTCTAAACTCTGGCCCATAACACACCCCAGGTTATTTGGTCATTATCATATTCCTGCTTGTGGGAGCTTGCTGTGCTTAACTAGGTTGCTGCGGTTCCCACATTACAATAGTGGCTACACTTCGGAAGTACTCCACTGGCTATAAAATGCTTTGCATCCCAAAGTCATGAAAGACAGCCTATAAATGCAAATTAACCTGTCTTTTTTTCTTCTCTCCTCTGTATCATTGACGGTGGTTCGAAACTGAAACCCTCTTTCCTGGTGAGCAGCCAGGAGTCTGCAGTGTGAATCTTTCTGCTCATTCTTCACTCACAATAATCGAAACGGCCTCATTAGTGAGGTGAGCATTTCTACCCTCGATTCCTTCACTGCGCCAGTTTGATAATCTTCCCAGAGAATTATTAACAATACTGCCGTGTCTCCAGAGCAGCACTAAAGTCTTTCTATCCCAGTAGGCTCTTCAATTATTCATTTTTGTAACGCATCCTTATGTACCTGAGTTCCGAAACAAGCTCTGTGGTGAACCATATGCTTCTAATCGGTGCATTCGCCAGAATGGGAGGGAAGAAGAACAAGTTTATTTCAATGTGTTAAAAGCCAAGTTAATTCCCAGGTTTATAAACCACATTTTTGTGGTTAATTCCTTGTGGAGGTTCCCAGATTAAGTCAACCAAACTTCAGAGGCAGGAAATTCCCTGGACCATTTTTAAGTAATGGATGCGTCGCTTGTGAGACTTCTGCCTCCTCACTGTGGCCTTGAGTTGAGACTCATTCACAGTCTGTGGGGCCTTTTAACTATTTAGATTGCGTACCCAATCCACTCAGGCGATGGAACCTGGACATGGACAATTTAGGAGCCATTATCAGGCCGAAGGTTGGAGGGAACCAGACGAAAACACAATTTCTCTGTTGTTGGCGCTTCCGGGAAGTGCGGAACACGATCCATACTTTGGCAGGTATGGTTTTGTCAGAGGCCTCACCCCCACCGACAACCTTCCAAGATAACTGTGAGGTGTATCAGGGTGGGCCTGCAAGACATGGGGAAACAACATGGGTAAAAACCCAGGGCTGGACTCTCCGCCCCGCCGCGCCACATTTCTATTTCACCCCGCCGGCGGGATGCTCGGTTACGCCGGCCGGTCAATGGGGTTCCCCATTGTGGGCCAGCCCCACTCCGTCGGGAAACCCCCTGGCTGCCGGCAAAACAGAGCATCCCGCTGGTGGAGAATCCAGCCCCCAGTTTTCGGATTATCCCTGTCGTTGTCCTACCCTCCTTTTCTGGTGACGTGCTGGAGATGCACCCGGGCAGGCTGGAGTGTCTAACCTCATGCACTTGTCCAGTCAGTTACCGAGAAGAGAGACCAGACTAATGTTTGAATGCCTGTGCCATCCAAACATATCTTCACAATGGAATGAACTCATTCTTTGAAATTCTTTTCAAATTGTAAAGTGTTTTGACCTTTTTATCCAGTCGAGTCAGCAATAAGCCATCAATTTAAAGCTCAGGGAGAGACCGGGTAATTACTTCAGCACAGAGGAAGATTGGAGCCCGGAATGTTTTATTGCAGAGAATGGAGGAGGGAGAGATCCCTGCATCTTTTAAAGGTCATATTCTTAAAATAAGAGCTAGCAAATTTAAAACAGATTTGAGAAGAAACGTCTTTCTCCCAAAGAGTTGTGAATCTGTGGAATTCGCTGCCCCAGAGTGCGGTGGATGCTGGGACAGTGAGTAAATTTAAGGAGGAGTTTAGACAGCGTTTTAATTGGTAATGGGTTGAAGGGCTATGAAGAGCAGGCAGGATGGTGCAGTTGAGGCCAGGATGGGATCGGCCACGATCGCACGGAGGGAGTTTCGGCTCGGGAGGCTAGATTGCCGACTCCTGCTCCTAGGTCATGTGTTCTAGGGAGGAGATGCTTGGGCTGATTTTCCAATCCAGCTCTTGGTGGTCTGTAGCCTTGTAAGTAACAGATGAGGAACGTAGCAGCCATGATAGAATGGCGGAGCAGACCCGATGGGCCGAATGGCCTAATTCTGCTCCAATATCTTATGAACTTATGAACCTTAAAAGAAAATTGAGTAAATACTTGAGTTGGCGCAGGGCTACAGGAATAGAGAACGGCAGCGGGATTAGATTTGCGGGCAGTACGAACCCGACGGGCCAAACACCCTCCCTTTGCTCTGTAAAGCGTCTGACATTGCCACAATTGAGTACACTTAAATTTATCTGTGGACTCAACTTTGAGCTCGTTTGCAATCCAGGATGTAAAACCAATAAAGCAAAGGTAAATAAATGAATAAAGATGCATTGAAGATCTATCTGGGAGGTCAAGACCTTTCTCTGATTAATCAATGTGAAGGCAAGAAACAACAGCTCGAGAACATTAACACCTGGGGTTTTCCTTAATGATCCAAGTGATCTTGGTGATACAAATTGTATCCATTGGGAAGGAAATAATGGATTGTGCGCAGATTCATTTTCAGCATAGCTGCCTTTTTAGTTATCTTGGTCTAAATCCGCAAGGAGAGATCATTATTTCACTAGATGAAATATCGCTGCGCGTTCTGTGGTAAATGTGACAGATTTATCACAGCTGCAACCTCAAGACCTGCGCACCTCCAACCTTGATAATTGCTGCTCTACTTGGATTCTAGATAAACCCATAATCATCTCTGTCATTCAGAATAGCAGTCCCATAATAATGTCAATCCCGTGGAGGTCTACATGAAAAACCCTGGAAATGTCAAAGTGCTGGAAGCGTGGCCACTTCTGTAATGCAGGAAAACATGACAGCCGATTTGCACAGAGCAAGGTACTGAGGTAAATGAACTGAGGTAAATGATGTGTCTTTCAGCGATATTGGTCAAGGGACGAATATTGGTTCGGATGCGAATGGGGAAAATGTTCCTGTTTGAGGATCGAGCCCATGGATTCCTATATATTCACCTGAACAAGAAGATGCAATGTCCGGTTCTCTTCTGATTCAAAAGATTTTTAAGAGGTCAGTCATCTGCCCTTTTGAGAGCTGCTATCTCAAAACATTTCTCACCACTGCCCCATCCCCCCCACCCCCACATAACACTTGCTCACATTTTTCCAATAAACACACACGACTGTGTGGCAAAATTTAGTTCCAACTCCATCTACAGTTTGCTGACGACACGACCATGGTGGGGTCAGATCTCGAACAACGACGAGTCAGAATACAGGAGGGCGATAGAGAACCTAGTGGAGTAGTGCAACAACAACAATCTCTCCCTCAATGCCGGCAAAACTAAAGAGCTGGTCATTGACTTCAGGAAGCAAAGAACTGTACACACCTCTGTCTGCATCAACGGCGCCGAGGTGGAGATCATAGAATCATAGAATTTACAGTGCAGAAGAAGGCCATTCAGCCCATCAAGTCTGCACCAGTCCTTGTAAAGAGCACCCTACTTAAGCCAACAACTCCACCCTATCCCCGTAACCCAGTAACTCCACTTAACCTTTTTGGACCATTAAGGGCAGTTCAGCATGACCAATCGACCTAACCTGCACATCTTTGGACTGTGGGAGGAAACCGGAGGAAACCCACGCAGACACGGGGAGAACGTGCAGACTCCGACAGACAATGCCCCAAGCCGGGAATCGAACATGTGAAGCAACAGTGCTAACCACTGTGCTACCGTGCCGTCCAACCACGATGGTTGACAGCTTCAAATTCCTAGGTGTGCACATCACCAAAACTCTGTCCTGGTCCACCCACGTCGACGCTACCACCAAGAAAGCACAACAGCGCCTATACTTCCTCAGTAAACTAAGGAAATTCAGCATTTCCACACTGACTCTTACCAACTTTTACAGATGCACCATAGAAAGCATCCTATCTGGCTGCATCACAGCCCCGTGTGGCAACTGCTCGGCCCAAGACCGCAAGAAACTTCAGAGAGTCGTGAACACCGCCCAGTCCATCACACGAACCCGCTTCCCATCCATTGACTCTATCTACACCTCCCGCTGCCTTGGGAAAGCGGCAAGCATAATCAAAAAACCCTCCCACCCGGCTTACTCACTCTTCCAACTTCTACCATCGGGCAGCAGATACAAAAGTCTGAGAACACGCATGAACAGATTCAAAAACAGCTTCTTTCCCGCTGTTACCAGACTCCTAAATGACCCTCTTATGGACTGACCTGATTAATACTACACTCCTGTATGCTTCACCCGATGCCGGTGCCTAGGTATTTACATTGTGTATCTTGTGTTGCCCTGTTATGTATTTTCTTTTTTTTTCATGTACTGAATGATCTGTTTGAGCTGCACGCAGAAAAATACTTTTCACTGAACCTCTGTACACGTGGCAATAAACAAATCCAAATCCAAATGAGGAGCAAAGGATAATGTCTCAAAATCTAACCTATTGCTAGGTACCTTGGTATCAGAGTGGGTCATGCCCTGGACCTTGCTCACGTTGCAGCGATGGGCAGCAATAACATTTTTTAACCCGAGACAGTCCAGGGTGGTGAGAAGCAACCTGAGGGAAATGCAGGCAAAATGAAGTATCGGTCCGAATCTTATTGAGATACACATCTATTGGATGAAGCAATGAACATATGGTCAGAGGATTAAAATTATTCCCAGAAGCGGAGTTAGTATCCCAATTTATCAGCACACAGCAGAAAGTTCTTCTGGATTCTTTATTTTGATGGTTGCTGGGAGAGATAATGCTGAAGGTCTACGATTGAGGATACAAAGCTTCTCATGGTGAATAATTAAGGTTCCTCTATTCCTGCTCAAGGCAGCTTGTACATAACAATGTATCCCCCGAACAATAGTTCCACATCGATACCTCAAGTTTCTACCAGCTCTTGCAAAGATTCCGAAGGCCTCTTATGTTAGGTAAAGGATTTATGCCTCTCTGCTGCCTCCTCCACTCACACTTTTCCCCACCACGCCAACCCCCCCGCCCCTCCAACCTCTACAGCAAATATTTAAGGGGCGGGATTCTCCATTTTTGAGACTAAATGTTGACGCCGGGGCAGAATTCGATGACTTTCGTGACAGCAAAACTGCGGCCGAACCTGGACCGCTTCAGCGACTGTGGAGGGGCAGCACCGGCTCCATGTGGAACACAATCGATTCCAATGGAAAACGGTGCAGGATTCGCCGGGTGCGTAATTGACACTCGGGAGGCTGACAAGTTGCAGCCGCACATACACATTCCAATCCCCACACACACTCATCCCAGCCAACAAGATGGCACTGGGTGTGCTGGAGGACGCACATACAGCTGATGGGTCGGCTGGGGCCAGAGGGCCCCTAGGGGACCTATGGGACACCCATACCACCCTAGGTTCACAGTGGGCTGTTAGCAGCGTGCGCAGCTGCATGGTGTTCTGTGCCCATCCACACCAACCCCACAGCCCACCTCCTGCCCCCCCGCCTCCCCCACCCCGCTACTCTCCGCAGCCTTGGCAGAAGCCCCCCGGTCAGCGGCACAATTGCCAGAAAACTATGGTGATGTTGCACACTCTCCATACTCCCTCTCTCTCCCTCAACAGACGCAATGCCAGTTTCACGATTTTTGAAAGCATAAGTGAACCGTATTGTCGGGAACACGACCCATCGGAGGCAAGCATCTTCGAGGATCTGGAGAATACCAGGTCAGGCCCGCTAATGACATATAAACGGTGTCGACTGCATGTGCATTCCAGATCACATTGATGCCGCTGTTGAGGTGACAGAGAATTGCAATTTGGCAAATCGGCACCCACTGCCATTTTGCCGTCAGAACCTATTCTTTGCCCAATCGCGTTTCACAATTTTGGCGTCATCCAATGGAGAATCCGTCCCAAGAACGTATTCCAACCAGCATTTTATCAAGGTCGAAGTCTAACGCAAGGGCAAGGTTCAGTTAGCTTCACTGCGGATCACACATTCAGCATTTGCGGTATTCAGGTAGGTGAGGGTTACAACCAGCAAAAGGTGGTTAGCATTCTCTATGTCAGACCGCATTGTGATCTATTAAAGTTCCAAAATCTTGGTTTCATTTTGTTTTCAATTTTCCAACGGGGGTCGATAACCCCTGTGAAATGTCAGCCATTCCTAGATGTACTCACACTGGGATGCACTCAGGAACTGTGAAGTGGAATGTATCCATTTTATTGAAACTGCTAGGCCACTGTTGCCAAGGGCAGTGCTTGTCACAGCTGAACTGTGATTGGCAAAATGCATTGAAAGCTTTGCTTCTCTCACTTCAGAGAGCAATGCATTAAGGAATGATTCCCAGGGAAACTATTGTTACCTCCTGATATCCCCAGTGCCACGTTAAGCTCACATTCATATGTGTTCAGAGATATCCCATAAATGCAAGAGTCTTTGACTTTAATTACCTCAAATCCTGTGTGGTTCAGATTCCAACTGGCTTTGTTCCAGACTTGCTTCAGCTTTTATAAATCCATCTGTGTTCATCTCGCAGCAATAAATGTGCACAGGAAAGAAAGTGGCATCTGGGCTAAACAGTATTAACATTTTCCATGCTGAATTGTGTTGTGGTTATGTTTATTTAATGTTCTAAAGAGAGATATTTCGGTGTTGTTTAAATTAATTATTTTTCTGCAGGGGAGGGGTGAAGAACACCAGAAATGGGAGACAAAGCAGAAAGGTCAAAGTAAACAAGCCATCGGGGAAATGGCCTTAAAATACTTGATTTTTACCTGACTTGGAAGGAGGATTTCTTTTCCAGAGAGGTGGTAAAGCAAATGGAGCTGAAATAGGGAAGGGTAATGACAGTGGTTGAGGCACAGAAAGAAATAGTCAGGAATATTGGCGATGAGGAGTGGAGAAGCCAATTCAGATTGCTCAGTCGAGGTGTGCTGTGTTTTTATAATGATTAAAGAGCACCACTCACTTATGAGGGATTGAGTAAACATGGTGTGGGTTCATTTATCAATCTTAAACACATGTGAACAGATATACAGGAACAGAAAGCTTGAAGAATCAGGTTGCAGAACAGGGCGTGTGTGCTCTGCTGGAATCAAAAGCTAAACTAAAACTGGATCACGTGACATGCTTTTTCTTCTAGTGATGTCATGCTTCTATCTCTTAAAGGCATGTTACAACATCCCAACATCCCCCTTTCTTTTTCAAGATACTTTACCCCCCCACCCCCTCCCCATCCAAAGAAGTATAACAATTGTTATGGGCATGAAAGGGGTTTAATTTAAAACAGCCCTGATTATTCATCTCGCCACCCATCTGTGAACAGAAAGTTGTTGCTTTCATTTTTGATTTCCACTTTTATAAGTGGTGGCATATTTTCCCCAACCCTTCGGGTTTGGAATGATCCAATCCACTATTGATCACCCCATAGCAAATTTGATATGGGGTAAAATGAAACAGTTTATTTTGCACACACTCAAAATGTGGGAAGAGGGTCCACAACCCCCCCCCCATTCTCGCTCTCTCTCTCTTCCCCTACCAACCGCCCACCCCCACCCCACCATCCTCATGCACACGTTTTGCTTTCAATAAGAGAGGGATAAGGGAAAGAAATAGGTACAGGGCAAAGATCACAGACAAAATAAGGATTATTGTTTCACCTGAGTCCAGACTCAAACATCTAATGGTGTTTTCCTTCAAAGAGGTTAGCAGGCTGAAGCTGATGTGGGTAATCCACTTTTTCAATAGCATCGACTTCCACAATGGGAGAAGCACGCAGCGATTAATTAGTCTTGTCGTAGGCACTGGAACAGAGGTTCTGATGTTCATAGAGAATCATAGAATTTACAGTGCAGAAGGAGGCCATTCGGCCCATCGAGTCTGCACCGGCTCTTGGAAAGAGCACCCTACCCAAGCCCACACCTCTATCCGATCCCCATAACCCAGTAACCCCACCCAACACTAAGGGCAATTTTGGACACTAAGGGCAATTTAGCATGGCCAATCCACCTAACCTGCACATCTTTGGACTGTGGGAGGAAACTGGAGCACCCGGAGGAAACCCACGCACACATGGGGGGAACATGCAGACTCCGCACAGACAGTGAACCAAGCTGGGAATCAAACCTGGGACCCTGGAGCTGTGAAGCAATTGTGCTAACCACAATGCTACTGTGCTGCCCACCACGTTGTCAAAATATTTTGGACATTTCAGTGTTCGACCATGAACCGAGGTGTTAGGAGTAGCTTCTCAGCTTGATCTGCTGTATGATGTCTGATTAGTTCCATGGGTTGTCACTAACGTAAGGTCACAGCATGCTGATAGATCTGCAATCGACGTGCCTTCAGTCTCCACGATGTAGAACGTCTGAGATACCCAGGAGAATTGATTGTACTTGTACTCCAGGAGCATGGAACCCTCACATGGAATTAGTAAACAATTGCAGCCTGAGAGTTTCACAGCAGTAGGTTTCGCCATGGCTTTCCGTGTTTGTGGATATATGTCTTTTATAATTCATAGGGCTAGAATGTTGGCGTCAGTCCCTATGTCGATTTTGGTCAACAATGAGTAGTTATCAATATTCTTAGGATGGATAATTTGAATCTTGGCGAACACTTTGGATGGTGTGATGGTATTTATATTTTCAATGAGATTAATGGTGTGAAACAGATGAGAAAAATATGCACATCATTGTCATTTTCTGGTCTGTCAACCCCACATGTACATGTTTCTGATGGGATACTGGGCAAATATTCTTATTACTTCAAGGTACCCATAGTGTACAATCTGTTTGCATCAGTGCATGGCTCTTTGTAGCTGCATCAACCTTTGCTCTAGTCCGCTGCCGCCGCTGCCAATGGCACTTTCTGCCACAAGCCTTGCAGAATTGATGAAAAGTTGGGCATGCAAAAGATAACATTTTCCACATGGATCGCTACATTTAGGTTTTCTAATGAGTGCATCAACAATCAGGGTTGTACTTAGGACCTGTAAAGTTCATTGACCTGCTATTACGATCCCATACCAGTTCCCAACAGGTGCTTGGATACCGGACAGAAACCCCCAATGTTTTATTTCATTTGTCAGACTGTGAGGGAGTGACACTTTGCTCAAGGAGTGATTCCACAAACATATATGGTATATTAAAACAAACTTTATTCCCAACACAGTATTACTAGTTTTAGCATCACAAATGGCTTACAATTACCCATTAAACAATGCTTAACAATATAATGAAACAGTAACTCTTAACTGCTATCTTTATCTCCACCCAAACAACACCCATCTTAGGTCACAATCCCCTTTTAAATACAGTTAGCCAACCCACGAATACTTGCTGTAAAGAGATGTCTTGGATACCCCATTTTCAGAAAGCAATTTCCTTCAGGACCCAGCTTGCAGATGCTTGCCTGTCTCAAACGACTGTTTAAACTGCTAGCCTGGGAGATTGCTCCTGTCCTGTCCCCGGTCAAATCTTCAACTGAAATGCTTTGAAAACGAATGAAATGAATGAAAGAAAATCGCTTATTGTCACAAGTAGGCTTCAATGAAGTTACTGTGAAAAGCCCCTAGTCGCCACATTCCGGCACCTGTTCGGGGAGGCTGTTACAGGAATTGAACCGTGCTGCTGGCCTGCCTCGGTCTGCTTTCAAAGCCAACAATTTAGCCCTGTGCTAAACAGCCCCAGCTAGAGAAGAAGCTAGTCTGTTCCCAGACAGATACAACCTGAACTGAAACTTCAGAACCCAACACCTGACTGCTTCAGCCCTTCGCTCTTCCCATTAACTACATCATCTCACTAAATTGAACACAAAGGGCGTGATCTAGAACAAAGAACAAAGAAAAGGACAACACAGCGTTAAAGGCGAAGTCTCTCCCCGTTACCGGGGAAGTTTGTATTCCGTGGAGGTCACAGGGAAACGGATGGGCCCACACCCCATGTCCTCCATGGGGGTTGTAACCATCCCCCCCCCCTCCCCCAACCCACCACAACCCCTTTTGGTTACCAGTGCATCTGTGCATGAAAATCCAAGTGCCAAATTCCACTGAGGCGCGATGCCAGAAATTAAGCGCTTCTTCACACAAAATCTCGTGGAAATCTGGAACTTTCTTCCCCCCAAAAAAGGTCACCTGGAAATTCCAAAGCTGAAATGGTTAGATTTCTGTTAGTCAAGGGTACCAGGAGGTATGGATCCCAGCTGGGTAGATGGTGTTAAGGTAAACATCAACTGTGACATAAATGAATGGCAGAACAGGTTTCAGGGTTACTTCTCCTTAGAGGTGGCAAGGGATACCCAGGGCTGTTAAAATGGCGGATAGCCAGGCCCGATTGGCTACCCAACACTTCCTGCCTTTGGGGCATTCCACCCCCTCCCCCCCCACCCCCCACAAATTCTATTAACGTCTGCTCGAGAACAGTTCTATTCTACCCATTATAATCTTCTCACAGGAATGAAAAATATATGTTATGCCTGACTGCATCAGGAATCAATACAGACTCTCGGCAACAGCTATCCGGATGATAATTTGCATCGGCATAACCTCGATTCTAGGAGGTGCAAGACCTATGGACCAAACTGCCCTTGTTCAGCACTAATTAGTGCAGAATTGGCAACCCCGCTCAAACACCAGGTGATGGCTCCTGTGAGAAATGGAAAATGTCAACGTTGGTGACGTGGAGGTGCTTCTTGGGAATGGGGCTGAGCACGTGGGGTTACGTACGAGGATGGAGTTTGGAACTTGCCTCCGCAACTAACCTGAGTTGGGAATGGTTGACGCTGCGTTTACCTGCATCAGTCATTAATTCTTAATTCCCCCACCGAGCATCGTAGCACATTGATGGTAAATCTGCGTTTATTCAACACCAGATTGTTTCGGCTCTTACATTCTCTGTATATTAAAATGTTCTGTTTTCTAAGTGAGTGAGGAATGAAGTTTTTTTTCCCAGTGAATAATTAAACAGACAGGCTCAAATTATATTAAGTGGTTCTCTACTGCAGTTTGGGATGCCCAAAATACCAAGTAAGCATCTGCTCATTAGTTTACATTTATATTGACCAGTGCGCCACAACACACGAGAGAACAGCAGGCTCATTTAGTCTATAAATATTAATTGGTCTACAAGGAAATCTTTCAGCTGTAATCAGTAGCTTTTCAGGTTTAAATCAATTTGCGAGAATTTACAGATATTTGTTTATTATTCTCTCTCTCTCTATAGCAGCCCCTCGAAGCAAGGAGTCCCTGGCAAGGGTTTGTGCATGGAGTATTTTAATGTGGAGAGGCTATCACACAGCTCTGGCTGACCAGGAAACCCTTCCAATCTTACCAGCTGCCACCGGCTCATCGGAAGGATTTATACTTGATAATCAGCCCGCTTAGCCGCACCCTGATTGTAACTTCTGTGGCCATCAATTCCTGGGATGGTACTTGAACCAGAGCTCCTGGGATCAGAGGGAGGGTCACCATAAGACGATAAGACATAGGAGCAGAATTAGGCCATTTGGCCCATCGAGTCTGCTCCGCCATTCAATCATAGCTGATATGTTTCTCATCCCCATTTTCCTGCCTTCTCCCCTTTACCCCGATCCCCTTATTAATCATGAACCTATCTATCACTCTCTTAAAGACACAGCAACTTGGCCTCCACAGCCTTCTGCGGCAATGAGTTCCACAGATTCACCCACTCTCTGGCGAAATAAATTCCTCCTCATCTCTGTGCCTTCAGTCTGAGGTTGTGCCCTCGAGTTCTAGTTTGTCCTACTAGTGGAATACCTTAGTATTCTGTATGTTTCAATAAGACCCCTCCTCATTCTTCCAAACACCATCGAGTACAGACCCAGAGTCCTCAACCGTTCCTCATACGACAAACTCTTTGTTCCAGGGATCATTCTCGTGAACCTCCTCTAGCCCCTCTCCAAGACCAGCACATCCGTCCTTCGATACAGGACCCAGAACTGCTCAGGGCATTCCAAATGGGGTTTGACCAGAGCAGTACATCCCTGCTCTTGTATTCTAGCCCTCTTGACAAGGGCGCTAACATTGCATTTGCCTTCCTAACTGCTAACTAAACCTGCAAGTTAATCTTCAGAGAATTGCGATCAAGGACTCCTAAGTCCCTTTGTGCTTCTGATTTCCTAAGCATTCCTCCATTTAGAAAATAGTCGATGCCTCTATTCTTCCTACCAAAGTGCATAACCTCACACTTTTCCATATTATATTCCATCTGCCATGACTTCTTTGCCCACTTGAATTCAAATGTCACTACCTGCCCTGGTGTAATTCGTTCCCAGGTCTCTAAAGCATTACCCTCAGCCTCTGGATTACTAGTCCAGTGAGAATACCACTATGCCACTACCTCCTCCATCAATAATATTATATGCACTATTGTTTACAGAATTTTGCAGCCCCTACATTCTATCCCTTGCAGCTATTCAAACACTTTGCCGATCTGTCCATTCTTTCCAAACAATCTGCTGAAGAGCACCCTCTGCACTGATCACCACGGAAACATTCTGCAAAGCTTTTCCTGCCCTCCTCAAAGGCAAAGGACCATTTTAACCTTACATGATGATCAACTTCGCAGAATCCCAGACAAACTGGAGATGAGAACATTTAAACATCATGGTAAAATGCCGAAGATTTTAATTGGAAGTTGACAGTAGGCTGGACAACATCCCATGTTGAAAGAATTGATTATAGAATCATAGAATTATGGAATCACTGCAGTGCAGAAGGAGGCCATTTGGCTCATTGAGTTTGCACCGACCCTCTGAAAGATCACCCCATCACTCCCCCACCCTATCCCAGTAACCCAAACTAACGTTTTGGACATTCAAGGGACAACTTAGCATTAGCTGGGGCGAGATTTAACAGGAGAGGTTTGAAGTGCTGTGGCGGGCAGGACTTCCTGATGGCTGGGTCTATGTTTGTATTTAATGGCACTTAGTGCCGGAAATGACCCCCCCATGGGCTTCACGTCAGAAAGGGCCGTCCCACCAGCCAATTTGCCCGGACCGCGCCCAAAAGCTCCTCATGGACATGGGGGGAGCTGCACAATGTTTCCTTCGGACACACTCCACTCACCTCGCAGCCATGATGCCATGTCCCCCTGAGCCCAGTGTTCCAGGACCCGGTTTTATTGGGAGAAAATTGTCCTCCTTTTCGACTACAAAAGAGGAAGGAAACAGCAACAGCAGCCTCCAGACATTTGCAGCCAACAGCAGGAGCAAGCAGCAAACACATGCTGAGGCTGTGAGGTGATCTCACATAACTAACGATGCCAATTCCTTATCAGCAATAGCTTTCAGCTGTGCAGCTAGAGGTTACTTACAGTCAAAGGGAGTTAAAGTGACCGTCAGCATATAACCAAGCCCTAGGGTCAACTAACCCCTCCCCAGCACCGGGGCAGTAGCCCCATTGTCCCTGGGCTGCATGCCTGAAATTGAAGGTGGTTATTCATCTCCTCTGATCCCCTCAGCAGCCATTGCGCTAGATTAAATCGAGTGTGAAACAGCGTGACTGCTCGCCAGGGAGCCGGTTAGATCACGGAAGGCTGTTGGATCGGGCTTTCACCTCACTAATGAGATTGCCTTCACTTGGCCTCAATCGGCTTTGCGCCGTCTCTAGGCGGGGATTCCACCAATGGGAGCAGACCGGTTCGATCGCAAACCACCCGGTTCGGTGCCTGAATCAGGCCTCTCCAGCAATCTAACTAACCTGCCCACGCGGATCCTCGCCGGGCGCACTGGGCCATTAAATCGGCCCCATGAAACAATGCTGCTTTCCCCCCGCCTTTTCTGAAGATGTCACCTCTCTGCTGAGTAACCGTTTTATGGGATTCCGATTTCTCTTCTGTACTTTGCCAGCGAGACCAGTATTCATCTGTGTGCCCTGACCATTAATACCTGGTCATGTGCCGTATCACAACTGAATCAAATCCTGTTCTTCACCATATGCAGCCTTATACATACATGCATCCCTGCGACACGGGTCACTGGAAAAGCATTCTCAGGTGAAAACCCTGGCTGGTTGGTTTTATCCTCCCTGCCCCACAGTCATTGAGACCAATTGCAATAATTAATTAACACGGCAAAATGGATCTGCCTAGTCAGTGAGGCTGAGGTACTCGCTGGTCTAACTCTGTTCAACCATCAGGGGAAGATGGTGCGCAAGCTCCCTATGCTAACAATTTTTTGTCTGCACCGCAGTTTGTCACAAGCATGATTTTCTTTTCCTAATTTTAAATATAATTACTCTTTCCGTCCACTATCGGCGCTTTCCCACTAGCCCCCTTCAGTTTAGACAGCAATCTGACCAACAGACTGCTCGATGGTTGCTGTCAACGTCACTCTGTGACCATCTGAAAGACGATCCGATTTCAACCCTCCTCAAAGAAGCAATGGTCCGGGAGCTGCTCGAAGATGTCCAAAGAGAACTCAACAAATCTGTCAGCTGTGGCTGGCTGAAAGATCCCTTCCACACACCTCATAAAAGAAGCAATAAGTCAAAGCCGGGGTTCCTTACAAAGAGTCCCCCATCTCAGCTGGGAGAAAGGCGTGAGAATGTTTGGCACAAAAATCTATTGTGCACAAGTTGTCAACTTGAAAGTGATGGACTGGAACACCATGGAGCAACCTTCAGTAACCTCTCCTGCTCAAGATGTCAAATAAAAATGCCATAGCACAGGGTAGCAAGTTGTCATGAGGGCTTTATGTTATGGAAAGTACAAGAATGTAACGGCTGCGTTGCTGGGCTAGTCACCTAGAGGACCGGGCTACCGTCATAATCCAGAAAATTTGAGTTTAAATTCCATCATTGAGAATTATAATTCAGTGCACAAAATCTGGAAATGTCAAAGCTCATATCAGTAAAAGTGACCATGAGGCTGTCGGGTGGTTGTGTAGGGAAGAAATTTTATTCCATCTGGCCTATTTGTGATTCCAATCATGTGTAATGATCCTCCTGTTTAATCACTGTCTAGCCCCTTTCCTCCTTTTAATTTCCGTTAATCTTTTTGCTATTGCAATTTTGGTCCATGATTGTTTAATGGCTTTAAGGAAAGCTTACTTTTAATTTAAAATCAGGAAACCCCAGCAGGATGTGCTGTTTGGTCTGACATCAGTGATGACCCGGACTGACTGGCTTGGCTGGATTTTCGGAGGCAGTGATTGGTTCTGCTGTCTCTTGAATGTTCCTTAGGGGAACCAGATTTTACTTTCGTTTTGGCCAAATGCTGGAGGGTCAAAGCTCTTATTTCTCTCTCATCTAATGGCTTATTTCTGAAGGTCCAAAGTAAAGACCTTTCTCTTTCCACAGCCAGATTGAACTGCAAAGAAATCCAATCCAGCCTTTGGCTGCAAGCACGGTCAGTTGCTTAAAAATCCTTTTTAAAAATCTTGTGTGGGGAACTCTGATCTTATCTTAGAAAGGCTGTTGCTCATTCTGCTGGGTTTGAAAACAAGTAAGAATTAAACAGGCCTGAGGCGGGTCCTTCGAGTGTAGGCCCAGGTTAATGAAAGTTAAAGGGACTCCCCAGAAGGAATCCTACAGCCTGGGAGTTATGTCTGAATGCGACTACCAGAAGATCCTCATTTGCAATCCGACTAGTGGATCCAATCACTCTGAGTCCTGGGAGGGCAGCCTGCTGTAACAACCTCAAAACCAGAAACAAGGACAGTCATCTCACTCTTTTCATGTTAATCCCTATCATTTTACCCCTCCTCCTCCCTCTGCTTGTGTGTTTGTCTTGTGTTTGGGTAGAGGGTGGGACGGTAAAAGGGAGGAGTAGTAGATTAGCTGGCCGTTAATCTGTTATAATTATTGCATGTTTTAACTCTATTTCTGTTCTAAATAAAGAGTTGCTGTGTGTAATTTACAAATCTGGTGCTGGCAAGTCATTGGAGCAGTCAAGGGCCAAAGAACTCAGAGATCTTTTACAAATTATCGGTTAATTCACTTGTGTTGGGGTTCTGGGGACAGTGGGGCTGGAATTGACCGTGCACACACACCCAGGATGTTACAACACATGTGCCAACATGGTTACTTCTTCACTGAACTCTGAAGTGGCCTTGCAAGCTCTTCCATTGAGCCAAGCATGGGTAACGAGGGTTGGGCATTAAATGCCAGCCTATCCAGCTGTCCCCATATCCTGAGAGTTATTAATTTTAAAAATGGATGAGTAATCATTAATAATCTGGATATCTACTTGAAACTCTATGAAACTATTCCTTTATTCCCACAGCAAGAAACGTTTCAACCCAGTCAATCCTTTACATTTTTCCCCCCATGTACAGAAGGTAAAGTGAAATCTTTTAATTACTGTTAATGATGTTTAACTTTGATATTTGTACAACAATCTGCATCCTCAACCAGAGGAATAAATTGCAAGGAACTGCCAAAGGATTTTTAATAAATTAAACTAAATGTATTCATTTGTTGTTTTTGTTCCCGTGCTATTTGCAGCACAGACATAAATGATTAGTGTGAATAGGTCAGTCCTGGAGCTGAGAGATGCTGAGGCATTGAATCAATAGCTTTCCACATCAGACAAATGTGTTCTTATTCAACAGGACGTTCGTTAAATTAGCTGATAAGGGATTCGACTTTCCAGAGCAAATTGTAAATTTAAAAGTCCCATTCATCTTGGCTGCCTGGGTGTGACCTGCTGCCTCATCATTAAAGAAGTTTAATTCAGTGCAACTCTTCTGAGGTTGGCGAAGAAAGAAAATGGAAATCGAGTTGCAGGAAATCACTGTCATCAATTTTATGTGACAAACGGATTTAAAACGTGTTAATATTTTATCAACTGAGCCATTAGGACTTCAAGATTTAGAAAGCGACCTCGACTGTGGACATGATGAGCCGGGTTTTATGATTATTTTTCATAATGGGGATAGGGGATCAATGTCACAACAACGAGTTGCATTTCTATAGCGCCTTTCATGAGTAAAGTGTAGAGAGGTGCTTAACAGGAGCATTATCAAATAAAATTTACACACAGCCATGTAGGAGATACTAGAATAGGTAATAAGGAGAAGTAGGTTATAAGGAGCGTGTTAAAGAAGGAATGAGGGGTGGAGAGATTTAAGGGGAGCATTCCAGAGCTTGTGGGCAAGGCAGCCAGTGGTGGAGCGATGAGATTTGGCAATGTGCAAGAGGCCAGAATTGGAGAACTGCAGAGAACTCAAGAGCGTTGGAGGGCTGTAGGAAGGTACAGGGATAGGGAGGGGCCAGAGGGGTATTTTATGTGAATTATTTGCAATGCTTTGGATAGTGACTAAACAAACCTGACTGGTATTTCCCTAAATAAAATCTAAAACTAAACATGCAGGATCAGGAATTGATTTATGCTACAATAAAATGCCAAGTCATTTGTCTGCTTTATGTTGTATCCATGCTGTGTGAAAACATACATTTTGTTTTCTGTCGTTAGTTGCAGCTATTATATTTCCATAAATTGTGGATTAGAGAGATGGTGGTATATTGGTAATGCCACATGACTAGTAATACATAGGCCCAGGCTAATGGTCTGGAGACATGCGTACAATTCCCACCACAGCAGCTGGTGGAATTTAAATTCAGTTAAGAAATCTGGAATTGAAAGCCAGTCTGAGTATTGGTGACCATGAAACTATCCTTTTTCTAAAAAATATAGTTTTATCCTCCTCCTTTATCACATTTTCTCCCAAATTTGCACCCACCATGAATAAACAATAATCAGTAACGAATATAATGTCAATCCCCATATCAATAACAACGATCCCATCCTCCCACCAAACACCAAACATTAGACCGCATTTTAACATAAACAAATGACAATAAGGGATCAGGGGCGTCATTCTCCGACCCCCCGCCGGGTCGGAGAATGGCCGTTGGCCGCCGTGAATCCCGCCCACGCCCCCGCCGAAGTCTCCGAAGGGAGAAAAGTCGGCGGGGCGTTAATGGCGCCGCTGCCGCGGAGAATGTCACGGGTCTGCGCAAGGCAGCCGATTTTCGGCCTGCCGATATTCTCCCTCCCGGATGGGCCGAAGTCCTGTCGACGTGATGACCGTTCACGTCGACGTGAATCAAACCTCCTTTTCATCGGCGTGACTCGGTGCTCCAGGCTCACGCCGACCAACGAGGAGGTGAGTAACGGCCTGGGGGGTTGGCTCTGGGCAGGAAATGGCGTGGCCGCAGACTGATTGCGTGAGGAGAGGTGTGTCTCGGCTTGTGTGTGTGTGTGTGCGGCGGGGGGGGGGGGGGGGGGGGGGGGGTGGTTAGAGTAGGCTGGGCTCCGGGGGAGTGCCGGGAGGGGGTCCGTGCCGGGGTGGAGGTTGGGGGTTGGAGGGGGGTCCGTGCTGGGGTGGAGGTTGGGGAGGGGGTCCGTGCCGGGGTGGAGGTTGGGGGTTGGGAGGGGTCCGTGCTGGGGTGGAGGTTGGGGAGGGGGTCCGTGCCGGGGTGGAGGTTGGGGAGGGGGTCCGTGCTGGGGTGGAGGTTGGGGAGGGGGTCCGTGCCGGGGTGGAGGTTGGGGGTTGGGGGGGGTCCGTGCTGGGGTGGAGGTTGGGGAGGGGGTCCGTGCTGGGGTGGAGGTTGGGGATGGGGTCCGTGCTGGGGTGGAGGTTGGGGAGGGAGTCCGTGCCGGGGTGGAGGTTGGGTTGGGGGTCCGTGCTGGGGTGGAGGTTGGGGGTTGGGGAGGGTCCGTGCCGGGGTGGAGGTTGGGGGTTGGGGGGGGTCCGTGCTGGGGTGGAGGTTGGGGGTTGGGGGGGGTCCGTGCTGGGGTGGAGGTTGGGGAGGTGGTCCGTGCCGGGGTGGAGGTTGGGGAGGGGGTCCGTGCTGGGTTGGGGAGGGGGTCCGTGCCGGGGTGGAGGTTGGGGGTTGGGGGGGGTCCGTGCTGGGGTGGAGGTTGGGGAGGGGGTCCGTGCCGGGGTGGAGGTTGGGTTGGGGGTGCGTCCTGGGGTGGAGGTTGGGGGTTGAGGGGGGGCAGTGCTGGGGTGGAGGTTGGGGGTTGGGGGGAGTCCGTGCTGGGGTGGAGGTTGGGGAGGGGGTAGGTGCTGGGGTGGAGGTTGGGGAGGGGGTCCGTGCCGGGGTGGAGGTTGGGGAGGGGTCCGTGCTGGGGTGGAGGTTGGGGAGGGGGTCCGTGCCGGGGTGGAGGTTGGGGGTTGGGGGGGTCCGTGCTGGGGTGGAGGTTGGGGAGGGGGTCCGTGCTGGGGTGGAGGTTGGGGAGGGGGTCCGTGCCGGGGTGGGGGTTGGGGTGGTCCGTGCTGGGGTGGAGGTTGGGGAGGGGGTCCGTGCTGGGGTGGAGGTTGGGGGTTGGGGGGGGTCCGTGCTGGGGTGGAGGTTGGGGAGGGGGTCCGTGCCGAGGAGGGTGATGGGAGGGCAAATGAGTTGGTCCACCTGGCCAGGTGCCAGCCTCCAACAGTTGGACCCATGCGGTCCATGCCACCTGGCTGGTGGGAGGAGGGGATATGGGCAATGATGACATGTCGTCGTTCCCCTCCCCCCCACCAGGCCGTCATGTTTTCAGATCATCCAGCGATGTTGGCCGCCGTGGTGGCAGCCGCTCATGTCTATGTTGCCCTGGATGAGGAGGACGAGGAGGAGGAGGAGCGTGCCAGAGAGGCGGCGCAGGCTGCCGCAGAGGGGCAGGCGGCAGCCGCCCAGGCTGGAGGGACACCTGGCCGACAGGACGAGGAGGGCGAGGAGGACGTCGCGGCCCCACGGCAACGGAGGCACCCGAGGGCGCCCCGTGTGTACCGGCCCCGGCAGTCATACCAGGAGCTCACGGACCGGGAATGCAGGAGGAGACTCCGGATGAGGCGGGAAACCGTGGCACACATCTGCCACCTGCTGGCACACCTGTCACCGCGTGGCACTGGCGGGGGACACCCTCTCCCCGTGCCCGTCAAGGTTACGGTGGCCCTGAACTTTTATGCAACGGGGTCATTCCAGGCACCGAGTGGGGACCTGTCCGGCATTTCGCAGACATCGGTGCACCGGTGTATCCGGGCAGTGACAGATGCCCTTTATGCCGTGGCGCACCGCTACATCCGCTTCCCCGTGGACCGGGCCAGCCAAGATGCCCGGGCCGTGGGCTTCTCTGCCGTGGCCGGGTTCCCCATGGTCCAGGGCGCGATCGATGGGATGCACGTCGCCGTGCGGCCACCTGCAGATAACAGGGCCGTGTTCACTAATAGGAAGGGGACCTATTCGATGAACGTACAGGTGGTCTGCGACCACCGCATGATGATCCTGCACATCTGCGCCCGTCACCCAGGCAGTGTACACGACTCATTCATGTTGTCGCGGTCATCCATCCCCGGCATGTACGAGGGACGCCATCCCCGGCTGAGGGGCTGGTTGCTGGGCGACAGGGGCTACCCATTGCGATCGTGGCTGATGACGCCTTTACGGAGGCCACGCAATGAGGCGGAGAACCGCTACAATGATGCCCATGTAGCGACAAGGGGAGTGATCGAGAGGTGCTTTGGCGTGCTGAAGATGCGTTTCAGGTGCCTGGACCTCTCTGGGGGCGCCCTCCAGTATCGGTCAGATAGGGTCGGCCGCATCATTGTGGTGTGCTGCGTCCTGCACAACGTAGCCCAGCAGAGGGGCGATGTGCCGCAGGCAGAGGAGGGCGGAGTGGAGGAGCAGCAGGAAGAGGCACAGTCCTCCCCAGATGAGGGGATGGGGGCAATGGTCAGGGCAGACGGGGTAGACACAGGCGGGTGGCTGTCCACCGTTATCGGCTGGCCCAGCGGGCACGGGATAGACTGATAGCCGCCCGCTTCACTGACTAGATGGGCGTGGGAATCGGGTAGTATGGCCACAGACCGCACATCATGGCAACAGCCGACCACCCACACCCCACACCCATCCACCCACCCAGCACCCTCACCCCCCTCCCCAACCCCACCCACCCCACCCGCATGCACACCAACCCCCCCCCCCATTGCCGATCCACCGGCGGCACAACGGGCCGGGCTCACACAGTTGCGGGTGGACGCGTGTCTATCGCAGGCCATGGAGGATGATGACAACCCGCCCTGCGATGAGCTCCTGGCTCTACATCGTTGGACTATGTCTGACCCATGGCCACAGTACCACCATCCACCCGGACCATCCCTGCATGCGGCTGTGACACTGCAGCGCACGGTCCCGTCCTCTGCCCGGGGGGATGTTGATGGCGGCCCAGGGGGAAGGGGGCAGACTCACCTGGGGCTGAGGTAAGACCACCCCTCACACACACACTTGCGCTCAACGTACATGACACGCCCGCACACTTTGGACAGAGCACAAAGGCAGCTTCGGTAGGTGTAACATTGACTTTAATAACCAAAGGAGTTCATGCACGTGCCCTAGCCCCTAAAACTCATCTGTGCCCTGCACCCGTGCCAACTTACTCAGTGTCTAATTGTTTGGCCTTACGGGCCCTTTGACTACGTCTACGTGGTTCCCCAGACGGTACAGCAGAACTGGAGGTGGACTCCTGTGATTCCTGCCCTCTGACACTGGATCCCTTTGGCGGCCGTTTCCTGGGGCGTCCTGGCCTAGATGGGCCAGGCTGCGGCCCGGGCGACTGGGATGGCGAGCTGCCAGCCTGTCCTGCCCGTTGCCCACCCGATGCACCTGGGACGGAAGGGGGGGAGTCCGAGGTGTCGCGGTGTACCGGGACCTCCCACACAGAGGGAGCCGGGACAGACCACACCACCTCCTCCTCCCTCGGGGTGCCCGATGGCCCCCAGGCCTCTACATGGGTGGGGGATGCGAACGGACTGGCCATCCGACGCCCCCCGACATCTGGCGCTGCCAGTCCTGGAGGCCCGTGCTGGTATCGACAGGGGTCTGCAGGTTTGCAGCCATGGAGCCCAGGGTGTTGGCCAACCCTGTCTGTGACAGTGCGACGCCGGCACGCACATGGCCACTGGCGCCGATGCCCTCAGCGATGGCCTGCTGAGACTGGGCCATGGCCTGCTGAGACTGGGCCATGGCCTGCAGAGACTGGGCTATGGCGTTGAGCGCCTCTGCCATCTGGCGCTGGCACTGGCTCTTGGCCTCCTGTGAGAGGGCAGCCATTTCCTGGGCCACAGACGCCGCCTGCACGGAAGGCCCCAGGCCTCGCAAACCGTTCCCCATGTCTGACACCGCCGCAACCATTGCCTCCACCGCGGACGCCACCCGTGCGGTGTCAGCCTGGGTGGCACGCATGACCGGGACCACTCCCAGCTCCTGGACGCGGGTGGAATCCTCCACCTGCGACCGCAGCCGCCGCAAGCCGCCCGTCACCCTCTTCGCTCGTCTCCGGGTCGGTGGTTGCATCGGATCTATGTGTGGGTGTGGTAACTGCAGGAACCCGGGATCCATCTGGGCGGCAGATGTTCGCTTGGCCTGGGCTGCCCTCCGACCGCCCGGTCCCTCTGCTGCTCCTACCTCCACCTGCTGTACCGGGACGGCTGTGTTGTGCGCACCAGTGAGTGTACCAGACGCCTCATCACTAAAGTGCCCAACCGTGGTGAGTGTTTCTGCGATGGTGGAGGGTGTTGGTGACAGCAGTGGCGTTGTGTCGTGCTCTTCGTCCCACTCTGACTCCATGGCACTTTGGGGTGGGGGTTCGTCTCCCCCCATCCACTCTGAGTCACTGTCCGGTATTCCGTCTTCCCGGGTAGGGGTGTCCTGGGTAGTGCTGTCCCGGGTAGGGGTGTCCTGGGTAGTGCTGTCCCGGGCAGGGGTGTCCTGGGTAGTGGTGTCCTGGGTAGTGGTGTCCTGGGTAGTGGTGTCCCGGGTAGGGGTGTCCTGGGTAGTGCTGTCCCGGGTAGTGCTGTCCCGGGTAGTGCTGTCCCGGGTCGGGGTGTCCTGGGTAGTGGTGTCCCGGGTAGGGGTGTCCTGGATAGTGGTGTCCTGGGTAGTGGTGTCCTGGCTCGGATGTGACGGGGGCCTGTGGCTGCCCCCCTCATCGCTGGGTGGTCGCTCCCGCACGTGACGGGGGTGTCGTCTCCCTGTTGCTCCGGGTCTCTCCGTCTCCCGTGGTGTGCGAGGGGCATCCTGCGGGCGTCGCATGCTGGAGGGTCCGGGTCTCTCCGTCTCCTGTGGTCTCCGAGGGGCATCCTGCGGGCGGTGTGCTTCTGCGGGGATGGGTGCTTGGACGTTTGGTCCTGCGATACACAATGAAGCATGCATGGTTAGACATCAGGCAGTGATCAGGTGATACGGGGAGGGGGATATAGGGGAGGGGGATTATGGGGACGGGCTGTCGGTGGCTCACTTGCTGGTGGGCCCCCGACCTCTGCATCAGCAACCTCCCGGTCCTCAGGTCCGCCAGCCAGTTCCAGGGCCCTTTCCTCGTGTACGGTCAGTGGCCTCTCATCAGCGGGCCCTCCTCCAGTCCTCACATGCTCCCTATTGTTGTGTGTGCGCTTCTCCTGTGGGGGGGGGGGGGTGGTGGTGGCAGGGGTAAAAGGCAACAGTGTTAGGCAGGTATATGAATGCACGCCATCGGCTGCGCGTGCATTGCAGAGGTTAAGGTTAGGGCTGGATTCACTTGGGGATATGGGGGATATGGGGGAGGGGGGATATGGGGGAGGGGGGATATGGGGGATATGGGGGAGGGGGGATATGGGGGAGGGGGGATATGGGGGAGGGGGGATATGGGGGAGGGGGGATATGGGGGAGGGGGGATATGGGGGAGGGGGGATATGGGGGATATGGGGAAGGGGGGATATGGGGGAGGGGGGATATGGGGGAGGGGGGGATATGGGGGAGGGGGATATGGGGAGGGGGGATATGGGGGAGGGGGGATATGGGGGATATGGGGGAGGGGGGGATATGGGGGAGGGGGATATGGGGGAGGGGGGGAAATGGGGGAGGGGGGATATGGGGGATATGGGGGAGGGGGGATATGGGGGATATTGGGGAGGGGGGATATGGGGGAGGGGGGGATATGGGGGAGGGGGGGATATGGGAGAGGGGGGATATGGGGGAGGGGGGGGATATGGGGGAGGGGGGATATGGGGGAGGGGGGATATGGGGGAGGGGGGGATATGGGGAGGGGGGATATGGGGGAGGCTCACCCTGCCTGCTCCGACGAGGCCGTTCACCTTCTTGTGGCACTGGGTGCCTGTCCGTGGTGTCAGGGCCACAGCGGTGACGGCCTCTGCCACTCCCCTCCACAGACGCCGGCTGTGGCGTGGGGCAACTCTGCGGCCGTGCCCGGGATACAGGGCGTCCCTCCTCTGCTCCACCGCGTCCAGGAGCGCCTCCACATCGCGTGACTCGAACCTCGGGGCTGAGCGACGGCCAGCCATCCAGTCGGGTGTTGCGGTCGGGTGTTGCGGTCGGGTGGGGGGGGAGCTGCGCGGCCTTATGAGCTGTCACGCCGTGCAGCGCGTATGACGCTGCACGGCGTGAACCACTGCGCAAGCGCGGATCCCGTTACGTCGCTGCTAGCCCATTTCGGGCCAGAGACTATCGTCCCATTTTTATGACGTGACGCAAGTGGGATTTGCGCCGTTTTTTGCGCCGATCGGCGGACTTTCCGCCGATAACGGAGAATTTCGCCCCAGGAGTCGCCCATAGTCACCATTAACACACACAGCCCCCCTCCCCCCAACCCTCCCAACCACCTCCCCTCAACAATGTTTGATGTTATCCAGTTCTTGAAAGTGCAGAATGAATACTGCCCATGAATTGTAGAACCCCTCCATCCTTCCCCTCAGTTCAAACTTAACCTTCTCAAGTGTCAAGAATTCCAGCAGGTCCCCCCACCATGCCAGGGCACAGGGTGGAGAGGTTGCTCTCCATCCCATCAGGATCCACCTTCGGGTGATCAACGAGGCGAAGGCTACAACATCTGCCTCTGCGCCCGTTTCCAACCCCGACTGGTATGACACCCCGAATATGACCTCCCGAGGGCCCGGGTCCATTTTCACGTGTACCACTTTAGAGGTTACCCAAAAACCTCCTTCCAGTAATCCTCCAGCTTTGGACAGGCCCAAAACATAGGAACGTGGTTTGCGGGC
Organism: Scyliorhinus torazame; assembly: GCF_047496885.1. Lineage (NCBI taxonomy): Eukaryota > Metazoa > Chordata > Chondrichthyes > Carcharhiniformes > Scyliorhinidae > Scyliorhinus > Scyliorhinus torazame. The sequence goes on along the minus strand of NC_092709.1, from coordinate 24,437,046 downwards.
CTCCCCCCGCAACGTTCACGCACATTTTCTACCCCTTCAAAGAATCGTCTCATCCCCGCCCTTGTGAGGTGTGCTCTATATAACACCTTCAGCTGTATCAGCCCCAACCTTGCTCATGAGGTGGAGGCGTTCACTCTCCGGAGCACCTCACACCAGAACCCCATCTCCATATCCTCTCCCAACTCTTCCTCCCACTTTGCCTTGATCACTTCCAGTGGTGCCTTCTGCTATTCCAAAATAGCTCCGTAAACCGCCAACACTACCCCTTTCTCCAGTCCCCCTGTCGTCAGCATCTCCTCCAGCAATGTGGAGGCCGGCTCCACCGGGAAGCCCTGTATCTCCTTTCTGGCAAAATCTCGAACCTGCATGTGTCTAAACATTTAATAATAATAATAATAATCGCTTATTATCACAAGTATGCTTCAATGAAGTTACTGTGAAAAGCCCCGAGTCACCACATTCCGGCGCCTGTTCGAGGAGGCCAGTACGGGAATCGAACCCACGCTGCTGCCTTGTTCTGCATTACCAGCCAGCTGTTTAGCACACTGTGCTTTCTCCATGCTCCAGCCTATACTTCGCCTCCAGCTCCTTCAATCCTGCACCACAATCTCTCCAATCATCCACAATATGTGGAAATATAATAGCTGCGACGAAAGTCAGGAAACAAAATGTGTGCGGATAATCAAACGTTTTGATCACATTATGACCAATAAGCGCTTTCCATGACCACCAAGTGCTGGGATGGGACTCAAACCCAGAACCTTTGGTTCTGAGGCATGGACACTACCCACTGCACCTCCCAGGGTTGGATGGGGAGGGGAATCCAGGACAAGTGGGCATAATTTTAGAATTAGAGCTCGGGAACGGTAATGGAAATCTGGAACTCTCTCTCTTGCAAAAAAGGTTGTGGCTGCTGGTGGAGAGGGGTCACTGAGATCAATGGAATTTTATTAGGTAAATGTATCAAGGCTGGGGAACAAAGGTGTGAAAATGAAATTGAGGTTCAGTTGAGCCACTATTTAACTGATTAACTATACTCATTTCCTAATGTTCCTACAAGGTAAAACTATTGATTTCACCATTGTGAGATGACTAAGTCCTTACGCTAAATATTTTTATAAAATATATATATATAGATAACCTCATGGCTATTTCTAACATTTTAAGAACTGCACAAAGACCTTTTAAAATGGTTGAAGCTACGTCTATCTTTGATCCTCAAACAAAAGGAGCTGCCAGAGCTTGCACCACTTATCTCTGAAGTGACACTGATGAGCTCCTGTGGGCTGCAGAGATCAAATTCAAAGAGAATTAGACAAAGGCCATCTGCATTTCATAAGCCAGGCTGGCCAACCGGAGCCAATTCAGCTGCTAGGACAAAGGACCCCACGACCTTCCTTTCAAATTTTAATAGTTGGAACATTTAACAATTTCAGGGGCCCAGGCAAAGGGATATGCCCTCTTTGTCAAATATAGAGTGGGGAGATGGGAGTCATGTGACATGGACCTAGTTTGTCGAAGCAGTAATATTGCCTTGTGGAATTGCACAGCTTTGTCGGCCATTTTACCATCTGCAAACAGCCTCACAGAAAAGGGGCTCTTGCCCAGATTGAACATCTGGCCCCATCTACACGGTTTCTACTGGAACTTCTGTATTATCGCTTACAAAACTGGTTCACCTCTGTGCCTATTTCATGGTGTGAATTCAACTCCATTGGAACAGTGAATTATACAGCATAGTTTTTCAACCTGCTGACCCCTGTCAAGGAATACCCCATTGGACTTTGATTCTGGACTCTGAACCCACATGAAATAATTACTATTTTCTCTGTGGTCGCTGCACTACAAATCTTTCTTTTCACTATCCCTCTTTAACTGGATGAGTGCACAGGGGGCAATATTGAATCTTGCTTTCCTCTGCTTGAGAGTGTGCAAATAAACTAACCCTTTGAGTTCACCCTATCTCAAGTTTCCTGTAGGGTTATTAATGAAAAATTGGATCACACCAAATCTGAGGGGCTGGGAAATACACACCATTTATAAAAGGGGAAACCGATCAAAATACCTTTCTGGTTATGGATGAATGATGAGAGGAAATATCAGGGTTGTTTAAATTAACCCCTTCCTGTCTGTAACACTGGGCGGGATTCTCTGTTGAATCCGCCTCGCTACTGCTGCCAACGAAGATGGAGACTTTGGCGCCCAGCCAAAGAAACGGGAACGGACAATCCGCTGGTGTGAAGGAATGGACATGCAATGTCACTGGGTGGGATTCTTTGTCCCGTCACATCAGATTTCTGGTGCAGCACGCCCCCAGGATTCTCCGTCCTGCCAGCCGGCCAATGGGGTTTCCCATTGTGGGCAGCCCGGGCTGACGGCACAATGAAGAATCCCGAGAGCGGAGAATCCAGCACACTGTATTTGAATATAGTTGGTTCATTGCATTTTATGAGCTTTATCAGGTCTCCATTTTATTAATGTACTAAATTATTTTAAAACTGTGAACAGTAATCTCCTGATCGCGCTGTGCATTAATCAACACCACGATTTTGGACTGGCTACGTCTATGAGAAAAATGCAATTCCTGATTTTCAGGGATTTTGACGATCTCAGCCCAAAGCGAACGTCATGTTCACCATTTAGCCTTGGCACATCCAGGCTAGGAAATGAAATGAAATGAAAATGAAATGAAATGAAATTAAATGAAATGCCAGGACAAAGCCAGGATTACTGCTGCTGATCATATTCAACCACCCGTCAACAGAAAGTGCACAGATCTCGAGAGAGCAAAGGTTCTAGTTAGGCTGTAAAGGTGGGGGCAGTTGTCACACGACGCTTGATGGAAAGATTTTGCCATGTTGTATATGCAGAAAAGTGCAGCTTGATATGGAATGTTAGTTGTCTGATGTCAAATAAATCATTGCCTGAAAGTGAATGAAATGAAAATCGCTTATTGTCACAAGTAGGCTTCAAATGAAGTTACTGAGCAAAGCCCCTAGTCGCCACATTCCAGCACCTGTTCGGGGAGGCTGGTACGGGAATTGAACCGTGATGCTGGCCTGCCTTGGTCTGCTTTCAAAGCCAGCGATTTAGCCCTGTGCTAAACCAGCCCCTAAAATCACTTATTGTCACAAGTAGTCTTCAAATGAAGATACTGTGAAAAGTGAGAGCAGATAGGCAGTCATCTTTCAAAATTGGATTGGATTGGATTGGATTTGTTTATTGTCACATGTACCGAGGTACAGTGAAAAGTATTTTTCTGCAAGCAGCTCAACAGATCATTAAATACATGAAAAGAAAAGGAAATAAAAGAAAATACATAATAGGGCAACTCAAGGTACACAATGTAACTACATAAACACCAGCATCGGGTGAAGCATACAGGGGTGTAGTGTTAATGAGGTCAGTCCATAAGAGGGTCGTTTAGGAGTCTGGTAACAGCGGGGAAGAAGCTGTTTTTGAGTCTGTTCGTGCGTGTTCTCACACTTTTGTTTCTCCTGCCCAATGGAAGAAATTGGAAGAATGAGTAAGCTGGATGGGAGGGGTCTGTTATTATGCTGCCCGCTTTCCCCAGGCAGCAGGAGGTGTAGATGGAAGCGGGAGGTGCAGATGGAAATAGAGGAAATAGAGTGAGAGTAATAAAATAACAATGTTGAATGAAAAAATGAATGAAAATCGCTTATTGTCACAAGTAGACTTCAAATGAAGTTACTGTGAAAAACCCCTAGTCGCCACATTCCAGCGCCTGTTCGGGGAGACTGGTACGGGAATTGAACCGTGCTGCTGGCATGCCTTGGTCTGCTTTCAAAGCCAGCGATTGTTCCTGTATCCTGAATAATTCTGGCTATTTACCGATTGGCATCCATTGGACAGTTTAAAGAACAATTTTATAGCACGTTTAATCTGATGAGAACCATCTGTAACTGAACTCAGTGCTAGTTTAGTTCCTATCAGACACCTCACTCTAATACAATAAAATACCTGAAAATATCTCCCTGGGCACAGGAGGGCAGTGCTTATCATGGAATGTGAAGGATTCTTGTTGTCAACGCACTTCTATCGCACAAGTAAAGCACAGCGTCACGCAGGCTGCACTCATGGATTGTGAGTGACGATCAAACCAGCTGGAAATTGGAAAGCATGGCCAGTAGTACGTAAATTCCAGATTGTTATCAATCCGAAACCCATCATTGTGCGTTGTCAATATCCCTTGTTTCACAATACTTCAGAGAAGGGAACATCTGAACAGTGTAACTTATGGATAAAGTCTGAGATGGGAAAGCTTGAAGAGATGTCATTTTGTTTACGAATTATACAGCCCAGATATAAATTGGTTACTTGGATAGGAAAGTAAAAGTGGGCAGTATGTAAGTTGGGCAGCTGATGCTATCCTGAGGCATGTTAGTTTAAAATTAGCCCAAAAAGTGAAGATGGAGACATGTGGTTTGGGGGAGGCAGGAGGGATAGTGAATATCTAAATTGCACTTCAGCAGGAATCGATGAGTGACTTTCTGGCTTCTTTACACTTTTATTGAATCTGTTTATCGCAACTCATCCCAGATCCACTTTGCTGTTATCCATTGCTGATCCCACTGTAGCCTTTCGCACAGAGTCTATCTCTAAGTGTTACTTGAAACAAAGGAAAAGGGATGGAAAGGGGAGATTGGGTGCCATGGAAGCAAGGCTATCTACTTGGAGGAGGGAATCTAACTCCCTCACTTAAATGATTATGCCAAATGTATTTATCAGTGTAACTCTCTGGACTTGAAAGAAAGGCATGTTGGCCAAAGACTGAGATTGACCAAGGTGGCAACAAATCCGCAGTGCTTATCATTTCAGGCTGACCTTCGTTGAAACTCTAAGGTGGGCATGGGATTTCCACTGCCTATGAATATCACTTAATTCCTGAACTCTTTTGCCTTGAGCTCTTTCCATGCTGGCAGAGCAACAGACAGCTTTAGTCTACCGGATGTATTAAGCAGGTGGTTAATGCAGTGTTTGCAGCAGATACCAACAATATCATGTGCCCCATGGGCATTCCAAATTCATGACATTTCCCAAGGTCCTAGATGTGATCAACTTTCCATGTCAAGTCCTTATCTCTGCGTTTGAAGGTTTAAGTCCCAATCCAGAAATTTGGCGGTCAACATCTAGGCTGTCACTCGGGTGCAGTACTGCAAGAGTGCTGCACTGCTTTTTGGATACCACTTTAAACCCTCTCACGCAGACATAAGAAACATCCCCTATTTTGAAGCACAGCAGGGCAGCACTCTCTTGTGTTTTGGCTAATATTGATCCATTGATCAGTATTCCCTGGTAATTGTGACATTGTGGTTTGTGGGACCTGATGTGCACTAACTGATTACTGCATTTTCTACATTACCACGAAATACCAAAGAAAACGGCATTGTCCATAAAGCGCTTCAGGATGTCGGAGGTTATTGATAGAAATCTAGTTTTAATATAGAATAAGTTTATAAGGAAGAAATGCTTCAAAATCAAAATGGCTTTTTAAAGTGATTTAGAATCATAGAATTTACATCGCAGAAAGAGGCCATTCGGCCCATCGAATCTGCACTGGTTCTTGGAAAGAGCACCCTACCCAAGCCCACACCTCCACCCTATCGCCCAGTAACCCCACCCAATGCTAAGGGCAATTTTGGACGCTAAGGACAATTTAGCCTGGCCAATCCACCTAACCCGCACATCTTTGGACTGTGGGAGGAAACCGGAGCACCCGGAGGAAACCCACGCAGACACGGGGAGAACATGCAAACTCCGCACAGACAGTGACCCAGTGGGGAATCGAACCTGGGACCCTGGCGCTGTGAAGCAATTGTGCTACCCACAATGCTACCGTGCTGCCCACAAAATTGCTCAAAATGACTTCACTAAGGTTACACAATTCAGACAGAGAGGCAGTGAAAACTGCTGAATACCCTGAGAATGATCAGATTAAAACTCCAGACACACACATTCATTACAAAATTATTACTATATGCATCTGGGCAAAGTTCCTAGTTCAGTGGTCATGAGAACTGATAAAGAGTGTTGGGAATCACCCCATGCTAAAAATTTGATAGACTGTCATTTCTGTCGAATAAAATGAACCATAATTATTATAACCCAATCACAGACAGAAAGGGGAAAGAACATTAGCAATAGCAAATATCTTACTGTCATGATATTCAGGTAAACCTCATAGCACATACATACATACATACTGATGGACAGATCAACGGACCAATCAACACACACACAACATGACAGCCAATCACAGGCAAGAGCATACACAGTACAAAACAGGGAACACGACACTTCCTGGGCACTCGAGCAGGAGACAGCTCAGGGCACAGAGCTCATAGCAAGCCACTCAGACATCCACCATGTGCTGAGTGCCACTACAAGATAGAATTAGGAACAGGTCCACAGATTCAAGGGTTATGATCGAACTTCAATAAACAGTTTACCACTGTAAATAGATGTTTGAAATAAAACTGCGTTGTACCATTCGCAACCGTGTTGGTTCGTCTGTGTAGCAGAGTACCCAACACTTCATCGTACCAGGAGTAACTGTAGTACCTACCTACAAATCCTCCGGAATCTGCCATCCTGCGCCATGGACACCGTCAACACACCGCAGCCACTGCAAGTTGCTGGAAACCTCGGCATTAATTGGAAGCTGTTCAAACAGCGCTTCCAGCTCTTTCTGGAAGCCAACGAAAAGGAAAGCGCCTCGGACACCAGAAAGATCGCCATCCTCCTCACCATGGCAGGTCAACACGCCATCCATGTCTACAACTCCCTGGTGTTCGCGGAAGGTGAGGACAAGACCAAATACAAGACGATCCTTCTCAAACTCGCCCAACACTTCAACGTCGAGGTCAACGGGAGCTTTGAGAGGTATCTCTTCCAGCAGCGCCTGCAAGGTAAGGATGAGCCCTTTCAGTCATTCCTTACGCATCTCTGTATCCTCGCGCAGTCCCGCGGTTACGACACCACCTCCGATTCCATGATTCGGGACCAGATCGTTTTTGGAGTCACCTCAGGCAGCAGCTCTTAAAAATAAAAGGCCTCACCTTAGCCTCCGCAATCGAAGCCTGTGTCCTGCACGAAAACGCGACTAGCCGCTATACCCAATTTCAGGCGGCTGAATCGGCGCGGCAGGGGTCCTACATGGCCGGATCAGCGAGGAAGGCGTCCTACGAGGCCGATCGGGTCCAGGCGATCAAGTTCCTCCCGGCCCGCGTCCCGGACGAGGGCAGCCATTTCGCGCGATTTTCGAGGCCTTCTGCGCTTGTGCGCACCAAAAGCGACAGCAACACTGAGGAGCGTGACGTGCAGGCGCGCTCGACGCAAGACCGAACTGCGCATGCGCGGTGTCGCAACGAACGCCATGACGTCACGACGTGTGGCAACTGTGGAGCCGCACATTTAAAGCGGCAATGTCCCGCAAGAACCCGACAATGCCTCCGCTGTGGCAAGGTGGGCCACTACGCTGCCTGCTGTCGAGCAGCTCAACCTGCCAATGTTCCCCAACTCCGACAACCTCGCAGGGACGTGCGGACCATTCAGCCTCCTTACTATGAGTCGTGCCCAGACGATATCCAGACCAGTGACACAGACGACCGGGACTCCTTCCGTGTTGCGGTCATTGATGGGAACCAAATGTCTCCACCCAGGACCCACCAGCCGATGCAAGTTAACACTGTCAATCCAGGTGATGAATGGTGTGCCACCCTAACGGTCAACCGATCACCGATAACATTCCGTCTGGACACTGGCGCCTCCGCCAACCTCATAGCATGGTCAGCCTTCTACGCCATGAAGGTCAGACCACCAATTCGGCCGCCCCGTTGCAAGATGGTCGACTACAACGGGAACGTTATCGCAGCTATGGGATCCTGCCAGCTCCAGGTGACACACAACACACATACAGCCACACTCTCATTCGAGATAGTCGGATCATCAAAGGACTCCCTGTTAGGCGCACAGGCATGCAAGTCTCTCCACCTCATGCAACGAGTCCACGCTCTGTCTCCAGAAGGCACATCTGACTTCCCGGATGCAGAGTTCAGGGCACAGCTCCAATCGCTCCTTGCCCACAACCAGGAGGCATTCGAGGGCATGGGAACACTGCCCTACACCTACAGAATTCGGCTCAAACCGGACACCACCCCGGTCATTCACGCACCTCGCAGGGTCCCAGCGCCACTCAAAGACCGCCTCAAGCAGCAGCTGCAGGATCTCCAGGACCAAGGGGTGCTATCCCGGGTCATGGGTCAGCTCCATGGTATGTGTTAAGAAGCCCTCCGGCGAGCTCCGGATCTGCATTGATCCAAAAGACCTCAACAACAACATAACGAGGGAACACTACCCCATACCCACGTCACAAAACTGGATGCCTCTAAAGGCTTTTGGCAGATCCAACTGAATCCGTCCAGCCGAAAGCTGTGCACCTTCAACACCCCTTTCGGCAGGTTCTGCTACAACCGAATGCCATTTGGCATCATCTCGGCATCCGAGGTCTTTCACAGGATCATGGAGCAGATGATGGAAGGCATCGAAGGGATGCGCGTCTACGTGGAGGACGTCATCATCTGGTCCACCACACCACAGGAGCACATCTATCATCTCCAACGTGTCTTTGCGCGCATACGCGAAAACGGCCTGCGCCTCAACGGAGCCAAGTGTTCTTTCGGCCAAACCGAGCTGAAGTTCCTGGGGGTCCACATTTCCCAGTCAGGGGTCCGTCCAGATGCAGACAAGGTGAGCGCCATTACAGCCATGCCGCAGCCGGCAGACAAGAAAGCAGTGCTACGCTTCCTAGGCATGGTCAACTTCCTGGGGAAGTTCATTCCCAACCTTGCCTCCCACACGACAGCTCTGCGCCACCTCGTCAAGAAGTCCACGGAGTTCCAGTGGCTGCACACAGGCCAGCAGGAATGGGAGGAGCTCAAACTTAAGCTCACCACAGCACCGGTATTGGCGTTTTTCGACACATCTCATGACACTAAAATTTCGACTGATGCCAGCCAGTCCGGCATTGGGGCGGTGCTCCTACAGCGGGATGACAGTACGTCATGGACCCCGGTCGCCTATGCCTCGTGGTCCATGACCCCACAGAACAGCGCTACTCGCAGATCGAAAAGGAGTGCCTGGGCTTGCTAACGGGGATAGACAAGTTCCATGAGTATGTGTATGGTCTCCCCCAGTTTACCGTTGAGACTGACCACCGCCCCCTGGTCAGCATCATAAATAAGGTCCTGAACGAGATGACCCCTCGCCTCCAGCGCATCCTACTTAAACTTAGGAGGTATGACTTCCAACTGGTTTACACCCCGGGTAAGGACCTTATCATTGCGGATGCCCTATCTAGAGCAGTGAGCACACCGCCCGATTCGGAGGGGTTCGTCTGTCAGGTCGAGGCGCAGGTGGCTTTCACATCGGTAGATCTGCCAGCTGACGACTCCAGTCTGGCCCGTATTCACCGAGAGACTGCGGCTGACCCCCTTCTACAACGGGTGATGCGCCACATGATGGGAGGGTGGCTCAAAGGGCAGTGCCCGCAGTTCTACAATGTCCGAGATGACTTGGCCATCATTGATGGTGTCCTTCTAAAGCTGGACCGGATTGTGATTCTGCACAGCATGCACAGGCAGGTCCTCGACCAACTACACAAAGGCCATCTGGGGGTCGAGAAGTGCAGACGGAGGGCCCGAGAGGCGGTATACTGGCCGGGCATCAGTGATGACATTGCCAATATGGTGCTCAACTGCCCCACCTGCCAAAGGTTTCAACCGGCGCAACCTCCTGAGTCGCTTCTGCCCCATGAGCTGGTGACGTCCCCCTGGGCGAAGGTGGGTGTGGACCTCTTTCACGCGCTCGGCAGGGACTATGTAATCGTCATTGACTACTTTTCCAACTATCCAGAGGTCATACGCCTACACGATTTGACATTGTCCACTGTCATAAGGGCCTGCAAAGACACCTTTGCTTGCCACGGCATTCCGATGACTGTCATGTCGGACAATGGGCCCTGTTTCGCCAGCCAGGAATGGTTATCCTTTGCTGCCTCGTATGGCTTCACACACGTGACATCCAACCCTCTGCATCCCCAGTCCAATGGAAAGGCGGCGAAGGGCGTTCACATCACCAAGCGGCTCCTCTGCAAGGCTGCTGCTGCCGGATCGGATTTATGCCTAGCCCTGCTGGCCTATCGCTCGGCCCCACTAGCCACTGGCCTCTCACCAGCCCAGCTGTTGATGGGTCGCGCCCTCAGGATCACTGTGCCATCAATTCTGGCACCCACAACCAACCATGCTCCGGTATTACACAGAATGCAACAGCAGCGCGTTCGCCAGAAGAGGGCATATGACACACGGGCAACTGATCTTCCCGCCCTGGCCCCTGGAGACGAAGTCCGCATCCACCTACCAGAAGGTGGCTGGTCAGCACCAGCCAAAGTTCTCCGACGCGTGGCTCCCCGCTCGTTCATGGTTCGCATGCCTGATGGATCCATTCGTAGGCGCAATCGTCGGGCTCTTCGTCTACTTCCACGCTCGCTACGGGAACTTATACCGACACCGCGCCCTCCTGTTGTTCCTGATATCGACTTTGTGGAGCTGCCTGTCACCATGCCCCTTCCGTCATCGCCCATGGCCAGGTCCATTCCTCAGCCGGTGGTTCCAGACCCACCCTTGAGGCGGTCAACCCGAATTCGTCGCCCACCTACTAGACTGGACTTATGAGACTGTTTGTACATTGAACTCATACTACCACTGTGTTAATATGTTTCTGTTGTTATCGTTACAGGAATTTGTTTTGTCGTTCAACATTTCCCCGTTCTTTGTTTATGGTACAACCTTGTTGTTACAGGGGCTGTTTAGCACAGGGCTAAATCGCTGGCTTTGAAAGCAGACCAAGGCAGACCAGCAGCACGGTTCAATTCCCACAACAGCCTCCCCGAACAGGTGCTGGAATGTGGCGACTAGGGGCTTTTCACAGTAACTTCATTGAAGCCTACTTGTGACAATAAGTGATTTTCATTTCATTTCATTTTCATTATGTCGCACCCGATATCGCCCCTTGTATATAGTTTAGCCCCATGTACATGCTGTAGATATTGCAGACACACATTTAGCTACACTCAGTACACATCTCTATTTATGACCACGTAGGCACATGTTCTTGTAAAAAAGGGGGATGTCATGATATTCAGGTAAACATCATAGCACATACATACATACATACTGATGGACAGATCAACGGGCCAATCAACACACACACAGCCAATCACAGGCAAGAGCATATACAGTACGAAACAGGGAACACAACACTTCCTGGGCACTCGAGCAGGAGACAGCTCAGGGCACAGAGCTCATAGCAAGCCACTCAGACATCCACCATGTGCTGAGTGCCACTACAAGATAGAATTAGGAATAGGTCCACAGATTCAAGGGTTATGATCGAACCTCAGTAAACAGTTTACCACTGTAAATAGATGTTTGAAATAAAACTGAGTTGTACCATTCGCAACCGCGTTGGTTCATCTGTGTGGCAGAGCACCCAACACTTCACATTAGCAATAGCAAATACCTTAAAAATAGATGCCGATTATGAGCAAATTATTCCGGAATCATCTTTATTTCCTGTCTTTAACTATTTCCTGCGCTGTGCTCTGAAGAAGCTATTTTGATAATTTTCAACTTCTCTGTATCGTGTATTTTAACTTGAAGAAAACATCAAGAGCTGTCATTTGTATTGAATTTAACTCAGTCATCTGAACTTGCTTGGACAAAACAAACTTTTAAAACTCTGTATTTGCAAGCAAACTGACTTGATAAGTGACACTGCAAAACTAACTGAATAAAGATTGGATTTACTTCACACATAAAGCTCAGTTTAAAATTTTGTCGAGTAATATATCGTGCGGTGACACATAAGATATATTGACCAAAGTACAGATCTATCAGTTATGAAAAGCGTGACTCAAGTGTAAGGCCTTAATTTTAAGGATGGCGGGACTGCGGCCCCCAGCATCCGGTGAGTCGGCAAGGATCATCAGGCTACAACGGGCCCGCTGCCATTTAACGCACTGATAATCACTAATTAGCAGCAGGTTGGATTTCCGCCCTCACAGTGCAATTTTCTGTTTCCCGCCTTGAGATTTCCGATAGCCTCCAGCCTGAAAATTAAGGATGGGGGGGGAAAAGGTCCTTAACGGCCACTTAAAGGCCATAATTGGGGCAAGGGTGGGCTTTCTATCTGAGGCCCCGCCCATCCCATCATAAAATCACGTCCTGGTCGGGCTGAACAAGTTCCCAGAGGGAATCCCATCCATGCAATTACATGTTCCGCCCTGCCTCAAAACCCACGGAGGTGGGTGTGGGGGGAGCTATAAAATTCAGGCCCAAGTCTTTTGTTTTTCTCTTTCTGTCTTTTAATATCCCCCTTTCTTCATTTTGTCTTATGTTTTCACTCTCGTTCACTTCTGTTTTTAAATCAGACTTTAATGCCAAGCAGTGTAAAACCTATTCTTTGCACTTGTGATTTTGTCAAATAATGCTTGACGCATTCCAACCCTCCAATGCCACAACATTTCCCTTTCACCCCAAGGATAATGAGAAGTTGAGTGGGTACAAAGTGTTCCCAAGCAATTCAAAAGAAATCCCTTCCGAGGCAGAAAAGGTGCATTAGTGATCAGTTTAAAGCACTAAATTGGAAGAACATATCTCAATACCGTCTACTCCTGGCATACTTCCACGTTAGCTTAGTACAACAAAATACATCCACAAAGGCATTTATGAGAAAAACAGCTTTGTCGGTTGCTGGTTTTAACAAATTGAGGTTATGGTGCTCCAATCGCCGGGAAACAAGCCAAAATGCTGGCTATTCCCCACCAATCTCGCAGCTCCCGAAAAAGTATGTTTTCCGTTCCTTTGAAGTTGGTGAGTGCAGTCGCTGACAACACCCTGGAAGTGTTGTATCGCTGATGAATGAATGATAGTTTTTGTATAACATTTACAGTGTTCCTGTAAAACGTACTACAGGAAGAATGTTTTTATGTTTGTGGAAAGCAAATCATAAAGGTTGTAGAAAGTTAAATCTGTCAAGCGAGATTAATTCTGCATATGGTTCACATTGAAATTGGGAGCATTTACGTGCTGAATATAAACCAATTTAAGGCCTCAAGCGAATGTATTTGATGGCAGGTACCAGTTACACTGTGGAAATGTTGAACACACTTTTGGGTGTAAAGGAGAAAGGATCTGGCTTTAGTACGCAGACATCAATATTTCTGAATGGTAGCAGTGGGGAATGATCTTTCCCGATGGCGCTTTGAGTAATGTTGCTCTCGTGGGCTGGCCTTCCCGGGGAATTCTGGGTGAAAAGCTGCGGCAGGTGAGGTTCGACGTGGGCAAGCATGAGCGTATGTGGCGAGAAACTAGGATCTGGAGAGGAGCAAAGAGATTTGTGAATCCGGGTATATAAATTCTTAAAAGCTAGCACAGAGGAACGAAAAGCAATGCAAAAGGCCTTAAACTTCAAGGGCATTAGACTACGAGGGGGAGGAATTCTGCTCCAGTTGTATACAGCTTTGGTCAGACCCCATCATTTGTGCTGAGTTTAGTTGTGGACATTGTACCTTTGGAAGGACATATTGATCTTGGTGAGGATGCAGCACAGATTCACAAGAATGATATTGGAGCTTAGCGGGTTAAATTATAGGAACAAGATGCAAAAACCTGGCTTCCCTTGAATATAGAAGTATGAGGGGTGATCGAGCTGTTCAAAATGTTACAATGATTCAATCAGATAGATACAGAAAAAACTACTTTTTGTGGGGAATCTAGCATGAGGTGTCATTATCCTAAAAATAGGGTTGGGTCATTCAGGATAGAAATCAAGAAGCACTTTTTCACACAAAAGACAATGAAAATCTGGGGCGGGATTCTCCGCAATCGGCGCGATGTCCGCCGACCAGCGCCAAAAACGGTGCGAATCAGTCCGGCATCGCACCGCCCCAAAGGTGCAGAATTCTCTGCATCTTGAGGGGCCGAGCCCTCACCTTGAGGGGCTAGGCCCGCGCCAGACTGATTTCCGCCCCGCCGGCTGGCGGAAAAGGCCTTTGGTGCCCTGCCTGCTGGCGCGGAAATTACTTTGCCGTGCGACACATGCGCGGGAGCGTCAGTGGCTGCTCACGGCATCCCCGCGCACGCGCATTGGAGGGGGTCTCTTCCACCTCCGCCATAGTGAAGACCATGGCGAAGGCGGAAGGAAAAAGGTGCCCCCACGGCACAGGCCCACCCGCGGATCAGTGGGCCCCGATCGCGGGCCAGGCCGCCGTGGGGGCCCCCCCCCCCTCGGGCCCAGATCACCCCGCGCCCCCCCCAGGACCCTGGAGCCCGCCCGCGCCACCTTGTCCCGCCGTTCGAAAGATGGTTCAATCCACGCCGGCTGGCGTGGGCTGACAGCGGCGGGACTTCGGCCCATCGCGGACTGGAGAATCGCTGGGGGGGGGGGGCCTGCCGACCGTCGCGATTTCCGCCGACCGATGCGGCGTGATTCTCGCCCCCGCCGAATCTCCAGTGGTGGAGAATTCGGGACACGGCGGGACGGGTTTCACGCCGGCCCCCGGCGATTCTCCGACCCGGTGGGAGGGTCGGAGAATCGCGCCCCTGATATTCTCACTTCCACTAGGACTTCAAGTGAAAGGATAATTGGAGTTTTCAAGATTGAGATTGATGAATTGTTGCTGGGTAAAGATATGGAGCAAAGGCAGGTAATTGGAGTTGAGGTTCAGATCGGTTGTGACCTGTAATGGAATGGTGGAACAGGCTCGAGGGGCTGAATGGCCTGTTCATGTTCCTATCTAGATACCATACCATCCTCACTTGGGCAAAAACGTCATTCCTTCATTGGCCCTGGGTTACTGCCCTTGAATTTCCAACTCAACAACGTTTGTGGAAGGAAAATCATCACAAAGACGTTGGCGGCTCAAGAAGGCAACCCATCACACCATTCTCCTGGAAACTAGTGGCGGCAATGAATGCCAACTTCTCCCACATTCCAAGAGAAGATATATCAAAACTGGAAGAAACGTTCAGAGTGAGTAATTAAGGCAAAATGCCTGAAAACACATGAGAAGCCATGGTTCAGTTGGTAGCACTCACATCTCCAGGGTTCGAAGCTTGTGGATTCAAGTTACGGAGCATAGAAATCCGGTCTATGGTGCTGTACTGGCAGCGATGCTGTCTTTTGGATGGGATGTTAAATTAAGGCCCAGTCTACCCTCTCAGTGATCCCATGGCACTATTTTGCAGACGATTGGGGAGGGTGGGGATTATCCTCAGTGCCCTGGGTCAAGAAATGGCTCCTGAGGAGATAGAACTGGTTATAGCAGCATCCACTGCCTGAAAAAATGGCAGCGGCAGATATCATCTAAAGTTGCTGAAGTCAGTTTTAAGGCCAGAAAGCTGTAAAGTGCCCAATTAAAAGATGAGTAACTGCTTGTCAAGCTTCCATTGATCTTCATTGGAGCAGTGTAGGAGGCGGAGGACAGAGGGGTAGAGGGTAAATGGGACGACAAAGGAAAGTAGCAGAATTATAACTGAGATGCTGCAGTACTTAGACTTGGCATCAACAGCTTAGTAGCAAAGCTACTGAATAATCCTGCTGATCAATAATGTTATTTGTTACACAAGCAGGATGCTTCATCACAGTTCTTGCACACTGCAAGTGCACCAGAGTCAGTAAAGTGAGCCTCACTTCGATTTTGTCACTAGTTCACCATTTTAGTGACTTGTGTATGAATAAGAGTCAGTACCAAAAAGTAGTCTTAAAAATATATATTCAGATGGGGCAATGAGAATGCTTTTTTATTCAATGAGTTGGAAGGCATTGGCTGAAAGGGCATGGAAGCAAATTCAATAGTAACTTTCAAAAGGATGTGTATTTGAAAAGTAGAAATTAGCAACGTTTAATAATAATAATCTTTATTATTGTCACAAGCAGGCTTACATTCACACTCCATATGGGTAAAGAGTAGGAAAGTGGGATTGATTGATGGTCTTTTGAAGAGCCGTTACAGATATGATGGACCATAGAAACAGAAAATAGGAGCAAGAGGAGAACATTTGGCCCTTCGCCCCTCCGCAGCCATTCATTATGATCTTGGCTGATCATCCAATTCAGTAACCTGTTCCCACTTCCCCTGCCATATCATTTGACCCCCTTTGCCCCAAGAACTATATTTTACTCCTTCTTTAAAATATTTTGGTCTCAACTGCTTTCGATAATAGTGAATTCCACAGGCTCACCATTCTCTAGGTGAAGTAATCTCCCCTCACCTCTGTCCTAAATGGTCTACCCCTTATCCTTCGACTGTGACTCCTGGTTCTGGACTCCCCCACCATTGGGAGCGTCCTTCCTGTATCTACTCTGTCTAGTCCTGTTAGAATTTTATATGTTTCTATGAGATATCCCCTCGTTCTTCTAAACTCCAGCGAATATAATCTTAACCGACTCAATCTCTTCTCAGACATCAGTCCCCCCATTCCAGGAATCAATCTGGTAAACCTTTGTTGCACTCCCTCTAAAGCAAGAACCAGGGGCGGGATTCTCCGACCCCCCGCCGGGTCGGAGAATCGGCGGGGGCTGGCGTGAATCCCACCCCCGCCGGTTGCCGAATTCTCCGGCACCGGATATTCGGCGGGGGTGGGATCGCGCCGCGCCAGTTGGCGGGCCCCCCCCCGGCGATTCTCCGGCCGCGATGGGCCAAGGTCCCGCTGTTGGAATGCCTGTCCCGCCGGCGAGAATCAAACCACCTCTCTTACCAGCGGGACAAGGCGGCGCGGGCGGCCTCCTTGGGGGGGGCGCGCGGCGATCTGGCCCCGGGGGGTGCCCCCACGGTGGCCTCTCCCGCGATCGGGGCCCACCGATTCGCGGGCGGGCCTGTGCCGTGGGGGCACTCTTTTCCTTCCGCCTTCGCCATGGTCTCCACTATGGCGGAGGCGGAAGAGACCCCCTCCACTGCGCATGGGCGGGGATGCCGTGAGCGGCCGCTGACGGTCCCGCGCATGCGCCGCACGGCAAAGTCATTTCCGCACCAGCTGGCGGGGCACCAAAGGCCTTTCCTGCCAGCTGGCGTGGCGGAAATCAGTCCGGCGCGGGCCTAGCCCCTCAAGGTAAGGGCTTGTCCCCTCAAGATGCGGAGAATTCCGCACCTTTGGGGCGGCGCGATGCCGGACTGATTCGCGCCGTTTTTGGCGCCGGTCGGCGGACATTGCGTTGATTGCGGAGAATCCGCCCATTGTTCCTCAGATAAGGGGACCAAGACTGCACATGATGGGCGTTATCTACTGACCATGTTGCACCCGAAAAGCAGCTTGGCGGCCAGGAGATCCCTCCTCCGGGGTCAACCCGGCTCACCATGCCCCGCGAGATCTAACGAGACGTTGCAATGTGAATCCCACCCATTGTGGGCAGGATCACTTCCTAGCAAAGCTGGCATTCCCGAGATCTATCCAAGGTGTGGGATCTGTTGTGTTATGTAGTAGCCTTGTCTTTGCAATGATTCATACAGAGCTGCTGGTGACTTAACTAGAATGATGATCTATTGATGTACATGTGGTAAGGTAACAATCATAATGCTATACAGACTAAGTTACTGACTGAGTTACATAGACTCTCCTGGAACTATCCTTATGTGCGACTGTCCTGGTGTACACCTTACAACCTTCTGCCCATAGCCGGATGTCACGTGACTGATGTCTGACGCCACCTGCTGGTGGGAGGTCACATTGCTGAGTACATGCAATATTATTCACAGGCATTACACCACAGGATCTAATTTCCTTGCCTTGGAGACTTTGGGCGAGCACTGTTCAGTGCTGATCCCCACAAATGGGGACCAGACAGAATGACAACTTGTCGGGGCCTCCCAAGGGATCGGAGGCTCCCAGGTGCTTCTGCTCTGTGCAGGGTGGCACCCTGGCAATGCCACCTGGGTGACAGCCTGGCACTGCCAAGATTACCCAGGTGGCACTGCCAGCTGGCAGGAGCACTGTCAGGGTGCCAGGCTGGCTCTACCAAGGTGCCAAGCTGGCATTGTTTGTGCAACGGGTATCAGGCCCAGGGATGCCCTGTGCGGGTGAGGTGGGGTGCAGAGGGAGAGTGGCGAGGACCCCCTTATCAGTAATTTGGGGCTTGGGGGAGTTTGTGGGTCAAGACAGAGTAGGTCGAGAAATCGGGATGCCGATCTCGCCCTGCACTGCTGAGTTCCTGCGAGCTGAGCTGCTCAGTTCACGAAACAGGACTATGTGCGGCCTCGGCTGCGCGTTCCCCGCTGAGGCCCCCGATCTGCCCAAATGGCTGTTCGAGAGCGTGATGTTTCTCGGCGCTCCGAACGCCGGGAAACACCCAGCTAATTGTGCGTTATGAGACTCTGTTCCCATTCGGGTCGATCGCGCCCAATATTCCAGGTGTGGTCTCACCAAGGTCCTGTATAATTGTAGCAAGACATCCCTGTGCCTGTACTCAAATCCTCTTGCTATGAATGCCAGTATACCATTTACCTTCTTCACCACCTGTTGCTCCTGCATGCTTACTTTCAGCGACTGGTGTACAAGGGCACCCAGATCTCGTTGCGCATTCCCCTTTCCCTCAATTTATAGCCATTCCGATAAAAATCTGCCTTTCTGTTTTTACTACCAAAGTAGATAACCTCACATTTATCCACATTATATTGTATGTGCCATGCGTTTGTCCACTTACTCAACTTACCATCCTCCTCACACCTCACCTTCCCATCCAGCTTTGTGACATCTCCAAATGTGGAGATATTACATTTATTTCCCTCACCTAAATCATTCATATATATTGTGAATAGCTGGAGTTCCAGTGCAGTAACCCACTAGTCACTGCCTGCCATTTGGAAAAAGATCCATTTATTCCTGTCTGCCAACCAGTTTTCTATCCATTTCAAAACTACCCCCAATCCCATGCTCTTCAATTTAACATGCTAATCTCTCACATGGGACTTTTTCAAAAGCCTTCTGAAAGTCCAAATAAACCACATCCACTGGGTTCCCCTTGTCAACTCTATTAGTTACGACCTCGAAGAATTCCAGGTTTGTCAAGCATGATTTCCCTTTCACAAATCCACGTTAACTCTGTCTGATTCTGCCACTGTTTTCCAAGTGCTCTGCTATTATATCTTTTATCATGGACTCTAGTACTTTCTCCACTACCACGTCAGGCTGACTAGTCCGTAAATCCCTGTTTTCTCTCTACCTCCCCCCTTTTAAATAGTGAGGGGCTGGTTTAGCACACTGGGCTAAATAGCTGGTTTGTAATGCAGAACAAGGCAGCATCCAGGGTTCAATTACCGTACCAGCCTCCCCGAACAGGCGCCGGAATGTGGCGACTAGGGGCTTTTCACAATAACTTCATTGAAGCCTACTTGTGACAATAAGTGATTATTATTAAATTAGCGACCCTACAATCTGTAGGAACTGTCCCAGAGTCTATAGAATCTTGGAGGGTGACCACCAAAGCATCCACTATTTCTCGGGTCTCTTCCTTAAGTACTCTGCGATGTAGATACCAGGCCCTGGGGATTTATTGGCCTTCAATTTATCAATTTCCACAACACCATTTCCCTACCAATACTGATTTCATCAGTTCCTCCTTCTCACTAAACCCTGTGCTCCTCAACATGTCTGGTACGTTATTTGTGTCCTCCTTCATGAAGAAAGAACCAAAGTATGTTTTTAGTTGGTCAGCCATTTATTTGTTCCCCATTATAAATTCCCCTGTTTCAGACTAAGGGGCCTACATTTGTCTTCACTTCATATTGGCCTCCTATTGTGCTGAATGTTTCTGGCCAATATTTATCCATCAATCAGCGTCACAAGGAAACAAATTATCTCTTTGTAATCACGTTGCGACTGGTGGGAATTTGGTGTGGATAAACTAGTTGCTGCATTTCTGTCATTACAACAGTGCTTAAGCTTCAGAAGTATGCAACATATACAATTCTGAGGGGTTTTAGATGCTGAAGGGATGCTTCCCACCATGGAAGAATCTAAAACTAGTGAGCACTAGTTTTAAAATGTGTCTCCCATTTAATATTGAGATAAGGAGACATTTTTCCCTCAGAGGACCGTTATTTTGTGGAATGCACTGAGCTGTGATCATTGAATATATTGAAGGCTGAATGAGTTAACAGATTTTTCATTATCAAGGGAGTCAAGGCTTTTGGGGTGGGGGGGGGGGGGGCAGGAAAGACAATGGAGTTAAGGCCACAATCAGAAAAGCCATGGTCTTCTTGAATAGTAAGATATCTTACAACACCAGGTTAAAGTCCAACAGGTTTGTTTTGAATCACTAGCTTTCGGAGCGCAGCTTCTTCCTCAGGTGAAGGAGCTGTGCTCCAATAGCTAGTGATTTGAAACAAACCTGTTGGACTTTAACCTGGTGTTGTAAGACATCTTACTGTATCCACCCCAGTCCAACGGCGGCATCTCCATATCTTGAATCGTGGAGCAGGCTTGAGGGGCCAAATGGCTGACCTTTGCTCCAATTCCGTACACTATGTACTTAATTGGCTGTAAATTACTTTGGAATATTTAGTGGTGATGGAAAGGCAGTACAGAAAAGCATACACTGGAACTCTGGAGAGTCTGCATTGACCCTCTGAAAGAGCACCCTACTTCGGGTCAGGCCCCCACCCTATCCCCGTAACCCAGTAACCTCACTTAACCTTTTGGATACTAAGGGACAATTTAGTATAGCCAATACACCTAACCTGCACACCATTGGACTGTGGGAGGATACCGGAGCCCCCGGCTGGAAACCCACGCAGACACGGGGAGAACGTGCAAACCTAATGTGCAAAGGTTAGGTGGGGTTACTGGGTTACGGGGATAGGGTGGAGGTATGGGCTGGGGTGTTCTTTCCAAGAGCCGGTGCAGACTGCTGCACTGTAAATTCTATGATTCCACACAGACAGTGACCCAAGGCCGGAATCGAACCCGGGACCCGTGAGACCGCAACGCTAACCACTGTGCCGCCGTGGACTGTTCCTCTCCCTCCACAGAGGCTGACCGACCGACCTTTTCCAGCATTTTCATTCAGATTTGCAGCATCCGCAGTATTTGGCTTTTATCACAGAAATGCAAGTCCCTTTTGTTCTATTTGCTTTTCCATCCCACCAGACACGATGTAGTTTTTATCTAACAAGCCAAGTGCCCCTGTGGCGTGGGTGTGACTGAGTCTCCCCTGTGAAAGGGTCCAGGACACGTGACGCCGTTCGGTCCGGAGGCGGGAGAGGCTGCTGATTGGCAGTCCGCGCAGCCAACCGCGTCACCACGATGATGTCACGAAGCGGGCGGGGGGGGGTCCCCCCCGCGTGCGGCAGCGGAACGGACCAATAGCGGTCGGCGGGGCGATGTATCTCTTTTCTTTGTGACGTGATGGAAGGGGAACCCCGGGGAGAGCGGCGCCGTGGAGCTGGGACGGGGCTCCGGCGGCTCTGGCTCTACTGCCTGTGCTGCTGCGCTCTGCTCTTTCTTATTGTCACTTTGCAGGTTAGCTGCTTTCAATCCGCAATCGCTGCTGCTGACGCCTCTCTGGGCGCGGCGGTGGCTACTCAACGGCTTGGCCTCACACCCCGGTACCGCCTTGCCTTTCCCGTCAGTTTCCAGACTGGTCCAGGTTACTCCCCTGCATTTGATTCCAGTTTACCAGGGGGAGGGCCTGATTTTTGCATAATTGACCGTGCAATATTGCAATGGGAATTATCCACCTATACTCTTGCTGGAAATGTGAAATGAAATAACAGAAAATGCCCACAGTCCTCGGGGTCTGGTAGCATTCTTTCTGATGAAAGGTCACCTGAAACGTGGACTCTTGTCTTTCTCTCTGTCTCCACGGATGATACCAGACCTGCTGAGTACTTGCAGCATTTTCTGTTTTTGATTATGCAAACTGCCTATATAAACTTGTCACGATGCAAGTGATGGCGTTACAGCCAGTATTGGGTCGGCAGAATTAAAGAAAATACCTGCATTTATTTGTATGTCTTCTTGATCTCGACCGGTTCACAAAGGCATTTTTATAAAAAGTAGAAATAGGAATTTATGACTGGAAGTTGATTAGATGTAGGTGTAAGATGTTTACTGCATTAATGCATATGCAAGAATGTTTGGCTTGGAATAATGTATAGTGGTTGAAGTTTACTAGTTGTTTATGATTGATTTTAAAAATGAATATAGTATGCCCATGTAGCTATGCTTAATGCAAAGGGAATTAGTTGGGAAATGCAAGAAAGGTCAGGGTTCACCACCTTTTGTTTTAAAGGTGTAATTTAACCTGTCACTCTGTAAATCTTTGAAGTTGATTGTGACCTTTTCAAGTAAACCATCTATTCACCCCAGTTGCAGAATTTTACTGCCTGTTTTGCTTTATGATAGAAAAATTGTTGAATCTCTCTCATGGGAGAAAACCTCAGGACGCTAAGTAAGTATACACCCTTATTTCATCACTAACTTTTTGTTTGCTCTTGAACAGCATACCTTGGGAAAAGCTCACCGTTATGATTTGTCAATTTTTGACATTGGATGAAATATTGAAGCTTCATAGTCCTTGAACTTGTAGATTGAAACTTTCTTAGTTGAATCAGCTACAGTCTTCGGGGTCATTGGACAGTCTGTCTCCCACTTCCTTTTGATTTGAAGTCCATGTTGGTTTACAGTGATCAGATCAATTCCAGATGACTACCCATTTCCTCATTATCATGTACATGCTTCCTGACTTTTAAGGTTTACATTTGGTGTGGCTGATCCTACTGTGCACCTAACATTTTAAACCTATCCGCAATGGCCTGTCCCAGTCCCAACTGAGCCAATTGACACCTTCATAAGATAACTGCCAACTCAA
This sequence comes from Scyliorhinus torazame, assembly GCF_047496885.1. Lineage (NCBI taxonomy): Eukaryota > Metazoa > Chordata > Chondrichthyes > Carcharhiniformes > Scyliorhinidae > Scyliorhinus > Scyliorhinus torazame. Next base: position 24,414,102 of record NC_092709.1, on the reverse strand, counting down.
AAAATGCCTTGAATATAGGCCTGCCATATTTCACCCTGATAGTGTAACTGGGGGGGGGGGGGGGGGGAGGGGAGGAGAGGAGGATTAGCTGCTGGGGTATAAAACACTTGTATAGCAAAGAGCATGGTGCAAATGATGGAAATTTGCCCCTCTTTGGGGAGGCTGCAGGTCGTTATGTATCCTCTTGTTGCCAAATTGCCGCAGGCTCCCTTTTCCCTATGCACTTCAATTTATTCCAGCCCTCCTTTCACTCGCATTGGCCTCCTTCTTATTTTCCCCTGTCAGATCATGCTGGCACACTTTGTTCCTCCCTCTGCCCCCTTTTTTGGCTGGCGGCCCCATGTGGGCAGATAAACTTTCCTCGCAGTAAGTAAACACCCTTATTCTGTCACTACCTTTTGTGTTTGCTATTGAGCAAACCTTACAGGAAATCTTACATTGGAAAGCATTCACAGTTATGATTTCCCAATTTTATCATCACCAGATAAAAAATTAAAATCTTGCCTTAGTCCTTGAACTTGTAGATTGAAACACCCTTATGGATTTTTTTTTGGGGGGGGAGCGAACTGTGGTTCTTAAGCTACAGTCTTCAGTGTCATTGGGCTTTGTGACCCCCCACTTCATTCTGATCTGAGGTCTATGTTGGTCCCTCTTGGTTCACACTGACATTTGTTTCCCCACTCCTCGCACACAACCCCTACTTGAATTTTGCAGGAAATAAACTCCTCTGGAGGTGGAAGTAACAGATCTTGCAAAATTATTGACACCAGAATGCTGTCTATCAACATGGACTTGCAATGCAGCCTTCAGTGGTCACATCACTGAAATAATTGTCCAGACTCAGCAGAGGGACATTGCACAGTTAAATAAAGCATCACTCAGCAGATGTGGTGACAGTTCTGGAGACCAAAATGCAAGTTAACATTTTGGATCAATGTTAACGTAGTTAGCAGGGTTCCAAGTACGATGCTTGGTTCGGAGCAGAGCTTGAAGATGTCACTAGGCACAGACGCACTCCCAACTTTAATATATAATTGATGGTACTGTTTGTAAGAACATTCCCATGTAACTGTATGACCCAGTCGTGTGCCTGTCTTACAAATGACTGATCAGTAAGATATCCTTGGCAGACACAGCAAAGGAGGCACTTACGCAGTTCCCAGTGGTGCTGGATTTCGTGACCAATCATCAAAAATCCTAATCATGGTGGCCACTGCAAGCTCTTTTCCTGCAAACCCTCCTTCCAAATATCAAAGGGCCGTTGCGCGATTACTCTATCCCACTCCAGTAAAAAGAAAAAAGACCAACTTTATTCCACACCAGTTGCTGTAGCGCCAATGTGAAAGCCTAGTCATTGCAAGACTGTGTCCTTGAGTCAATGCCTTACAACCAGCTTAAATTTGAGTAGAGTGTTCTTGCATTAAAGTGCACAGTTTGAGCCGTCACATTGATGGAAACGTTGCAATGTAGCTGGTCCCCCCATGTATTCAGTCCACTGCTGGGTTGGGGAAAAAATCCTAGCTGTTCTGGAGCTAGCACAGGCCAGCATTTGTACATATCAGTGATAATAGTGTTTGCAAATTAGAATAATTTTGCTTGCTTAATTGTTTTTTTTTCTCCCACTTTTTAAACTTTGAGCTCTGTAACTAAGTTTTTATTAATGCTATGTAGATCATGGTGCTAACTAGCTGATGCTGTAGATGATTCCTATTGATCATTTTGATATTATTTTGCTCTCTTCTTGCAGGCTTTACCCTACAGTAGCTTGCGATTTCTTCCTTGCTTTCCTTTCTCACTGAACAGCCTCTACCAGTTCCTGTCTCCTGTCGCTGATCCTGTAGCTTACAGCTGGCGGATTCTCCTCCAGTCCCACTCTATTCCTCCCGGTATATACAAAATGTGATGTTTTATTACTGTTACTAACTCTCTCTTGCATGTAACAAATTGTACCACGACTAACAGCAAATGCCGTAACAGCCAAGCAAGATGCCGCAAACACTGGAAATCTGAAATGAAAGTAGCAACGCTGGAAACACTTAGCAGGTCAGGCAGCGTCTGGATAGAGTAACACCGGGTGCGATTTAACAAACAAAAAAAGTCACATGGTGGGCAGGGCCGATCCCGCGATCAAACAGAGCTCTGTTATGTTTTCGGGCTGTGGCGAGGACAGACCAGCCAAGACCGCGCTTACCTTCATTTTTAAATTTTTCAATGGCGCTCCGATCTCTTGATCCACCAATGTGACCCCTAGACCCTCCTAATGCCCCAACTTAACCATTGGGGGTCCTCGGGCTCCTGCACCCACCTCGTAAGGGCAGGGCACCCTCTGCCTGATCCTCGGTCCAGGCAAAATGCCACCTTGGCACTGCCGACTTGGCACCTTGACAGTGCCCTGCCACCTGGACACCCTAGAAGTACCTGAGTAGCACTTCCAGGCTGCCAAGGTGGCACTGCCAGGGCAGCACCCTGCCCAGAGGCCATCCACCCAGGGACACCCCTCTTAAGTGCTGTTCTGCCTGGTCCCGATTTGTGGAGACCAGTGCTAAACTGCGCTCAGCTGGTGTCTCCTTGGCAAGGCTGTTAGATCCTGGGAGCGGATTAACTCTGCTGGCGATATATTTATGTATGCCGAACTGCACGCTTAAATATGCAAATTTATGTCCCAACCATTGAGGGCGGGATCCAGATCGCAACGTCTTGCGACATCTCTATAAATCTCGCAAGGCGTGGCGAGCCAGCTAAATCTTGCGTGAGGCCTCTTGCGAGATTTACCGGCCACGACGCATCCTGAGTCGGGCGTGACGTGGCCGTTAGACCACGCCCAGAGTGTTTTTGAGATTGTGACCTTTTTCGAAGAACTGGAAGAGGTTAGAGATTTGAGTTTTAACTGTTTCTAAGTAAGTTCAGAGCTGGAGGATGGAGGTGTAGAATAAGGAAAGATGAGAATGGTACCAGGGTTGTGGTGCTGCAGTTTGCCAGCAGGTTTGGAGGAAATTGACTGGTTTCTTTCACGCAGCAAGTGATTAGGATCTGGAGCGTACTGCCTGCGAGTGTGGTGGAAGCAGTTTCAATCGAGGCATTCAAGAGGGGTTGTTACCTGAAAAGGGATGTGCAGGGTTGCGGACGTGAAGGTGAGTGGCACCAAGTAAATTGCTCCGAAGGTGAACCAGCACACACACCTGGCCAAATGGCCTCCAGTGCTGTGTAACCATTCTGAGATTCTGGAAGGCTGGTGAAAGGGTGGGGGTTAAAAGTGATTGAACAGCAACAATACGATGATGGTGTTGGGGGGAAAAATGGAGTGATAATGGATCAAGCTAAGAAACAAGATATGGCTCCTGAGGAGATATAACTGGTTATATGGCAGCATTTACTGCCTGAGAAAATGGTTCTGATCTAAAGTTGCTGATGTCAGCTTTACGGCCAGAAATCATAATGGTGCCCGATCGAACGATGAGTAACTGCTTGTGAAGTTTCTATTGATCGTCATAGGAACAGTGTAGGAGGCTGAGGACAGGGAAGGCAGAGGGTAAATGGGACGGCAAAGGAAAGTAGCAGAACTATAACTGAGATGCTGCAGTACTTAGACTTGGCATCAACAGCTTAGTAACAAAGCTCTTGAACAGCCCTGCTGATCAATAACATTATTTGTTGCACCAGCAGGATGGTTTTATCCTAATTCTTGTTTACTGCAAGGGCACCAGAGTCAGTAAAGCGAGACTTAAATTTTGTCACTAGTTCTGCGGTTTGGTGACTTGTGTATGAACAAGGGGTGGCACGATAGCACTGTTGCTTCACAGCGCCAGGGTCCCAGGTTCGATTCCCGGCTTGGGTCACTGTCTGTGCGGAGTCTGCACGTTCTCCCCGTGTCTGCGTGCGTTTCCTCCCACAGTCTAAAGATGGTGCCGTTTAGGTCGATTGACCATGCTAAATTGCTCTTTAGTGTCCAAAAAGGTTAGGTGGGGTTACTGGGTTACGGGAATAGGGTGGGCTTAAGTAGGGTGCTCTTTAGTGTCCAAAAAGGTTAGGTGGGGTTACTGGGTTACGGGAATAGGGTGGGCTTAAGTAGGGTGCTCTTTCCAAGGGCTGGTGCAGACTCGATGGGCCAAATGGCCTTCTTCTGCACTGTAAATTCTAGGAACTCTAACTAGAGTCCCTAACAAAAATTAGCTATGGAAAATATATCCGGATGGGGCAATGAGAGTGATTTTGTTTCCACAGTGTGGTCAGGAAGGCACTGGCTGAAAGGGTGTGGAGGCAGATTGAATAGTAACTTTCAAAAGGGACCTGCAGGTACACCTGACAAGTAAAAATTTGCAATGTTATGGGGAAAGAATAGGCGAGTAGGATTGATTGATGGTCTTTTGAAGAGCTGGTACAGATGCCATGGACCAAATGGCCTTCTACTATGCTGTATGACTATTATTCTGTTCCGCGTTTATCAAAGGTTGCTAATTAATGGAAATGGCAGCACAGCTGAAGACTGTACAATGCTCTGGACTAACCTCAGTGTTTGGGCTGTGTTCTTTCTTCCATTCCTAAAGAAGGAAAAGCTATTAAGTCCACTAACATCTCTCCTCCCAATACTATCGTGAACTCTTATTGAGTAATTTGGTTTCCTGAGGCGGATACCTAACCGGGATGGAAGTTTCTTTGGAATTTCTCCTTGAATCCCTGAGGTGATTGTACAAAACCTCCAGGGGATCCATTTTATTTCATAATTTACATTGGGAGTCAAAAGAATGGGCAGTTCCAGTTGAAGTGATGTTGGATGGATAAATGGATCATGACTTGCAGATACAGTCAGTCTGCGTTTTAAATTGCCCCGTTTTAAGTCGTTCTGCTTTAATAACAGTTAATGGGGACCATATTCACAGTTAGCTTCAGTAGTTTTGTTTTAAAGTCATCTGGTGTTGCCCCTGATAGAGGGATGCGTGGCCCTTTTTGGAGTGGCCTCTGCTGCTCCCTCTTCCTGCCTCTCACTTGCCGAACTTTTGGTTTGGGGCCAGTACCTCGTCCTGCCCTTCCCCCTCGCTGCCGACCCGCCAGCTGGTGACTTACCCCCTGCAAGTTGAAGCTGCTCTTCGTGTCTCTTGCCACTTGTCTCCAGAGCCCTTGCCCACAGTGGGGGTTTGGGATAGGGATGCGACAAGCAGGAGCGATGGGGTGTGGGAAGTTCGGAAAAAGGAAGCAATGCAAAGTACTTCAACTTGCAGGTTGTACTGGGTGGCACGGTAGCACAGTGGTTAGCATTGTTGCTTCACCGTGCCAGGGTCCCAGGTTCGATTCCCGGCTTGGATCACTGTCTGTGCAGAGTCTGCACGTTCTCCCCGTGTCTGCGTGGGTTTCCTCCGGGTGCTCCAGTTTCCTCCCACAAGTCCTGAATGACGTGCTTGTTCGGTGAATTGGACATTTTGAATTGTGTTGCTCACTTTCCTAGTTTGGTGTCATCTGCAAACTTGATCACTTTGCATCTGAGTGGTTTCTTGAAATCCTAAATATGGGGGTCGTTAAGGAAGCTGCCTGTGTAAAGTAGGAAGGTCTAGCTGCTTAAGATAGCCATACTCTCCATTGTGCTGATCTTTTTCTTTGTAGCAGGCATCAGTTTCTTCAATGTGGGAATATTGGATGAGTGGGGTGAACAGTCGTCTTCTTTTACCTTGGAGTTTGAATTTAATGTAGCAAAGCAGTGTGCAAAGGCAGCCTTGTGCCAATGCATAACTCGTTTGTTTTAGGAACTTGCTTGTTCGTGAATCCTCAATCACCGTGAAGCAGCCTTGGAATATAAAACCTGGTGACCTGGTACAATTTGCAGTTTCCCTTGGGTTTCAATGTTTGGGTTTTGTTGCAGGATTTAATGTCAGTGCTGAACTTGCTGTATTTCGTTTGAAGAAAGAGAGCTTGTCTTCCATCTCTAGGTGGCACGGCAGCACAGTGGTTAGCACAGTTGCTTCACCGCGCCAGGGACCTGGGTTCGATTCCAGGCTTGGGTCACTGTCTGTGTGGAGTCTGCACGTTCTCCCTGTGTCTGCGTGGGTTTCCTCCAATTTTCTCCCACAGTCCAAAGATGTGCAGTCAGGTGGATTGGCCATGCTAAATTGCACTTCCTGTCCAAAATATGAAGGTGGGGTTACGGGGATAGGGTGGAGGTGTGGACTTAAGTAGGGTGCTCTTTTCAAGGGCTGGTGCAGACTTGATGGGCTGAATGGCCTAATTCTGCACTGTAAATTCTATGATTCTATTTACTGGCCTTTTATTATATTTTGCTTCCATGGCTAGTTGTGACATTGGGGCAGCTGTTTGAGAATCCAGACTATAAGTTATTATTGGAGGCTATAAAAGAACAGATGCTAAACTGGTTTGAGCAGCAAGATACTTTTTCTTTTCCCCCTTCCTCGGGTAAAACCTTTTTTGTCTTTGATTCTCAGTCTGCAGAAGTACATATTTTAACAGCAGGGTAATGTTTAGTTCTTACATGAATCCCAATTCCACCCAATTGTAAATCTCTCATTGTGAAAGTGCTTCCATCTTCTCTGCCACTGACCCCCTTCCTTTCAATAACCCTTCTGTCCTCACAGCCTAGCTTCCCTTTCAACTTTCTGAATGTGTTGTGTTCAAAAATCTGTGCCCATCTTTCCTGCGGCTCCATGTTTGAATCTCTCCAACCAGATTTCCAACACTTGCGCTAAAGCCGCTTGTAACATCCTGACCACGGCAACACCTCGATGTTCTCTGTGACTTCAACTTTGTGCAAGATTCCTTCTCGGGCTTGTTCCGACATGTTCAAATGCACCATCTTCCTCCATGATCCATATCAGTGGGACGCCCATCACCTTTTCCCATGCTTATCCATCCGATGGAAGCCGGAGTATCTGCAGCAATGGTTTCTTCTCCTGCCCTTGCATTGTACAATATCCCGAGGAGCTGACTATCTTTGTCTTTCCCCTCGTCCTCATTGCAGGCTGCCCCCCTGACAGCACCTCCCAAGCCAGGTTTCACACGTACATTGGTGACGGGCCACCTCCTTGACCTGCCAGAGATCACTGTGCTGTCAGATTGCTCGATCTGGTATACAATCCTTGTTCAGCCACTGCCTTTGTCTTGAACCGCTGTACCTTAGCTTCTGATTTTGATCCCATACTCAGCCACTTGCTCAGGTTTCACTTGGGCTGTTTACTATCTATTTATTCTGAGTGAGCCTCTGACCCCATGTTTTTTCCATTACAAAAGCTGCCCACCTACCTCCTCTGTTACGTTGTCTCCTTGAGTATTCCTGAAAAATGAGAGACGAGGGGCGCGATTCTTCCCCCCCCCCCCCCCTTACGCCGAGGGGGGGGGAGAATCGCCGGGGCGCCGCGCGAATCGTGCCACGCCGCCTCGACCCCCGCACGCGATTCTCCCACCCCCCCGAAACCAGCGCGGCGCGATTCGCTCCAGGCTGCTCGGAGAATCGGCGCAAACGGCTAGCGGCGATTCTCCGGCACGGATTAGCCGAGCGGCCGCTACGGCACGACAGGTTCCCGCCGGCGCCGTCCACCCCTGGTCACTTCCGGCGGGAACGCTGGGGGGTGGGCTCCTTCACCGGGGGGGGGGGCCTCCGATGGGGTCTGGCCCGCGATCGGGGTCCACCGTTTGGCGGGCCGGCCTCCTTCCGCACACAGTCCCAGAACACAGGCACGCGTAAGTAGTTCCCCGCGCATGCGCAGGATGGCGCGGCCCAACTGAGCATGCGCAGGATTGGGCTGCCCCAACTGCGCATGCGCGGGTTGGTGCGGCGTAAGGACGCTGGAGTGGCGTGAACCGCTCCAGCGCCTTGCTGGCCCCCTGTGGGGGCCAGAATAGGTCATGCCCGGGCCCTGTTCGCACCGTCGTAAAACGCGACAGCGTTCACGATGGCGCGGGCACTTAGTCCCGGGAGCGGAGAATCCCGCCCAATGTTTTTGACGTGCACACACCAGGACGGTGGAAAGAATGCCATTGTAAAGGGAATAATAATATATACTGCATAAGAAGAGAGTGCCGATTGGCTGGCAAGTGGTCTCTGATTAGAAGAGGCATTGCCGTGGAGAATACACCAGGGAACAGTTAACTGCCAAGCTTTTCTTCAAATTCAAACCAGGCAGGTCGACTTTGGTCAAGACTTTTCCCTGGGGAAAGAACCAGGGGATGGCTGTCTCTCTCTCTCTTCCCCCCCCCCCCCCCCCCCTCCCCCAAGCTTTTTTTTTTCATTCAAAAAGTTGCACATGCTCCTTCTGCCTGCAAAGGACAGAGCCCTATATGTGTAAATGTGTTGCTTCCAGCAAGTGTAAGTGAGCCACACTGCGAGCCCCACTGATAATCTTAAATCGGTTTTCGGTGTAATTCTGCCAATGGACTGTTCATTAGCTTCCATCTCTGTCAAATGCTATGGTTGCCAACCTCTTTTTCTTACACTTGCCATAGGCTTCCGTTATCCCAAACTCTTGACTGTATCTGATCCCACACCAACCTGGCTCACTCGTCCTTGCCCCCTCCCTATTTAAGGAACCTCCTCCAGACTCCTGAGACCTCTGACTGCAGCCCTATATCTCCGGCCTCTTGCTCCCACTTTGGTGGCTGTTCATTTCGGCTCCTTGGCTCCATGCTTTGGAATTTCCACCATAAAACCTTCTTCTCTATCCATGAAAATCTTCCTTGAAAACTGCCCTCAACATCCACTTTCACCCTGTCCACAGTATAAATCTATTTGTTTGCACGCCTCTATCCAGCCACCTCTATTGGAACCACCACTTGTCCAAAAGGTTAGAAATTGAGCATGCCAGATTTAGTCACTGCGGATTTAGTAATTGATGTAAAGCTCTTCGATGTTATGCTGATCCAGTGCTGAGGAACATGCTGTTGCTTGATCATACTCACTTTCTTAGTGAGAAATGATTTGAAGCCTCCACCCTCAATTGCACAAGGAGACATGAATTATAATGCACAAGTGCAAAGTCGTGACTGAAACAATCTTCCTGAACATGCATCCCAGCAATTGGGAATAAAGCTTTGTGTTCGATCTGTTTAAGCAGACTTCCAACCCCGATTCTGCACAGGGCTGTTTGAGTGTGTCTCTGGGTGCTTTCTGATAACTCGTGACTTTTCAAAGTAATGAATATGGTTATTGTACATGCACAATTTAAAAAAACAAAGGTTCTGAAATGCTGACAGTTACTTCTTTGACTAATCGATCCTTCGGGGCAAATGGGTTTCCTTGTATAATAAAATGCTTATTGGAAACTATTGAAACCCAGTTTTTGATGGCATCATTTCTGCCAATGTCTTGTGATGGGCCAAGTTCTCAATAATTACAAGGTAAATTTGTCCGATTGTTTGCGATTGTAAAGAAATGTGGCTTTTCTCTCAAAATCCATTTCAGTCCATCCATAGAATCATAGAATTCTTACAGTGCAGAAGAAGGCCAATGAGCCCATTAAGACTGCACGCACTACCAAGGCCCCACCCTAATCCCGTAACCCCATAACCGCACCCAACCTGCACATCCTTGAACACTAAGGGGCAATTTAGCATGGTCAATCCACGTGAGTTGCACTTCTTTGGACTGTGGGAGGAAACCGGAGCACCCGCAGGAAACCCACGCAGCCATGGGGAGAGCATGCAGATTCCGCACAGACAGACGCCCAGGGCCGGAATTGAACCCGGATCCCTGGCATTGTGAAGCAGCAGTACTAACCACTGTGCCACCATGTCACCCCTCACTATATTAAATTCATTGAAAGGGAGCGCTGAATAGCAGAAACGTTTAATGTTATCTTGCACTTCTTTGAGCTCTTGTTAAAATTCCAAATTAGTTTATTCCAGTTGTGCGTTGAATATAGTGAAGTATTTAATTTCACAAATCACTATGGGCTAGGTCAATGAAAACTTTTAATTGTGCAAACATGAGTTGAAGAAAATAGATAAATATGTAGTTTTATTGCAACCTAATTTTTCTTTTCATTAGTAAAATTGATTAGAATATGATTTCTTCTGGATGTGAAGGTTTATTACTTCAAACATTATTACAATCCCAGAGCAGATCCCAACAGTGGTCAAGATACTGGACTGGAAACCCCAATATTTTTAGTTTATCTTAAGACGGAAAAACGATTCTCTCCAGGACTGATTGCATGAAAAATAGGGCTTTGGTATTTCTGAAACATAACCTTCACTAGAAATACAATATAAAACTCTAACTTCACACCCGAAAGGAACAGCGTACAATTACCCCTTAACACAACAAAACAATTTCCTATTGAACAACAAGAAAAGAAACATACAGCTCTTAATCCATCTTAAAACTAACAGGATACAAAGTAATACTTTCGGTACAGAACAGATTCTAGCTCTTGTTAGAACCCCTTCAGACTCTGGCTGAATATCTTCAAATAATTGCTTCAACTCGCTTATTTCAGCCTCTTCTTTGTCTTTAGACAAGAATGTTCCGCTTTTAAAATATTAATGTTCTTTTGACCCTATCCTACTGGGAAAGAAAACTGCCTTGATCTGTGGTCTTAAAAACACATGGGTTGCCAGATCAGACTTCACTTCCAAAAGCCTGTTTCTCTCCATAGCTTTCTCCAAATCTGCCTCGCTCCACAGCTTCTCAAAATGTCTCTCTGCATTCCTTGGCTCCACCCAGCAATGACCTCATCTCCCCATGCTTACATTTTTTTTTATCACTGCAGGCTGCAAAAGCACATTAACACCCTAGGGACCTCCCCACTCAAACCACAGTCCATTAGCTTAGACTGAAAAACACATTCCTTTGTCAATTTCACCTGCAATTCCCTAGACGCAAAACAAATTCCTTTTTAAACCCATGGCCACTGCAGAGCAGAATTACTTTTAAACAAACACATTCTAACTCTGGGGTTTTAACACTTAAATTGCCCACTACATTTATAATCCAATTTTCCTAACATCATCCAACCGTCACAACATCAATCCGTGTTCACGCATTGAGATGCCCCGTCCATGTTCCGGTGCCCCCACTCCTAATGCTCTGTTTTTGGGGTGAATTATTTTCAGCAGCCCTCTGTTGATAGAGATGTCCAGCAAAAAGCTTTATCTCATTGTTCTTTGATTGGGTAAGAGGTAGACATAATTGCTTTGAGGAGGCTATGTGTGCAGATGGAAAGCCATATGGTATGTCGGCACAGTCTGAATGTCAAATGCATAACAGACCGATGCGATGTGATTTATGTGATGTGGTTTAACGAAGAAATGCAATACTAGTTGTAAATATACAATTTGTAGCTAAACAGTAACATGGTTTCTTGACGAGGCAAATGATTGATGCAGAATATCGTTGATGTGAGCAATTGATTAGCAGTGTGCATATAGAGGTTTGGAGTGATTTCATCGTGGTGAGTTAGGGTGAAAAGTAAATTTGGTTTCTCTGCTCATTCAATAGCAACATTGCATTGGCCATTCAAGGTAAGAAATTAAATACAAGCCCTCTGGTAGGATAATATTCATCTGTTTGAACGTGAACTTCTATTACTATGTATGTGTGTGTTTAGGAGTGAACCTTGGAATGAGTGACTGTATTCCTGCCTCTCAAATTGGCTGATTGCATGTTCGAACTCCGCTCCAGGCAAACTGGAGATCACAGTCTGTGGCCCGTGAATACTGGGTTTACATCCAGCAGGTACCTTAGTCCGACAGGAGTGGAATGACGTCTCTGTCTCTCTCTCCTCCAGCGTTTCAAGGCAGTCCTCCTGAGCTCTGCTAACAACCTGTCCATGTAAAAACAGAAGTGAGACATTGAAACGGAAATAACCCAGAACACAGTTCGCTGTAAGCGCAATGGGTTGCTCCTTGGCCTGAAAAAGGACGAAGAACACGTGTGTGGCTCGGTGTCATACGTGGCTTTATCATGTCCCAGTGAAATAACTTTGAGTGTTTCATTATGTTAAAGGTGCTGTATAAATATAAATTGTTGATTAGTTGCAGGTACAGATATTGGTCAGAAACTTATCTTGTGTTATTTTATTAGTTCTGGAGATGTGAGCATTGCTGCCAGTTGGCTAGCCATTTGTTGTCCATTGCCAATTGCCCTTGAGAAAGTGATAATGAGACACTAGAATTATATTTGCTGCAACCCATGTAGGTGCACCTCTGGTGTTGTTAGAGTCATAGGTATACAGCACAACAAGAGATGTTTCGGCCCATTGTGTCTGCACCAGCCATCAAACACCTATCTATTCTAATCCTATTTTCCAGTACTTGGTCCGTTGCCTTGTATGCTATGACGTTTCAAGTGCTCTTCTCAATGCTGCTTAAATGTTGTGAAGGTTCCCGTCTCTACTACCCTTTCAGGCAGCGAGTTCCAGATTCCACCACCCTCTGGGGTGAAAAAGGTTTTCCTCAAATCCCCTCTGAATTTCCTGCCCCTTGCCTTAAATCTATGCCCCCTGGTTATTTGACCCCTCTACTGAGGGGAAAAGTTTTTTCCTATCTTTGTCCTTCATAAGTTTGCACACCCTCAATCAGGTCCCCCACATTCACATCTAGATAAATAATGTACGTTACAAACAGCAAGGGACCCAGCACTGATCCCTGTGAAACACCACTGGGCACAGGCTCCCAGTCACACAAACAACCTGAGAACATCATCCCCTGCCTCCTGCCAATTTTGCGTCCACATTGCCCAGGATCCCAGCTTCTTCATCAATGCAGGCCCTTGCCAAAAGCTTTACTGAAGCCTATGCAAACTACATCATCTACACTACCCTCATCTACACACCTAGTCACCTCCTCAAAATTCAATGAAATTTGTTAGACATGATCTCTCCGTGACAAAGCCATGCTGACTACCCTAGATTTATCTTTCCTCTCCAAGTGAAGATTAATTCTGTCTCTCAGAAGTTTTTCCAATACTTTTACGACCACTGATGTTAAACTCACTGGCCTGTAGTTACCTGTTTATTCCCTACTTCCCTTCTGAAATAATGGTACCACATTACCTCTCCTCCAGTCCTCTAGCACCTCTCCTGTGGCCAGCGAGGATTTGAAAATTAGTGTCAGTTAAGGAGGGAGTTTCATGATTTTGACCTAGCAACAGTGAAGGAATAGCAATTCAGTTCCAAGTCAGGATGGTGTGTGACTTGGAGGGGGATCTAGCAGGTGGGTGGTGCGCCCGTGCACCTGCTTGTCCTTCTGGATGGTACAGGTGGTGGGTTTGGAAGGTGCTGTCGAAGGAGCCTTGGTGCATTGCTACAGTGCATCTTGTAGATGGTACACACTGCTGCCACTGTGCATTAGTAGTGGAAGGAGTGAATGTTTAAGTTGGTGCATGGAGTGTCGGATCAAGCAGGCGGCTTTGCCCATGTGCTTGAGTCAGTTTGGAGTTGCACTGAAGCAAGCAAGGGGAGTGGATTCCATCACCCTCCTGACTCGTAGATGGTGGACAGGCTCTGAATGTGTTTTCGGAAATTGTTACTCCCAGGTTAGGTTCGTGTTGTTCCCTTAGTACTTTGATCTGCCAGCTCACCAAAGTGTATTGTACCATCCTGCGTGTAATTGAAGATTGCTGCACCAACTCAAAGCTTTGCATGACATTGAATGTTCATATCTGCAGGTGGTGGTTGAGCTGGGACAGTTTGAAAAGGAGAAAGTGAAAAGTGAGAATGAGCTCCGAGACGGACTGGACCTTTGGAATCATGTGAAGGAAACAAATACTTTACTGAACAGCATGAAGAAGTCTTCAGATGTGGACATTCAGCATCCCATTGTTATCTGGTGGTCACCACTGACTGGTGAATTGGGCCGATTAGGCCAGTGTGGAGCAGACACCTGTTACTTTACCATAAACAGGACTTACCAAGATCACCACCTGACGCGAGCATTCCTCTTTTATGGTAAGTTTTCATTGAATTCCTCGTCTGCGTAGAGAACTTGAGATATAAATCATGTATGTAAACTACAAGAACAGAGGGACATGGGGCGGCATGGTGGTTAGCACTGTTGCTTCACAGCTCCAGGGTCCCAGGTTCGATTCCTAGCTTGGGTCACTGTCTGTGCGGAGTCTGCATGTTCACTCTGTGTCTGCGTGGGTTTCCTCCGGGTGCTCCGGTTTCCTCCCACAGTCCAAAGATGTGCAGATTAGGTGCATTGGCCATGCTAAATTGCCCTTAGTGTCCAAAAAGGTTGGGTGGGGTTATGGGGTTAGGGTGGAGTTGTGGGCTTAAGTAGGGTGCTCTTTCCAAGGGCCGGTGCAGACTCGATGAGCTGAATGGCCTTCTGCACAGGATATAGGGCTAATATACATAGAAATATAAATTTATTGAGCGGTCCCTCGTGTCCACGCTGACCAGCAAAGCACTATGCAGCCTATACCCACCTTCCAGCTTTTGATCAAAGTAGTCTTTTATGCCACGGCACTTGAAGTGCGTATCAAAGTACTTTTCAAATGTTCTGGAAGTTTCCACCTTTATCATGCTTTCCGGAACATCCAGATCCCCAGTCTCACACTGGGTGAAACAATGTCCCCTTCAAATCTCCTCTGAACCCTCTACCTCTTCACGCAAATCTATGCTGCCCTGTTACTGGACCCTCAACCAAAGGAAATATCGTCTTCCAATCCATTGCATCTAGATCCCTCAACTTCGTCCCTCTGTTCCAAAGAAAAGACCCCATCCTATCCAATCTTTCCTCATCACTAAAGTTTTCCAATTCAGGCAACAGACTTCTAAATCTCCTCCAGGCAGCCGATTTTATTACCACCTGTTTGTTACTATCCCAGTCGATGTTATAACTGGATGGGAATTTCCCAGAATGGAAACCAGGCACAAAAGACTTGACTTTTACTTTTTTTTTAAATAAAACGTGGAGGATCAGAGTCCATAGGACTGTTAATTAGTTTTAACAATTTAAAAAAAATGATCAAACATGGAAAAAATTGGATTATAATACAATACTCCTTTACTTCCCCTGTAGCTGAACAATTGGATTTGTTTATTGTCACGTGTACTGAGGTACAATGAAAAGTATTGTTCTGCATGCAGCTCAAACAGATCATTCTGTACATGAAAAGAAAATACATAATAGGGAAAACATAAAATATACAATGTAAATACATAGACACAGGCATCGGGTGAAGATGTGTGAAGAGATCAGATCAGTCCATAAGTCCATCATCAGTCCATGCTGGCTTTAGAATTAACACTGGCTACAAAGTACATTTTAAGCTCCAATGGTCTCAACACAAGATGACTGTGTTCAAATACACCCTCCGCTCTGGACCCCAGTTAGTGTCTGTGCAATTCTCTTTGGAAACCCCCTAGATGATTCTTATACTGTGAGCCATCTTGTCTCATTGAATTCGAGCTTTCACACGCGTGATTTCAAATTCCGTTTTCAAATCTTCATTTTAAATTCTGCTTCCCCTCCGCGGCTTCCATCAAGGTTTTGCTTTGCTTTCAGGCTTTTCACACCTCTCCCTTCAGCTTTCCCTTGTCTTGAAGGTGTTTACACAAACTCCCACGGTCCAGCCACTGATTTTTCACAATTATTTCAAATAATGTCTCGCAAACCAGTGATTTCTCACAAACCTTGGCACTGCTGCAGATATCTTCCTGGCCTCTCACGATCCAATGCATTTTCAACTCTAACATTAATCTGTTCGGGTTTCCTGTTTCCTCTGTTCTGCTAACTCCCGACTTGGAAACTTCTCTTCATTTCTCTAGTACCCTGAACTAGCTGGACTTTAGGTTTCCGGCATCTGTTTTCTTAACCATTACTCCATAGTATGGCCTTTTCTTCCAGCAAGATTGAGCGAGATGCTCCCTCTTTTGCTTCCTAAAACCAACTGCTTCCAGCAGAGCTGTGAGAGCTTCCTTCTCTCTCACTACCTATCTCCAACTGCAATCAAATTAGCTGAAGTAAAACTTAGAAGCTTCTCAACCTAGGTGGATTGGCCATGCTAAATTGCCCTTAGTGCCAAAAAAGTTAAGTTGGGTTACTGGGTTATAGGGATAGGATGGAGATGTGGGCTTGGGTATGGTGCTCTTTCCCAAGGGCCGGTGCAGACTCAATAGGCTGAATGGGGCCTCCTTCAGCACTGTAAATTCTATGATCTTATAAGGCCTCGTTCTGAGCAACCATTGCTGGTTTATTTATTCTTCACGCTGTGGCCCTCTCTAAGCACAACAGAGTGACAGTTGGAATTGAAACCAACCCCCACACATACAAACATCTTTGTTCACCATGAGTCTAACCCTTAGTTTTACCCTTCCAGGCACAGAAACATTAGATTAAACCCACTTAAAACTATACCTTATTTCTAATGTTTACCAATACAAATATAAATTCCTAAAAACTACTTTTCTTTTCCTAACATGTTGTTTTATCCCATCAAAGTTTAATTTTACTGCCCTAGATCTTTAAAGAGTTAAACAAGCTGTAATGAAGCTGTGTGATTCTGGAGTATTCAACTTCAAACAAGGAAGTCCCCGAACAGGCGCCGGAATGTGGCGACTAGGGGCTTTTCACAGGAACTTCATTTGAAGCCTACTTGTGACAATAAGCGATTTTCATTTCATTTCATTTTCATTTCAAATCCTGTTAAATTAATGCAAGCTGTTGGTTATAATTGGGGAATTGTGTTGGCTTTAGCAAGTGCCATAATTGGAGCCATGAGAAGGGGACAGCACAGATTGAGTAGAATGATGACAGGAATGAGGGGCGAAATTCTCTGTTATCGGCGGAAAGTCCGCCGATCGGCGCAAAAAACGGCGCAAATCCGACTTGCGTCACGTCGGAAAAATGGGTCGAAAGTCTCCGGCCCGAAATGGGCTAGCAGCGACGTAATGGGATCCGCGCTTGCGCAGTGGTTCACGCCGTGCAGCGTCATATGCGCCGCACGGCGTGACGGCTCATAAGGCCGCGCTGCTCCCCCCCCACCTGACCGGAACACCCGACCAGAACATCCGACTGGATGGCTGGCCGCCGCTCAGCCCCGAGGTTCGAGTCACGGGATGTGGAGGCGCTCCTGGACGCGGTGGAGCAGAGGAGGGACGCCCTGTATCCCGGGCACTGCCGCAGAGTTGCCCCACGCCACAGCCGGCGTCTGTGGAGGGAAGTGGCAGAGGCTGTCACCGCTGCGGCCCTGACACCACGGACAGGCACCCAGTGCCACAAGAAGGTGAACGATCTCGTCAGAGCAGGCAGGGTGAGCGTCCCCCATATCCCCCATATCCCCTCTCCCCCAAATCCCCCCTCCCCCATATCCCCACTCCCCCATATCCCCACTCCCCCATATCCCCCCTCCTCCATATCCCCCCTCCTCCATATCCCCCCCTCCCCCATATCCACCCTCCCCCATATCCCCCCTCCCCCATATCCCCCCTCCCCCATATCCCCCCTCCCCCATATCCCCCCTCCCCATATCCCCCCTCCCCCATATCCCCCCTCCCCCATATCCCCCTCCCCCATATCCCCCTCCCCCATATCCCCCCTCCCCATATCCCCCCCTCCCCCATATCCCCCCCCATATCCCCCCTCCCCCATATCCCCCCTCCCCCATATCCCCCCTCCCCCATATCCCCCCTCCCCCATATCCCCCCTCCCCCATATCCCCCCTCCCCATATCCCCCATATCCCCCTCCCCATATCCCCCTCCCCATATCCCCCTCCCCCATATCCCCCCTCCCCCATATCCCCCCTCCCCCATATCCCCCTCCCCCATATCCCCCTCCCCCATATCCCCCTCCCCCATATCCCCCTCCCCCATATCCCCCTCCCCCATATCCCCCTCCCCATATCCCCCCTCCCCATATCCCCCCTCCCCCATATCCCCCCTCCCCCATATCCCCCCTCCCCATATCCCCCCTCCCCCATATCCCCCCTCCCCCATATCTCCCCTCCCCCATATCCCCCCTCCCCATATCTCCCCTCCCCATATCCCCCTCCCCATATCCCCCCTCCCCCATATCCCCCCTCCCCCATATCCCCCCTCCCCCATATCCCCCTCCCCATATCCCCCCTCCCCATATCCCCCCTCCCCATATCCCCCCTCCCCCATATCCCCCCTCCCCCATATCCCCCCTCCCCCATATCCCCCCTCCCCCATATCTCCCCTCCCCCATATCCCCCCTCCCCATATCCCCCCTCCCCATATCCCCCCTCCCCATATCCCCCCTCCCCATATCCCCCCTCCCCATATCCCCCCTCCCCCATATCCCCCCTCCCCCATATCCCCCCTCCCCCATATCCCCCTCCCCATATCCCCCCTCCCCATATCCCCCCTCCCCATATCCCCCCTCCCCCATATCCCCCCTCCCCCATATCCCCCTCCCCCATATCCCCCCTCCCCCATATCCCCCCTCCCCCATATCCCCCCTCCCCCATATCCCCCCCTCCCCCATATCCCCCCCTCCCCCATATCCCCCCTCCCCATATCCCCCCTCCCCCATATCCCCCCCTCCCCCATATCCCCCCCTCCCCCATATCCCCCCCTCCCCCATTTCCCCCCCTCCCCCATGTCCCCCCCTCCCCCATATCCCCCCTCCCCCATATCCCCCCCTCCCCCATATCCCCCCCTCCCCCATATCTCCCCCTCCCCCATATCTCCCCCTCCCCCATATCCCCCCTCCCCCATATCCCCACCTCCCCATATCCCCCCTCCCCCATATCCCCCCTCCCCCATATCCCCCCTCCCCCATATCCCCCCTCCCCCATATCCCCCCATATCCCCCCTCCCCCATATCCCCCCCTCCCCCATATCCCCCCTCCCCCATATCCCCCCTCCCCCATATCCCCTCTCCCCCATATCCCCCCTCCCCCATATCCCCCCTCCCCCATATCCCCCCTCCCCCATATCCCCCTCCCCATATCCCCCCTCCCCCATATCCCCCCTCCCCCATATCCCCCCTCCCCCATATCCCCCCTCCCCCATATCCCCCCTCCCCCATATCCCCCCTCCCCCATATCCCCCCTGCCCCATATCCCCCATATCCCCCCTCATCCCCCATATCCCCCCTCATCCCCCATATCCCCCCTCCCCCATATCCCCCCTCCCCCATATCCCCCCTCCCCCATATCCCCCCTCCCCCATATCCCCCCTCCCCCATATCCCCCTCCCCCATATCACCTGATCACTGCTTGATGTCTAACCATGCATGCTTCATTGTGTATCACAGGACCAAACGTCCAGGCACCCATCCCCGCAGTTGCAGACCGCCAGCAGGATGACCCTCTGAGGCCACGGGAGACGGAGAGACACGGACCCTCCAGCATAAGACGCCCGCTGGATGCCCCTCGCACACCACGGGAGACGGAGAGACACGGACCCCCCAGCATGCGACGCCCGCAGGATGCCCCTCGGAGGCCATGGGAGACGGAGAGGCCTGGACACTCCAGCATGCGACGCCCGCAGGATGCCCCGCGGAGGCCACGGGAGACGGAGAGACCCGGACCCTCCAGCATGCGACGCCCGCAGGATGCCCCTCGCACACCACGGGAGACGGAGAGACCTGGAGCAACAGGGAGACGACACCCCCGTCACGTGCGGGAGCGACCACCCAGCGACGAGGGGGGCAGCCACAGGCCCCCGTCACATCCGAGCCAGGACACCACTGCCCGGGACACCACTCCCGGGACACCACTGCCCGGGACACCACTGCCCGGGACACCACTGCCCGGGACACCACTGCCCGGGACACCACTGCCCGGGACACCACTGCCCGGGACACCACTGCCCGGGACACCACTGCCCGGGACACCACTGCCCGGGACACCACTGCCCACGAACCCCCACCCCAAAGTGCCATGGACTCAAAGTGGGATGAAGAGCACGACACTACGCCACTGCTGTCACCAACACCCTCCACCATCGCAGAAACACTCACCTCGGTTGGGCACTTTAGTGATGAGGCGTCTGCTACACTCACTGGTGCGCACAACACAGCCGTCCCGGTACAGCAGGTGGAGGTAGGAGCAGCAGAGGGGCCGGGCGGTCGGAGGGCAGCCCAGCCCAAGCGAACATCTGCCGCCCAGATGGATCCCGGGTTCCTTGAGTCACCATACCCACACATAGATCCGATGCAACCACCGACCCGGAGACAAGCGAAGAGGGTGACGGGCGGCTTGCGGCGGCTGCAGTCGCAGGTGGAGGAGTCCACCCGCGTCCAAGAGCTGGGAGTGGTGCCGGTCATGCGTGCCACCCAGGCTGACACCGCACGGGTGGCGTCCGCGGTGGAGGCAATGGGTGCGACGGTGTCAGACATGGGGAACGGTTTGCGAGGCCTGGGACTTTCCGTGCAGGTGGCATCTGTGGCCCAGGACATGGCTGCCCTCTCACAGGAGGCCAAGAGCCAGTGCCAGCGCCAGATGGCAGAGGCGCTCAACGCCATAGCCCAGTCTCTGCAGGCCATGGCCCAGTCTCAGCAGGCCATGGCCCAGTCTCTGCAGGCCATCGCTGAGGGCATTGGCGCCAGTGGCCATGTGCGAGCCGGCGTCGCGCTGTCACAGACAGGGTTTGCCAACCCCCTGAGCTCCATGGCTGCAAACCTGCAGACCCCTGTCGATACCAGCACTGGCCTCCAGGACTGGCAGTGCCAGATGTCGGGGGGGCGTCGGGTGGCCAGTCCGTTCGCATCCCCCACCCATGTAGAGGCCTGGGGGCCATCGGGCACCCCGAGGGAGGAGGAGGTGGTGTGGTCCATCCCGGCTCCCCCTGTAGGGGAGGTCCCGGTACACCGCGACACCTCGGACCCCCCCCCGCCCCCCTCCCCTTCCGTCCCAGGTACATCGGGTGGGCAACGGGCAGGACAGGCTGGCAGCTCGCCATCCCAGTCGCCCGGGCCGCAGCCTGGCCCATCTAGGCCAGGACGCCCCAGGAAACGGCCGCCAAAGGGATCCAGTGTCAGAGGGCAGGAATCACAGGAGTCCACCTCCAGTTCTGCTGTACCGTCTGGGGAACCACGTAGACGTAGTTAAAGGGCCCGTAAGGCCAAACAATTAGACACTGAGTAAGTTGGCACGGGTGCAGGGCACAGATGAGTTTTAGGGGCTAGGGCACATGCATGAACTTGTTTGGTTATCAAAGTCAATGTTACACCTACCGAAGCTGCCTTTGTGCTCTGTCCAAAGCGTGCGGGGGTGTCATGTACATTGAGTGCAAGTGTGTGTGTGTGAGGGGTGGTCTTACCTCAGCCCCAGGTGAGTCTGCCCCCTTCCCCCTGGGCCGCCATCAACATCCCCCGGGCAGAGGACGGGACCGTGCGCTGCAGTGTCACAGCCGCATGCAGGGATGGTCCGGGTGGATGGTGGTACTGTGGCCATGGGTCAGACATACTCCAACGATGTGGAGCCAGGAGCTCACCGCAGGGCGGGTTGTCATCATCCTCCATGGCCTGCAATAGACACGCGTCCACCCGCAACTGTGTGAGCCCGGCCCGTTGTGCCGCAGGTGGATCGGCAATGGGGGGGTGGTGTGCATGCGGGTGGGGTGGGTGGGGTTGGGGAGGGGGGTGAGGGTGCTGGGTGGGTGGATGGGTGGGGGGTGTGGGTGGTCGGCTGTTGCCATGGTGTGCGGTCTGTGGCCATACTACCCGATTCCCACGCCCATCTAGTCAGTGAAGCGGGCGGCTATCAGTCTGTCCTGTGCCCGCTGGGCCAGCCGGTAACGGTGGACAGCCACCCGCCTGTGTCTACCCCGTCTGCCCTGACCATTACCCCCATCCCCCTCATCTGGGGAGGACTGCGCCTCTTCCTGCTGCTCCTCCACTCCGCCCTCCTCTGCCTGCGGCACATCGCCCCTTTGCTGGTCTATGTTGTGCAGGACGCAGCACACCACAATGATGCGGCCGACCCTATCTGACCGATACTGGAGGGCGCCCCCAGAGAGGTCCAGGCACCTGAAACGCATCTTCAGCACGCCAAAGCACCTCTCTATCACTCCCCTTGTCGCTACATGGGCACCAATGTAGCGGTTCTCCACCTCATTGCGTGGCCTCCGTATAGGCGTCATCAGCCACGATCGCAATGGGTAGCCCCTGTCGCCAGCAACCAGCCCCTCAGCCGGGGATGGCGTCCCTCGTACATGCCGGGGATGGATGACCGCGACAACACGTATGAGTCGTGTACACTGCCTGGGTAACGGGCGCAGACGTGCAGGATCATCATGCGGTGGTCGCAGACCACCTGTATGTTCATCGAATAGGTCCCCTTCCTATTGGTGAACACGGCCCTGTTATCTGCAGGTGGCCGCACGGCGACGTGCATCCCATCGATTGCGCCCTGGACCATGGGGAACCTGGCCACGGCAGAGAAGCCCACGGCCCGGGCACCTTGGCTCGCCTGGACCACGGGGAAGCGGATGTAGCGGTGCGCCATGGCATATAGGGCATCTGTCACTGCCCGGATGCACCGATGTCTGCGATATGCCGGACAGGTCCCCACTCGGTGCCTGGAATGACCCCGTTGCATAAACGTTCAGGGCCACCGTAACCTTGACGGACACGGGGAGAGGGTGTGCCCCGCCAGTGCCACGCGGTGACAGGTGTGCCAGCAGGTGGCAGATGTGTGCCACGGTTTCCCGCCTCATCCGGAGTCTCCTCCTGCATTCCCGGTCCGTGAGGTCCTGGTATGACTGCCGGGGCCGGTACACACGGGGTGCCCTTGGGTGCCTCCGTTGCCGTGGGGCCGCGACGTACTCCTCCCCCTCCTCGTCCTGTCGGTCAGGTGTCCCTCCAGCCTGGGCGGCTGCTGCCTGTCCCTCTGCGGCAGCCTGTGCCGCCTCGCTGGCACGCTCCTCCTCCTCCTCCTCATCCAGGGCAACATAGACATTAGCGGCTGCCGCCACGGCGGCCAACATCGCTGGATGATCGGAAAACATGACAGCCTGGTGGGGAGGAGGGGAACGACGACATGTCATCATTGCCCATATCCCCCCCCCCCCCCCCCCCCCCCCCAGCCAGGTGGCATGGACCGCATGGGTCCAACTGTTGGAGGCTGGCACCTGGCCAGGTGGACCAACTCACTTGCCCTCGCATCCCCGTCCCCGGCACGGACCCCCCATCCCCCTCCCCGGCACGGACCCCCCCTCAACCTCCACCCCGGCACGGACCCCAACCTCCTCCCCGGCACGGACCCCCTCCATCCCCCTCCCCGGCACGGACCCCCCCCGCCCCCCCCCCCCAACCTCCTCCCCGGCACGGACCCCCCATCCCCCTCCCCGGCACGGACCCCCCCCCCAACCTCCTCCCCGGCACGGACCCCCCCCAACCTCCTCCCCGGCACGGACCCCCCCCAACCTCCTCCCCGGCACGGACCCCAACGTCCTCCCCGGCACGGACCCCCCCCATCCCCCTCCCCGGCACGGAACCCCCCCCAACCTCCTCCCCGGCACGGACCCCCCCAACCTCCTCCCCGGCATTGATCCCCCTCCCCTCCACGGACCCCCCCCAACCTCCTCCCCGGCACGGACCCCCCATCCCCCTCCCCGGCACGGACCCCCCATCCCCCTCCGCGGCACGGACCCCCCCCACCCCCAACCTCCACCCCGGCACAGACCACCCCCATCCCCCTCCCCAACCTCCTCCCCGGCACGGACCCCAACCTCCTCCCCGGCACGGACCCCCCTCCCGGCACTCCCCCGGAGCCCAGCCCACTCTAACCACCCCCCCCCCCCCCCTGCCGCACACACACACACACACACACACACACACAACCCGAGACACACCTCTCCTCACACATTCAGACTGCGGCCACGCCAGCGCCTGCCCAGAGCCAACCCCCCAGGCCGTCACTCACCTCCACGCCGGTTGGCGTGACCCTGGAGCACAGGGTCACGCCGATGAAAAGGAGGTTTAATTTACGTCGACGTGAACGGTCATCACGTCGACGGGACTTCAGCCCATCCGGAAGGGAGAATATCGGCAGGCCGAAAATCGGCTGCCTTGCACAGACCCGTGCCATTCTCCGACGGCAGCGGCGACATTAATGCCCCGCCGACTTTTCTCCCTTCGGAGACTTCGGCAACCGGCGGGGGCGGGATTCACGGCGGCCAACGGCCATTCTCCGACCCTCTGGGGGGTCGGGGAATGACGCCCGAGATGTCCAAGTTATGATGAAAGGTTTTGGAAACTAGACTTTTTTTCCCTGGAAAAGAAGGTTAAAAGGGAATCAAGTAGACATATTCAAATGTGAATGGCATTGCGAGCACCTTGTAAAGTATCCCAATTTAAAAAAATGTTAAGTATCCAATTAATGTTTTGCAATTTAGGGTGGCCAATCCACCTATCCTGCACATCTTAGTGTTATAGGGGTGAAACTCACACTGGGAGAATGTCCAAACTCCACACAGACAATGACCCGGAACCGGATTGAACCCGGGCCCTCAGCGCCGTAGGCAGCAGTGCTAACCACTGCACCACCGTGCCGCCCAAAACATCATAACATTAATGTCATTCTATAAATACAAGCTGTTTTGAACCGTTTAAGATTACTCGCACTAATTGATAAATGGAGGCTAAAGAAGTGTCACTTAAATGACTGAAAAGAGAAGTTAGACCTCATTTTCATGGAGGATTATTAAACATACAATTCTTTTACAATTAATTTTAAACCTGAGATTGATGGATCTTGCTAGCGAAGATACAGATATCCCATCCCTATTCACCCGCCTTGGCTCCACATCACTTAACATCCTTGGCAAGCAAAAATCTCATTGGTCTTATTAAATGGCATGAGCGCCTGAATGGCAAACATCTGTTCCTATGTTTTTTTGCTACAAAATGCAAACGGAGGATGTGACTAACATAATATAGAAGGAAATTGAACAGGAATTTGGAAAAGAAGAATATGACAGGATACAGGAAAAGAGTAGGAGAATGAAATTAGAGTAAATACAGTTAACTCCATCTTCCTGCCTTTTGCTGAGAATGATTGACCTCTGCATGTACTGTAATACAACATCCCAGTTAAAACTGGCTTTAGCTGCTGTTTGTTTAATGTTATTCATTAATAGTATGTGCTGATTAAATGTCCTGCTGGTTGTATGGAATTCATTGATGAAGCATTGATTACAATGTGGTTAAATGTAAGTGGGTCACGGCGCAGGTATTTCTGGACTGTTGCTGAATGCTGCCCTCCCTAAAGAACAAGATGATACCGGTTAGACCGTGCGGACCATATTCTTTCCTTTGACTTGGCAGCTTGTGGTTTCAATGCCGATCTTCAGCATCTTACCTGCACTGCCACTTGAATGGAGGGATACTTGGTGAGAGTAGGAAGGTCCAATTTCAGAGTGTGGCGATAGCATGTGTTGAGTATGAACGCAGGCATAGAATCAGTTGTCCTGTTTCTATGATGTGAAGTATATTCAATTCTGCACGCTTATCTCTGTACTCCAGAAGCAGCCATTTTATTTAGGGTGTTTTAGGGGAAATGGATCCATTCTGCATTCCTTTTAATCGACATAATAATCTTTATTGTCACAAGTAGGCTTATATTAACATTGCAATGAAGTTATTGTGAAAAGCCCCTAGTCGCCACATTCCAGCGCCTGTTCGGGTACACAGAGGGAGAATTCAGAATGTCCAAATTACCTAACATTACATGTCTTTTGGGACATGTGGGAGGAAACCGGAGCACTGTACTGGATGCCGAAGGGTACTCTGTTGGTTGTGTCCTGTGTTTGTCTTCTGAGGAGGTAGATGCGGTTTTTGCTGTGGCGCGTTGGAACTATCGATCAATGAGTCGAGCGCCATATCCCGTTCGTATGAGGGCATCTTTCAGCGTCTGTAGATGTCTGTTATGTTCCTCCTCGTCTGAGCAGATCCTGTGTATACGGAGGGCTTGTCCATAGGGGATGGCTTCTTTAATGTGTTTAACCTAAACCTAATGTGTGCAACCTAAACACTTTAAAGAAGCCATCCCCTATGGACAAGCCCTCCATATGCATTCGGCCTCTGATCTTCGGGTAAGCGTCCTACAAGGCGGCCTTCAGGATGTGCGACAACGCAGAATCGGCGAGCAGAAACTGATGGCCAAGTTCCGCACACATGAGTACATCCTCAACTGGGATCTTGGATTCATGTCTCATTACATTTACCCCCCACCATCTGGCCTGGGCTTGCGAAGTCCGACCAGCTGTCCTGGCTTGAGACAATTCACCCCTCTTTAACCTGTGATTATCCCTCTCTCCAGTCCCTCCATCTGGACCTGTAAAGACGTAATTACCTGCAAAGACTCGCATTCAAAGTATCGTCTTGCATCATCGACTTTGTCTATATATGTGTTTCTGGAACCCACCACGTCATTCACCTGAGGAAGGAGCTGTGCTCCGAAAGCTAGTTATTCGAAACAAACCTGTTGGATTTTAACATGGTGTTGTAAGACTTCTTACTGTGCCCACCCCAGTCCAACGCTGGCATCTTCACATCATGGCTATCCAGATTTTGGCTGGCGAGGATCTTCTATAGGAGACAATGTTCCCAGTAAGCTCTGTGCATGTGGAGTTATACAGCAACCTGGAGGTACCATGCAAGTTACTCGCAAGCTGCCCACTTTTAAGTGTTAAAACCGCTAGATGTTATAAGATGGTTATATTTTAAACTGTCTCCTTTAATTTAAGGTAAAATGGAGTAGTGGAGAGGGTCTTGTGATCTCATACAATGTCTGCCCAGGGACCCAGCTGATGTGACCTGGTTGCCATGGGAGCAGGGGCCCAGGTTGAATCTTATTGCAAGTAAGGTTCCCCATGGTAGGCTCATTCAGAAAATTAGGGGGCATGGGATACAGGGAAATTTGGCTGTCTAGATACAGAATTGACTCGTCGAAAGAAGACAGCGAGTGGTAGTGGATGGAAAGTATTCCGCCTGGAGGTCGGTGACCAGTGGTGTCCCGCAGGGATCTGTTCTGAGACCTCTGCTCTTTGTGGTTTTTATAAATGATTTGGATGAGGAAGTGGAAAGGTGGGTTAGTAAGTTTGCCGATGACACGAAGGTTGGGGGAGTTGTAGATAGTGTTGAGGGCTGTTGCGGGTTACAGCAGGACATTGATAAGATGCAGAGGTGTGCTGAGAAGTGGCAGGAGTTTAACCTTGATAAATGTGAACTGATTCATTTTGGAAGGTCGAATTTGAATGCTGAATACAGGATTAAAGGCAGGATTCTTGGAAGTGTGAAGGAACAGAGGGATCTTGGGGTCCACGTACATAGATCCCTCAAAGTTGCCACCCAGGTTGATAGGGTTGTTAAGAAGGCATATGGTTTGTGGGCTTTCATTTACAGGGGGATTGAGTTTGAGAGCCGTGAGGTTTTGCTGCAGCTTTACAAAACCCTAGTTAGACCACACTTGGAATATTGTGTCCAGTTCTGGTCACCTCATTACAGGAAGGATGTGGATGCTTTGGAGAGGGTGCAGAGGAGATTTACCAGGATGCTGCCTGAACTGGAGGACATGTCTTTTGAAGAAAGGTTGAGGGAGCCAGGGCTTTTCTCACTGGAGCGAAGAAGGCAGAGAGGTGTACAAGGTGATGAGAGGCATGGATAGAGTGGATAGCCAGAGATTTTTCCCCAGGGTGGAAATGGCTGTCACGAGGGGACATAATTTTAAGGTGATTGGTGGAAGGTATAGGGGGGATGTCAGAGATAGGTTCTTTACACAGAGAGCGGTGGGTGTGTGGAATGCACTGCCAGCGGAGGTGGTGGAGTCAGAGTCATTAGGGACTTTTAAGCGACTCTTGGACAGGCACATGGACAGCAGTAAATTGAAGGGGTGTAGGTTAGGTTGATCTAAGATTAGGATAAATGGTCGGCACAACATTGTGGGCCCAAGGGCCTGTACTGTGCTGCCCTGTTCTATATTCTATTCAGGTGCAACTCTTAACACAACACAAATGAGAAGGCAACTGTTCTTGCTGCTTGTCGACTAGCAGAGATTTGCCGAGACGGTTCACCCAAAAGACTCGGAAGACTGCAATAGGTGCTGCTCTGCCAGAAATAAAGAATGGACTGCTGTTGGGGTAATCACCAAGTGGAGGGTTAGTGTGGACTGAACCCATTTTCAGTGAAAGACTCAACCCACTGAGAGAAGAAGCTCCTCCACATCTCAGTTTAAATTTATGCTGAGATGGCCAACATCAGGAGGTTACTTAATGTGATCCAGGGAGGCGAGAGGTAGAGATAGTGGTTGCCACGGATGCAGAGAAGGCCTTTGATCGAGTGGAGTGGGAATATCTATGGGAGGTCACGGGGCGGTTTGGGTTTGGGCAGGGATTTGTGGACTGGGTCCGGCTGTTACATCAGGCACCGGTGGCGAGTGTGCGGACGAATCGGGTGAGTTCAGACTATTTTAGGCAGCACTGAGGGACGAGGCAGGGATGCCCACTTTCCCCAGAGCTGTTTGCCCTGGCTATAAAGCCACTGGCAATGGCGCTGAGAACGCCAGGAGGGGATAGTACCATGGTGGTGAGGGGGGGGGGGGGTGGAGCACAGGGTCTCGCTGTACGCGGATGATTTACTTCTATATATTTCAGACCCGCTGGGCGGGGATTGGAGGGATTATGGGGATATAGAGAAATTTGGTCGGTTTTCGGGGTATAAATTGAATATGGACAAGAGTGAGGTCTTTGTGATTCATGTGAGGGGACAGGAGAAGAGATTGGGAGGGATGCCGTTCAAGGTGGTGGTGGGGGGGAGGGGGTGGAGCGCTTTCGGTATTTGGGTATCCAGGTGGCACGGGAATGGGAGCAGCTACAAAAGCTGAATCTGGCGCGATTGGTGGAACAGATGAGGGGGGGCTTTCGGAGGTCGGATGCGCTGCTGCTGTCGTTGGCGAGGCGGGCACAGACAGTGAAAATGACGGTCCTCCCGAAGTTTTTGTTTGTCTTTCAGAGCCTTCCAATTTTTATCCCCAAGCCGTTCTTTAAAAAAGTAAATGCGGTGATCTCGGGATTTGTTTGGGTGGGTAAAACCCCGCGGGTGAAGAAGGTGCTGCTGGAGCAGGGGCGGGGTTCTGGCTCTTCCGAATTTTCGAAAGTATTATTTGGCGGCGAATATAGCGATGGTCAGGAAGTGGGTAGTGGGGGAGGGGTCGCTTTGGGAGCGGGTGCAGGCGGCCTCATGTAAAGACACGTGTTTGGGGGCACTGTTAACGGCGCCTCTGCCGTTGTTGCCGGCAAAACGAGCTCACAAGCTCGGGAGTAGTGGCGGCCCTGAGGGTGTGGGGACAGAGGCGGCAGCACCTGAGGCTGGAGGGGGCATTGGTGTGGGCACCGATATGTGGTAACTACCGGTTCGCTCTGGGGGGGCTGGATGGGGTATCTGGAGATGGCAGCGGGCGGCGATCGAGAGATTTGGAGATCTCTTTATTCATGAGTGCTTCTCAAGCCTTGAGGAGTTAGAGGAGGCATTTGAGCTGCCAGGTTCTGGTATCTGCAAGTGAGGACTTTGTGCGGAGGCAGCTTTTGACCTTCCCGCATCTGCCACCCCAACCTGTTTTGCTCATAAAACAATCTCTCCATACCGGGGATCATCCTCGTGAACCTCTGAGCCGCCTCCAATGAAATATTATCGAGCCTTAAAAATGGAGATCAACACTGCTCACAGCATTCCAGATGTTGGGGTGGATTGCCCGACGCCACCTTCGGGATTCTGGGTCGGTAGGAGAATGCCAGGTGCCACACATGCTGCGATGCTCCAATCCCTCGCCGGCAGCCTCCATGTGGTTACCCACGCCGCACCGGCGGTGATTTGCATCCATTTAAATTTAATGAGCAGGCTGGAAACCCAATTCACCCCTCCCGCTCCCCATTATGCACCAAATCAGCAGGAAACCCAACAGGCGGGCTTTGGTGCAAGATTGCCCAAGGGTGGTCCCCGAGGTGGGTCAAAGTGGTAAGTGCATAATTGAGGTGTCCCTAAAGCTCTCCTCTTTCCCCCCCCCCCCAAACATCGGATTAACGGGTCACCCCTCCCCCCAACCGCACATATACATGAGGTTGATCCAACCTTCATGAGAAAGCCACCAGCTCCCATTAGAGACGCAAACCCCCCAACCCACGAATGGTGAAGAGCCGTCTAGGTAGTACAGTGAAAGATCGCTGCATTTTCACTTGCTCTTCCCTAACATCTGGCGCCTCAAACTAAAGAGTTTAAAGCAGCAGCTTTTGCAAGTGTCAGAGGCTTCCTCGAAAGCCAAAGTGCACTTGAAAAGGTTTCAAATGTTTTGAAATGCAAAACTCTCATTCAATTTCATACAGCAATACATTGCACTAGCCAGTGATTGACAGTTTTATTAGTCCAGAGACAGGTACTTCATGGATCATTGAACTACCTTTCCCTTCATACTTGAATGCATCTCAAGTACCCTGCTTTGATGCTAACCACAATGTTTGTGAACACTCTTGCTATGATTGACCACTCTTTACCTCATCAAAAGCAGCTAAGTGCTTTTCTGCTGTGAATATATGAAGGGGCTGGTTTAGCACAGGGCTAAATCGCTGGCTTTGAAAGCAGACCAAGGCAAACCAGCAGCACAGTTCAATTCCCGGACCAGCCTCCCCGAACAGGTGCCGGAATGTGGCGACTAGGGGCTTTTCACAGTAACTTCATTTAACCCAATCAACATGAAGATTGCAGTCACCCATAATTATTACTCTATTTTTTTTATATGTTCCAATTATTTGTTGATTTATACTCTTTCCTACAGTGTGGCCACTGTTTGGGGTCTTTACATTACTCTACCAGTCTTTTTTTTTGCTGTTTTGTTTTACCTCAACCCAAATGGATTCTACATCATTTAAGTCGAGATTGTCTCTCACTGCTATCCTCATTTAATCTCTTATTAACAGTGCTACCCCACCATCATTTCCTTCCCTCCTCTCCTTCCGAAAGGTCATATATCCCTGACTATTAAGTTCCCAGTTTTGATCTTGTAACCATGTCTCCATCGTGGCTACGGGATCATATCCATTTACCTCTATTCGCATCATCAGTTCGTCTACCTTGTTCCGAATGCTTCGTGCATTAAGGTACAAAGCCTTTTGGCCTGCCTTTTTGCCATTTTTAATCATCCTAACGTTTCTTTGTAATGTGACCCTATTTACCTCTTGCCCTTGATTACCCTGTCTACCGTTTGTGCATTTCACTTGTTCTTTTATTACTGTCCTCGTTTCTCTTTCCCTTGTCACCCTGCTTAGGTTCCCATCCCCTTGCCATTCTACTTTAAACCCTCCCCAACCATTAATGTCTTCCTCTTAATGTCTTCTTCTTTGACCAAGCTTTTGGCAATCTTGCTATAATCTTATATGGCTCAATGTCAAATTTTGTTTTATAATGCTGTTGTGAAGCAGGATGAGGCAGTTTGCTACATCGGAGGTGCTTTTAATGCCATTTTAGGGTTGTTGTTGCTTTCTGCTAGTCCAGGTAGACGATAACTGTTAGGTTCACGAATTCACTAACATGGTCACTCCTCAAAGATTCAGTCAAGATCGTAAGACACGTCCTTTTCCGAAGTCTGTGTTGACTGAGCTTGCCTCTCTATCTCTGCTGCTTTCGACTTTACAGCCCAGCACAATGTCAGTGTATTGAGCTCGTAGGTTGTAATTGTACTACAAGCATAGTGGTCTCGATGACATTCAATAAAGGTCACACGTAGTTGAAAACTATCTCTCCATGTAATTTGAACTTGGAACACCCGCATGTTGATCAGGTGTGTGCGTTCAATTTAGTAATTTCTGACTTGACGGTAAGGGCCGTTCTATGTTAAATGGTTAGCGAGGAAACATCTTTGCTCTTGCAGGCAAGTGAAGTTTTAAATCGCGATCCTTCAGAGTTCATTGCTGCAGAGATATTTTAATGTGTCTGCATCCTTCAGAAGATGCTCTGTGTCATGCGCCATTTGTGACCCTCACAGTAATTACAGTGTTTACAGCAAAGAAATGGACAATTTACCCTAATCTATGCTGTTATTTACGCTCTACAGCCTCTTCCCATCTTAACTTAATCTCATCACATCAACATACTCCTTTCTCCCTCATATGCATCTCGCCTCCTCTGAAATGCATTGATATGTGCCTGGCATGCGTAGCACTTAGAAGTGTTATTGAAGTTGTGCCCCCCCTCCCCCACCCCCTTAACCCCTGACTTCATGGAAACAGCAGCTGGCTCCTTAATCCTGTCACATCCCATCATGTTGCAACTCACGCACATCATAACCCCTCATTCGCATCCCTCTCATCAATCCTCACGCAATCTCCTGGGGGAGGGGAACAATAGTGGAGGGAAATCCCTGCGACAGCTTAGAGGGGTGGAAGGGGGAGCAGCTTGAGGTTGTTCTCTCCTGAAACCCTGTGAAAGGAGACCATGCTCCAATAAACCACTTTTTTTTTTTTTGTCGTGGAACTTTCTTCTATCCTTCATTTTCATAACTTCAGCCCTGTGTTTTCTCGGAATTGTTGCTTTTATTGATCTTGGTCGGCTGCAGAGGATTGATCGAACTAAGGGGCACAGTTTAAAAATAAAGGGGTCTCCCATTTAAGACCGGGGTGGGTGCAGTAATTCTTTTCTCGCTGAGGGTCATACAAACACCTGAACAGGAACAGAAGTAGTCCCTTCAGCCCCTCGAGCCTGCTCCACCATTCACAAAGATGGCTAATCTGTTCAAAATCCACATTCCCATCTACACCCGACAACCTTCGATTCTTGTTAGAAAAGGGAATCAACCTACCCCCCCCACCCCCGTCTTAAAAATATTCAATGGTCCTGCCTCCACCGCCTTCTGAGGTAGAGTTCCAAAGTTGCACAGTCCTATCAAGAGGAAATATCTCTCCTCTTCTCTGTCCTAAAAGGGTGAATCCTAATTTCAAAACCGTGCCCTCTGGTTCTGGACCCACCCACAAGAGGAAGCATCCTTCCTACATCACCTTGTCAAGACCGTTTAGGATCTTGTCTACTTCAGTCAAGTCACCCCTCGCTCTCCCATACAATAGCTCGGTCTACCCAACCTCAACCTTTCCTCATAAGAAGACCTGCTCATTCCAGGCATCAATCAAGTAAACGTCCTCTGAAGAATGCATTAACATCCTTCCTCAAATAAGGAGACCAGAACTTCACACAGTATTTAAGAGGTGGGACGCGGTCCAGCGGCCTCATCGAGCACATCTTGGTGTCGGGATGAGGCCATTTAATCTCACCTGGGGGGGGGGGGGGGGCGATATGTTGGTGCAGTGGTTGACACCGTTGCCTCACGGCGCCATGGAGCCGGGTTCGATCCTGGCCCCTGGTCACTGTTCGTGTGGAGTTTGCACATTCTCCCCGTGTCTGCGTGGGTCTCACCACCCCCCCCCCCCCCCCCCCCCCCATCTAAAGATATGCCGGATAGGTGGATTGGTCACGCTAAATTAATCCTTAATTGTGAAAAGTTTTCAAACAGAATCTCGCGAGAGACCTTCATCGAGATTCACAGCGCTCGAAACGTCTCGCGAGATTCAACAGAATCTCCCATAGCAATCCAGATTTCACTCTCGCTGGCGAGATCCAGGGGCGCGTATTTAAATGAACCATTAGGCTAATTTAAATATGCGCTCAACCAATTCACTCGGAGCCTGGGATTCACCGCCCTCACCAGTGAGGCGTCAACTGGGCGACATCTTGAACCAGTCGTAATGGTACCTCGGGGCATTTCGCTGGGGAGTTGAGGACCCTTGGCAGTCGGAGGCAGAGCAGTTTGGCACCTGGGCCTAGCATCTTGGCACTGCCACCATGGGCCCCCTGTCAGTGCCACCATTGCACTGCCAGGGTGCCTGGGTGGCACTGTCAGGTGTAATGTCAGGGTGCCAGGTTGCCCATATCAGGGAACCGGGTCCTGGCCCAGTCGTTGAGGGTGGCCTTGCCCATACAAGTTGTGATGAGGAAGGGCTCAAAGGGGTAAGATGGGTGAAGTGAGGGGTGTTCTGAAACCGCGGTAGGGGGGTGCAGAGGGAGGTCGAAAGATCAGGACCGCCTTTGAAAATGGCACCCCAATCCGTAAGTGGTCTCCCTCACTAGTGCAGGTGGCCTTGGCAGGAGTTCCATGCTGAGGCCCAAAAAAATCTTTTAACTTGAGTCCACTGAATCAAGTGCGTGGTCTCACCAATGCTCGGTATAACTGAAGCATGACATCCTTAATTTTACATTGAATGCGTTTTGTAATAAAGAATACCATTCCATTGGCCTTCTTAATTACATGCTGTACCTGCATATTAAAGCTTTTTTTGACTCATGCACTGGAATACCCAGATCCCTCCGCAACTCGGAATTGTACTGAATTCTCAGTTCAAGTAATACTCTGCTCTTTAATTCTTCCTGTCCAATTGAACAACTTCACGTTTTCCCACATTATACTGTTACAGTCCCCAATTTGATTTTTTTTGAGATTTAAAGTTAGCCCTGCGCTGATGTGAGAGGGTAAACAAAAATAAACGTGAAACAATGTGTAAGAGAGGGTAAGGTGCCCCAGATGAAAATGCCATTATCCGGAGAGGTACAGAAGGAGCTGGACAAGAGAGCAGGAGCTGCAGAGAGTGGACTTCCCAGAGCAAAAGAAAGTTCCAGAAGCCAGGGAATGGGACAAATGAAAGTTCCAGGAAGTCGGTGAAGTCAAGTGCAAGGAGCCGGAATCTGGAAAGCAGGTCTTGTTCAGTGACGCTGAAGAAATGGAGCTACAGGAAGCAGACATAAAGCGAAGTGCGTTTGCAAAAAACCAGGAGATACGAGGAGATCTCCAAAGGGCGGTGACTCCTTGCCATGGGACTGTGAGGCAATGATATCCTGTTGGTATGGCTGAATACCTGAGTGAGTGAGTGGAAAGCAAAGTATGAATGCAAATGACGCTCAAAGCCTGTGGAACGTCATAAAGGAGAAGCTGAAACCCTGGAGGTGGATCCTTGGTGAAGTGTGAGAAAGGGTTGTTTGGGAGGAGAATCCAAGGTCTGTTCATCAAGAGTGTGTTCTGGGGAAATTGATCTGCCACTTGGTTTCAGGGTGTGGTCTGTCTGATCACAATTTTTCTATTGGTTTACATGGACAGTGTACTTACTGTGAACAGTGGAGTACAAGATAAATTCTGTATATATCTGTAAAGGTATAGATGGGGGTAAAGGAGTAGCGTATTATAACTACTCTTTTCTTACTTAATAAATGTTTTATTTTGTTAAAAGTTCATCAGCTGCTTCCGATGACTGTTCAGTAGCCACCTTCTATGTATCTCAATAAAAAATATAAGTTAGGATCCATCAAGCAGGGTTCCATCCTGGGGTCTGACTTGTCCATTAGTAACATTAGCTGGGATTGTAACAATTTTTGCCAGATTTTTGTCCGCTCACTCAACCTAATTATATCCATCTGCAAGCTCCTTATGTCTTCTTCACAACATACTTTCCTACCTATCTTTGTGTCATCTGCAAGTTTAGCTACCGTGCCTTTGCTCCCCTCATCTAAGTCATTGATATAAATTGTGAAAAGTTGAGGCCCCAGCACAGGCCCCTTGCGGGACTCCACTTGTTAATCCTGCCAATCAGACCAACCCACTTATACATGCTCTGTTTTTTGCCAGCCATCTAATGCTAATATGTTACCCCCCTACACCATGAGATATTATTTTCTACAATAACCTTTAATGTGGCACCTCATCAAATGCCTGCTGGAATCTAAGTATAGTACATCTACAGGTTCCCCTTTATCCACAGCACGTTATCCCTTCAAAGAACTCCAATAAATTGGTTATACATGGTGTCCCTTTCACAAAACCAGGCTGACTCTTCCTGATTACCTTGTGTTTTTCTAAGTGCCCAGCTATGGCCTCTTTAACGATCAATTTAAACACCTTCCCCACGACAGACTTCAAGCTTTAATTTCCTGTTTTCTGCTTCCCTCCTGTGATAGGGTCATTGAATATTTTTAAGGCAGAGATAGAGCTAAGGTTATCATGGGTAGGCAGTGGAGAGTGGACTTGAGGTCACATTTGTATCAAACGTTGAATCAAATATTGAATAGTAGAGCAAGCTCAGAAGGCTGAATGTGGATGTGTTTTCCACAGGAAGAACTTGCATTTGTATAGTGCCTTTCATGTGCTCAGAACATCCCAAAGTCCTTTCCAGCCAAAAAGTATTTTAAAAAGTGTAATCATTGTTGTAATGTAGGAAATGCAGCAGCGGGATTGCGCGCAACAAGCTCCCACAGGCAAGCAATGAGATAAATGGGCAGATAATTTGTTTTTCTTAGTGATGTTGGATAAGGGATAAATATTGACGAAGACACGAGGAGAGCTCCCCTGCTCCTCTTCGAATGGTGCAGGGTACGGTTTACATTTAACTGAGTGGGCAGGCTCATAGGCAGATTGGGACTTTACCCCTCTTTGCGTGTTCACCTTTAAATGGCAGATTAGCCCTTGTGTTTGAATTCCTTCCTTTGTCTTTGTGCAAATTGAACCTGAATGTAACAAGAAGTCAAAACATTTTACTTTGTGCAAAGGCTTTGATGCAATTACATTTATTTGGTCACTAGAGGGAGCCATTCAGCTGAATATCCACTTTTGGTGCAGGCTGTACTTTCAAAGTGCAATGAACAAAATGTAGGTTTAATTTAAACTGTATTGATTGACGCTAAAAGAATGTGGTTTCAAAACGCTGCCCTTTAGACAGGTAAGCAGACATGAAATTTACAGTCAGTTGTGAAATGCAACTGTCGTTTGTGATGACCGTGACGCAGAGATTGTTTGAAAAGGGCTTTGAAATGTTTGCACCAATTATAAAGGGATCAATTGTAATTTTCTTCTAGAGAAAAAAAAATACTGGTCCATGTAACAGCCGCCTTGATTTGAAAGGAAATTATGCCCAGAAGCAGTGTGGAGAGCTGCAGACACAAATGACAGATGCGAGCTGAGGAGCTGGAGGGTGAAGGCGACCAGGGCGTAGGCGCAGACAGAGACAGAAAGAGGAACACAGAACTCTCGTGAGGAGGAATAGCAAATCACTCAAAGAGGTTGTTTTTTTTTCTATTTGGCAGAAAAGGAGCCAGGAGCTCTTGGAGGGTACTGTGCGAGCTGGCTAAAACAGTCTAAGAGCTGAAATGCTGTGTAAATATCTTGGACGCTCAAGGGCTGGGTGTTTTCCCAGAAAGTGAAAAAATCATGAACAATTTATTTCAATCGTTTGGATGAAGGGACTAAAGGTATGGTTGCTAAATTTACTGATGACACAAAAGATTGGCAGGAAAGTAGGTAGTGTAGAGGACATGAGGAGTCCGCACAGGGACATAAGTTAAGCGAGTGGGCAAGGATTTGGCAGATGGAGTTTAATGTGGGAAAATGTGAACTCATCCACTATTGTCAGGGAGAATAAAGAAGCAGCATACTATTTAAGTGGGGAGAGATTGCAGAACTCTGCGGCCCAAAGGGATCTGGGTGTCCTGGTACATGAATCACAAAGCAGTTAGTTTACAGGTAGAGCAAGTGATCAGGAAGGCAAAATGGAATGTTGTCATTTATTGTGGGGGGAATGGAATATGAAAGTAGGGATGTTTTTCTATGAGTACCAGGCATTGGTGAGAGCTCAGAGTACTGTGAACAGTTTTGGTATACTTATTTAAAAAAGGATATAACTGTGTTAGGATCAGTTCAGGGAAATTTCACTCGTCTGGAAACTGGAATTGGAGGTGGTACCGGTGAGTCGTTAACTTAAGAGGAAAGGTTGGGCCTGTATTCACTGGAGTTGATAGATTATCTTATTGAAACATATAAGAAAGATCCTGAGGGAACTTGACAGGGTGGATGCTGAAAGGGTGATTTCCCTTGTGTAGAACTATTTGTGAAAAAAAAAACAAATGGTCCCCCAATTAAGACCAAGATGAGAAAAAGAAAAATATTTCTCTTGAAAGTCGTGAGTCTCTGGAGTTCGCTTCAGAGAGCGGTGGGGCAGGGTCATTGAATATTTCCAGGGCAGTGTCATTGAATATTTCCAAGGCAGAAGTAGAGAGATTCTTGACTAACAAGGGGCCCAAATGTTATTGGAGGAAGTTGGAATGTGGAGTTGAGACCACAATCAGATCAGCCATGATCTTATTGAATGATGGAGCAGAATTGAGGGGCTGAATGGCCTACTCCTGCTCCCAGTTCATATGTTTGCATTGTTCCCCAAGCCATCGATTTTATGTCTCCTTGATAATTGTTTGAGGTTGAGCCTCGAGCGCTATTTGACCGTCGTTATGTAACCGGTTCCCTAAACAATCAAACTCCATTCACTGAGACTCATTTGCAGTGATGTTACTTTTGTCAAAGTAAATATGAAATGGGGGAAGGATGTTTTTAACTAAAAGCTTGGTGAGTATGTGGAACAGTTTACCAGCCAGGAACAAGAAATCTTAACGGATTTTAAGTAGAGACCCAACAGTTTCATGTCAACAAACGGGGTTTAGGATCATTGAAAGCTGCGGGATGGAAATGCTGAATATTTCTTAAATGGTGAGAGATTCGGAAGTGTTGATGTCCAAAGAGACCTAGGTGTCACTGTTCACAAGCCATGTAAGCTAGCATGGAGGCTTATGAAAGGCAAATGGTATGTTGGTCTTTATTGCCAGAAGATTTGAGCAGAAGAGGATCAAACCTGGGACAGAATGCAGTTACGGTAATAGGGCGGTGGAGTGGGCCTGGGTTGGTGCAGACTTGATGGGCCGAATGTTGTCCTGCACTGTAGGGATTCTATGGAATTTAAGTCTGAGGCGAGGAGAGATGGTGACTCTTAGGAAATTAGTAAACTCGCGACCTGATCAATGACCACTTTGTTGGTATTCGCGGTTCATGGTCAGCAGGGTTGGTTTTGGGCAGCACTCCAGCCAACCGCAGCAACCAGGGTCCGGAGAGTCAGTTCAAAAGGCTCGGTTAGTATCCAGTCGGAGCCCTTATGTCCAATGAATGCTGCACACTAACTGATTGCCAATCGTAGCCAGGTCTCAGAATGAGAGGTAGGCCATTTAGGGTGATGAATCTTTGGAACACGTGCCCCAGAGGGCTGTTGAGGCTCAGCCACTGAATATGTTCAAGATTAGAGACGGATAGATTTCTCGTTCTTGATATCATGTGACACGGCATGGCGCAGGAAGATTCTGTTGAGGTAGATCAGCCATGCTCGAGTTGAATGACAGAGCAGACACGAGGGGCTGAATGGCCTACTCCTATTTTCTATGTTCCCACCACAAGCAATGCCACGGGGATCTACTAGTAACGCAAATAACCTCGGGGGGGGGGGGGGAATATTCCCAGTAAACTGCATGTGGGTGGCTGCGCAGCTGCCTGGAGCGTACTGCGTAGTCCTTGTTCTTTGTGAAATACCATGCTGCGAAGATTGTTGAGAGTATCTGTCATGTGAGAGTACCTTTAAGACAGGGATGTTTAAGCAATGTACCTTTAAGAAAACAGTGATGTCAGAGCGTGGGTGGAGCTGGGCTTTAGATCAGCCATTTTGCAGTTTAGTTTTGCAGTTTGAAAAGAGCTTGGGAGTGTCTGTGTTTGCAGTGAGCTGGATCGCTGCCATGAAAGACTATCTCTGGATTATTTGGGTGATTTAAACTCATAATAGTAAAGCCTTTAACCTGATGTGATTCTGTTCAAAGGTGTTAAGTCTCTTGGAAGTTTGAAGGAACATTTTGAGGAATTATTTAGTGTTGCAATATTTTCTGAGGTATCTTTGAAGTAAGGGGTGTTAAGAGATCCAATGTTTATTGAAGATGTTAAGTTGAGTTCATGGAATAAACAGTGTTTTGTGCTTAAAAACCCACGTGTCCATAATTGTAATCCCACCCCTAGGGAACAAGCCATGTGCTAGGTAAAGCAACAAATACATTAAAGGGAGAGGTTGGATGAACTCCATGATACATTTTGGGGTTCTGAAAACGCCTCGCCCATAACAGTATCCAATTCATTACTTTCCAATTAAGGGGCAATTTAGCGTGGCCAATCCACCTACCCTGCAAATCTTTGGGTTGTGGGGGCGAAACCCACGCAAACACGGGGAGAATGTGCAAACTCCACACGGACAGTGACCCAGGGCCGGGATCGAACCCGGGACCTCGGCGCCGTGAGGCAGCCGTGCTAACCACTGGGCCACCATGCTGCGAAAATTGTTAATGGTGCAATACACTGGAAAATCCTGCTGCGTGCAACTGTGACTTTTTAAGGAAGTTCTCCTTCCATAATTATCGGTGGGGAAGTGGTAGTTGTAGAACCTAAAGCTCGTGCATAATGACCGACGTGCGGTCGCACTGCGCCCATTGCTCAAATACATCTGAAGTTGTGGAGGGTACTCCAGGAGGAAGCCATAACCCACTGCTTTGCAAAAAAAATTATAATTATGGTATTACAGAATAGGCAGCAGCTGCCAACCATATTAACAAATCGCAGGGTGTGTTGGCACCTACTGCGAATCACTTAGGAAAACAAAATCCCCAAATCTCCCAAAGGAGGAGAATTCCTATTTCATAGCCAGTTCAATAAATTCACTGCTTTAGGTCTGACGTGTAAAAGTGAATGCATGAACATCAAGTGTTCATTCTAGTTAAGGTGCCGTTGCAACTGTGAATGATTTGGCATACATCCGAGAAATTGCTCAGTTAATTAACCTTTGACATTGCGAATAATTATGATGGTGATTAAATAGCCCGCTGGATTCTCCGGGCTTCCTCCCTCCGAGAGCTGCCGCTTCCGCGCGGCTTTGAGCCAAGCAAACCTGGCTTTTCTAATAATTGTGTAGCCGAACCAAGTAACGAGACGAGAGGCAAATCCTCTCGATTGTACTTTCGTTGCATTCCCTGAGAGTGGTTGCTTGCCTCTGAAGACCTCCATGAGAGGGTAAATCTCTGGAGTCGTTGCAGGTAACTTTTGGAAAAGCTATGGCGTAACTGTGTACTGCTAATTAGTAGCAAGAGACCGGACTTAATCCTTTCATCCTTTGTTGGGCAAAGTGCCATTTTGCAAAGGCACTGTTGGCACGGAGCAAGGATCCAAGAAATAGAGCTAATGCGGCGTTTCATGCAATGGTGCAGTTTTGACTCCTGACCCGAGGTGTCGAAACTGTAGCCTGCCTGTTGTTTGTGCACAGTAGCTCGTCACACCAGAGGCTGCTAATCAGCTAATTGCACTATTGCCGACCACTGCCTTCTCCCCAGACAGTGGAATCACAGCTGGCTGCTTGCATTGCTGTCCAAACCGCAGGCCTTTGGAGAGGCTGCCAAGGAGGTCGATCAGAATGACACCAGGGATGAGGGGCTTTGTTCCTGTGGGAAGACCCGAGTAGCTGGTTTTGTTCTTTGAGTAGAGAAGGTTTGGGGGGTGGGTGGGGGGGGGGGGGGGGGGGGGTGCGGAGTTTAAACGAGCTACTTAAATGTATGAGGGGGTTTGGCGGAATAAATAAGGAGCATCTGTTTCCTGTGGCAAAAGACGCAGCTAACAGATAATTGACAAAAGAGCAAGCTAGGTGATTTTATTTTGAGGTGTTAAGGTCTGGAATGTGCTGTACCAAAAGGTGATGGAAACAGATTAAATAGTTTTCCAAAGGGAGTTGGATAAATAAATGAAAGAAATGATTTGGGGGGGGGGGTTGCAGGGGAGCACGATGGGCCGAATTAGCAGCACGATTCTATAATACGATTGATAACAGAGTTAGCACAGCATTCACCAAAGTTGTAACTCCGTTACTGTGGACAGGATAAAATTGTTTCCCCTGGTGGAGAATTCTAGTACCAGGGGACATAGCTTCAAGATAAGTGGCAGAAGGTGTAGAGGGGACATGAGGGAAAGCCTTTTTGCACGAGGCTAGTGGGAGTCTGGAATTCGCTGCCCGAGTTGGTGGTGGAGGCAGGGACCCTAAACTCTTTTGAAAGGTACCTGGATCTGCACCTTAAGTGCTCCCAAGCTCCAGGTCTATGGACTGGGTGCAGGAAGGCGGGATTAGAAAGGGCACCTGGGTGTCCTCGGGCTGGCATTGACACAATGGGCTGAATGGCCTCCTTCTGTGCTGTAGCTTTTCTCTGATTGTCAAAGACTGCCGTGTGGCAGTCAAGCCACAATGCAGCAGCTGAGGGGCGAGTGTTGCGAGTTGCGGGGAAGCTGGTGGCGTGAGTGGTAAAGCCACTGGGTTAGTAATCCAGAGGCCCAGGCTAATGCCCTGAAGATAACGGTTTCAAATCCCACCGCCGCAGCCGGTGGAATGTAAATTCAATTAATTAATAAATGTGGAATTGGAGAGCCAGACTCGGTAACGGTGGCCATGGTAACGGTGAGCATGAAACTATCATCGATTGTCGTGAAAACCCATCTGGAGGAAATCTGCCCTCCTTACCTTGTCCAGCCTACCAGTGACTCCGAACCTTCAGTCATGTGGTTGACTTTTAACTGCCCTCTGGAATAGCATCCAAAGTCACTTAATTGTACTGCTGTAAAAAAGCCTAGTTAGTCGGACAGCAGCGTTTCAAGGAAGTAGCTCACCGGTTCAGGATAGGCAACAAATGCTGGCCTTGCCTGCGATGCCCACTTCCCATGAAAGAATTAAAAAAAGAAGTGAAGTGGTATGGTTACCGCTAATTTATTTGGGATAGTATTGCCCCTGCAACCTTCCAGTTACTTTGGAACCTCTTTAAAGGTGATTGTTGGTGGATCCCTCTCCACAGTCTCCAGGGAGAGCGGAGCCTAGTGGAGACCGCACTGCTTTGCAGCTGCATCTTCTGATGCTCTGGGCAGACTGACCTCTGGTATCCTGAGGTACAGACGGAAACGAACATCGTTAAGACCTGCCCTAATCTTTGGCCTAGCGCCGTGCATTTATATTTGACTTCACCAGTAAGGAATAGCACATGTTGTAACAGTTGGGTGTGTTTTAATAAACCCTGAGTTTAGTGATAGTAAAGAGAAAATGAGCAGAATTTGCAGAGCGGAGTTTGCAGGGAGTGTAGGGATAGACAAACCTTTTCCAGAGGCGGCAGTGACCTTCATCGTTCTGACTCGAAGGAGTTAGATTCTTGCCAAGGAATACCCTCAAGCAGATAGATAGTGTGGTGACTTGAGACCATAAAGCAGGTAGTCAGATGTGCTGTTCAAAAGAAGGAACTTCTTTAGATAACTAAATAATGAAGTTTACCAATAACAGTAACTCAGCAGAACAGTAATAACTGTGAAAACCAGGCACTGGAGTAAAACAGGTCTCGCTGACAAGTCAAACTCCTGCAGACTGTAAAGTCTGCCAAAGTCCGCACATGCTCAGAAACAAGTAAAACAATTACATAGGAAAAAGGCTTATAAGAAAACTCTGTACTCAAAATTACACTCTGTAACACTTCTCTCTTCCCCCCCCCCCCCCTTAAAATTCCGATCCCCCACAAGGACAGAAATACAACAAAAGTAATACCGTAACCATACGAAAGTCTGTCAGGAGCTTTGCGATTGCGTAGCGACCTAGGCAATACCACTGGTGAATCTTGTAACAGTTGAGCTGGAAGCGTAGGTGAAAAGGGCTGAGATTGAGAATCCGAACATGAACGTCCCGCTTCCGCTCCACTAGCAGAGTCAGCTGGCAAACCTGGAAACACAGGAGCAACGTCCTGATGGATGTCCATAGCAGCATTACCTTCTGCCTTGTTATCTGTCACGGTTGCTGACTCCAAAGATTTTCTTGCCTCTGAGTCATAACGTAAACGAATATGGTCTTGGTGTTTCGAACAACATGTTGCAGTCTCACCACCCAAAATACTGGACCACGTTGGTTTAAAATTATTCCCGCTAACCACCTTTAGTTGCGACCAAAGTTCCGAATGTGAATCTGATCGTCCGGTTTGAACGGCCTCTCTTTCAGGTCTGACAAAAACTTTCCAAGCCCACGAATGACCTGAGCTCTGATACATTGCTCGACCCCCGAGATTCTCTAATGGCTCAGATTTTCCCCACAACAGGAGATAAGCCTTGCGCAGTGATTCTGTGGCCTAGATACTCTGTGCCTGGAAAATGCACTTGCTCTACTTCAGATGCACTCCCGCCTCTGAAAACCTTTTTAAAACATGATCCAGATTGCTGAGGCGTTCCTCCTCCGTCTTATCCGTAATTAAGATGTCACCCAAGTT
This sequence comes from Scyliorhinus torazame, assembly GCF_047496885.1. NCBI lineage: Eukaryota > Metazoa > Chordata > Chondrichthyes > Carcharhiniformes > Scyliorhinidae > Scyliorhinus > Scyliorhinus torazame. The sequence goes on along the minus strand of NC_092709.1, from coordinate 24,369,991 downwards.
TTCTGCTACCTGAGCAATGCCGTGCTAACAGGTTGTCCATCATTCTTTGAAAGATCGCAGGACTGCAGGATACACCAAAAACCAAACAATTGTACTACAACTCTCTGCCCGTTGATGGTCACATCTCGTCTTCCTCCAGCAAAAGATGTCGATACGACATTAGTGAACCAGATTTATTTTTTTTAATCGATAATGGTTTCATGGTCATCTTTAGCCTTTTTAAAATTCCAGATTTCATTTATTATTTAATTCAAATTTCGCCGTCTGCCATGGCAGTATTCAAACCCGGGTTCCCAGTGCATGAATCTGGGTCTCTAGATTACTAGTCCAGCGACAATACCACTCTGCCATTGCCTCCCCATAATGCACCACTGCCTCACCACATATGCGCACCGCATCATCATTTTTAAGGACAGGAACGATTGGAAAGGTCCAATGGTAAAAACTGAATGGATTCGATTATTGCAAGCTTTTGCAGCTGTTCCAACTCCTCCACTTCTCATGGCTTAGGACATTGTCCTGGGCTTGAAAAAGTGAGGAGTAGGCTGAGGATTGACATACAGCGTCACAATAGTACCCAGTTCATCCTTGAACTCGGCCGGATATTTCTTGACAACATCCTCGGTCACCCTCTTGTGCTTGATCTCAACCCACTTCAATGGAATTTTGCTTTTCCAGTCACTCACTAGCAAACTTAGTCCCTTCTCTTTGACCACAAGGAGATGTGTCCTTCTTGACTATTGTAGGCAATATGAACCTCCCAACGCCCCAAGCAAAGGTATAGACTCTCCGGTGTACATCCGAAGATTAATCTCTGCCAGAGTAAGGGCTGGAGCTCGGTTAGAGTCCCCCGTTGTCTTGTAGGTCTCTTCACTAATTTCAGACGCGGAAGCTCCTGTGTCCACCTCCATTTTGATTTGCTGACCACCACTGTAGTACAAATACCTGCTTGAGCTGTCCAAATGATATGTAGTTGATTGAGGCTTCTTCGAATTTAAATCTTCTTGCACAGCTTTTGCGTTGCTCGTGGCACCCCGTCTTGTTGCAACGGTGACAAACAGCATCCATAAATTTGCAATGGTTAGCATAGTGTGGCCCACCACTTCTAAAACACGCCACTGCTTTCACCTTTTTGCTTGCAACCTCTTTCTTCATTTGATATAATGCCTGTGCCTGGGCATCAGCATTAGTCTTCTGAATATCTTCACTACTGGCAGCCATTTCCATGCCCTGTGAAAATACTGGAGCCTTCTTAAAAGTCAGTGTGGCATCACTCAACAACCGGCGCTGCATGCCGTCCTTGTTAATGCCGCAGACCAGCTTATCCCTGAGTATATCTTCTAAAACTGCACCAAAATCAATGTTCTGAGAGCTGGCATAATTCTGCCACAAAGTTAGCTACCGATTGAATTACTTTTTGAAAATGGCTTTGAAATTTGAATCTCTGAACAATCACTGAGGGTTTCAGGTTATGGTGATCCTGGACCAGAGCAAATAAATCTGCAAATGAAATATCCCCAGGCTTGTTTTGCCTCATCATCTATTCCGTTCACTAAAATGTAATGCTGCAACCTCCACGTATTCAGCCCAGTCCTCATTTCTCTCATCAAACTGACCAACCACCCCGACCATAGCCGTGGTGCTGCTAAGTTGAAATTTTGATGAATAAACTCATGATGAATAAACTAGTTACTCACTGAATGCACCCTCATGTTGACACGCTGAAAGTGAAAAAGAAGGAGCATCTTTATAATGAAGTTTAAGAATAACATTAACTCAGCAAAACAGTAATAACTATGAAAACAGGAGCACGAGTAAAAACAGGTCTTGTTACAGGTCGCCCTCCTACAGGCTGAATATCCCGCCAAAGTCTGCACGTGCTCAGAATCCTCCACAGACGCCAGTAAAACATAGGACAAAGACTTAATATTCTTTACTCAAAATAACGCTCTGTAACAGAAGGACACAGCTCAGAGGGAGCAAAAGACAGGATTAAATAAAACATGTCACTGGGTCAGAATTGAAGTTGACTCGTACCGTGTTTCTTCAGAGCCTGGTATCGATTTTGTGTCTCGGCGATCTGATTGTGATTTTGATGGAACATGTTGCCTATAAACGTCAGTTTTGTTTATCTTAAACTAAATAGACTACAGAATTCTGGCCCTAAGTGAAGCTGAGCACTGCTTCGACAAAGGATATTATATCTATGAGTTTTGAAGGACTGCAGTGTTGGGCCAGTTTTGAAATCATGGGATTTATTTTTCCTCCAATGTCTAAGCATCATTATTATACCCTGCGAGCAGGATTTAATTTGAAGGACAATTCCAATGCAATGTTATGATTTCTCGTCTGGCATCAATGCCTGCTCTGGAGGCCGCTTTCACTTCCTGCAAATGCACCTGCTTTTATGGGATTTGATTTGCACCAAATCATTTGTATGGGAGCTTAGTTATAGCTCCTCTGAGCCGAACCCTGTAGCTTCAGCAACATACTAATTGTTGGGTTTTCACATGTAACCAGTCTGATTGACACCTCTGGCTTTCCGTAGTCATGTCACTGTGCCATGAGGGTGCCTCTTGAGGCGGACATCTTAAGATCAGTTCAATACAGACTTCTCACAGAAACAGACACTGGTGGAAACTGTTGTCCTTCTACTTGAAACATGGTGAATAAAAGTGGCTAAAAATAGATTATTGAATCCTGCAAGGTGAGCAGAGGAGACACTGAGAGCCCAGGAACACAGCTTTAAATCTTCAGAATAGCTTTGGAAAAGAATGAAGAAAAATAACAAAGTCTGCAAGTGAGGCATCTCAGAAAGTCACACCGAAAAGTACCAATCTCCAAACTGAAACCAGAAGTAGTAACAGGCATGAGTGAAAAGATCGGGGTGAACCAACGGCCAAATTTCAGTTTGACAAGACTGCCAAACCATTGCCAGAGCTGAGCATTGGAGAGTTTAGGTCAGGGTAGAAATGCCCGCAACAGGAATCAGCCCACATGGAAACTTGGCCCATGCATAGAGAAATAGTCACCTCAATCGTATGTCGTGGAAACCAATAACCAAATATACCAGTGCAACTGCAGGTCTATCCAAACAGCAATTGGGTGGTCAGGGGGAAGGGGTCTCAACTGTTCAGAGTACAGAATTACCGTCAATCCCAGAGGTCCATGAGTCCCCAACAATTGCAATGGAATGACAATCGTGACCGAGATGACAAGGGCCACGTTTCCAGAAAAGGAACATCACCCAGACGAACAGCCAATGTCAATGCGTGTGCGCTTCATTAAGAGACCTGCATGCTTCAAAGACGATGTATGAAATGTATGTGTAGAGACTAACTATTAGAACAAACAATGTTAATGCATGAGAATCGTGGGGTATAGTGGGAAACCTGTGTAACACAGGATTGTGCATGCAAATGTGTCTTTTGTACAAATGGGGATATTTATATATTTTGTTTGAGATGAAAAGGGGGATGTTGGCTTTTGAAATGTAACCAGTCTGATTGACACCTCTGCCTTTCCGTAATCATGTAAGTATGCCATGAGGCTGCCTCTAGAGGCAGATATCTTAAGATCAGTTCAATAAAGCCTCTCAGAGAAACCGACACTGAAGAAGACTGCTGTCCTTATACGTGTAACACTAATCTCCTTGAAGGTGAACTGTGTTTTGTTACCTGTGTGGTAGGTAACGTGCTACTCAATCCTAGGCTAATGAGGTCTTCTGAATCTCAATGAAGAAGACTCAAACTCGTCCAGTGGCAACAAAAGGTTTATTGAGTAACTATAACAATAATTGTATGAGTTCTTTACTTTGACTTTGATACTAGTGACAAGGTTAATACGATTGAACTACAGTAACTGTACATAACTCCACTAGCCATCTGAACTAATATGATACTGCCCTGGTCATAGTGCACCTAAGAGAGAGGGAGAGAGACAATGTGGTTGCTTTTTATACCCCTGTTGGTCCGGCCCTCTAGTGATCATGTGGTGCTACTGATTACACATTAACCCCTTATGTACATGCACATACAGAGATCACTACATCCCTTTTTTTTTGTGTTACATATTTTCTGTATGTGGTAAAGAAAATTGAACAAACAATGGATGCAGTTTGAAAATGCATTACGTAAAATCAATGAGCTAATCAGTCAAATGTTAATACATTTAGTCTCTTAGGTTTTTCTTCTCGTTTGCTTGAAACAAGTAGACAAATGATGTTATGTACAAGTTGTGATGATATTGATGATTAGACAAAGCCAATTAATATTTGAGTCCAATCTTAATTTAAAAATTTGTGAGTTCAAACTTTATGAATTTGTTCAGTTGAGTTGCTTTCTTCTTCTGTTGATGTCGTCATTTCTTTGTGAGCGTCGTCAGTGTTTCTTGCATTTGAGTGACCAACAAGTCATCATATGGTGTTTGAATGGTTGAATCACTTTGTTGTCTGATTTAGACTTTCTTTCTTTTTCTCTATGCCTGTAGTAGCGATTCTGTGTTACACCGTTGTCTGATCTGGACTTTTTCCTGTGCTTGCGGTATTGATTATGTATGTCATCTTTGTTGTCTGACCTGGACTTTTTCCTGTGCTTGGGGTATTGATCTAGTGTGTCACCTGCCTTGAAAGCTGGTGTGCTTGCCTGTTCTGGAGCAGATGAGAATTTGTGAGATTTTTTCGTGGCATGTTTGTAGTCTTGTCATTATTTTGCTGTGTGTTGTGGCATTGTCCTTCATGTGCAGAGTTGTACCATGTTGTCATTTCATTGTTGTTCTGTCGTTTCTGTCTTTGTTGATTTTGTTGTCGTTCTTGTTGTCGTCGTTCATGTTGTTGTTTTTGTCATGCTTGTTGTTTCTGTTTTTGTTGTTTTCATCGCTGTTCTTGTCGTTTTTCTTGTCGTGCTTGTTGTTTCTGTTATGCTTCTTGTTGTTCTTGTTGTACTCAATGAGTGTTCCGTGTGGATGATTTGAGTTATTGTCACAGTTATTGGTGTCAGTGTCCGTTGTGGTATCGGTTACATTGAGCGTTTCTTCTTAAGAATTGTGAGAATGATCTGATGTTGCATTGATGTTGGTGACATCAGTCATTTGCGGTGGATTTGATTCCTCATCTTTGCTTCCTTGGTACTTCTCTTCTAGAGTAATTTCTGGTTCACTTGAATCATCATTGATTTTGTGGTGCTCTTTTGGAGTCATTTCAGGTCCTCTTGAATCATCATTGATTTCTTTGTGCTCCTCTTCTGGAGTTATATCTGCTTCATTTGAATCACCTGTGGTTTCTTGGTGCTCCTCATCTGGAGTCAAAATCTTTAGGATTTCATTTTGTTGTGGGTCGTGGTGCTCCTTCTGGAGTCAAAATCTGCAAGATTTCATTTGACGTGGTCTCTCTGGACTCATGAGTAGCCCTCCTCTGATTGTTGAGTGCTTCTGTGCAGACGAGCTGAGATCTGTCAGTCTCGCTGTGATCCTGCATCACTTGTCTCACATACAGTGGGTAGACATTTAGTTTCTTCTTCTGCTGGCTCAAATAAGCTTGATTAGACCTTCATGGTCTTGTTCATGCATGGACTTCGCTATGGAGTCTTGAGTTGCTTCCATTTTGGAGTCTGTCGACGAGCTCTCTGTGGAGGCTTGTATCGCTCTCTCTGGTGTCTTTCATCGCTCTCTCTGTGGAGTCGTGCAGTGGTCTCGCAGTGGAGTCTTTCATCGCTCTCTGTGTGGCGTCGTCATCCTCTTGGGTATTTGACAGGTTGCTGTCATCCAATGATGTATCGACGGTCTGCCATGGCATCATGGTATTGGATTCATCTACCATGAGTAGAATCATGTTGCTGATGCTGTGATCAGCAGATCCGAATAGCTCAGCCATGTCTGAGTAGTATTGTGTGCATTGTTCGATAGACAAATCATCTATTTTTGTTTTGGAGTTGTCATTGTTCTCTTCACTTTGGGTGGTGCAGACTGCTTGTGCCAGGGTGCTGTGAAAGTTATTTTCAACTGCTGGTGTAAGTTCAGGCATTGTTCTGTCTTTTGAGGCAAGAAAATTAGGTTTTGCAGCTTAAAATGTCTTTTTTTCAATTTTCGTGCATTTCCTTTTTAAGTGGGCGTGGTCCGGGTCCTCTGACGTCATGCGCAGGGCTCGATTGCACATGCGCAATCAGAGTTTCCTTTACTGTGTGCTCTTTTCGCAACTGTGCATGCGCGGCTTCTTACACATGCGCAGAACACCGTTTCACCGGTTTGCGTCTTTTAGGGTAGTGCGCCTGTGCGTACTGGCCGGAACGCTCTCGCTCAAGATGGCTGCCAATCAAAAAGTGCTGTTGCATCGAGTGAGATTCTGCCTCTGCCTCGTGGCGAGTATTCATGCCGTTTTTACGGATTTTGTTTTCTAGATAATGATTTAGTCTTTGTAAAGACTCAAAGTATTGATTTTGTTTTTGTTCATAAGCAAGGCATTTTTGTATAGCGATTTCTAATGTTAAAAACTTTTTTTGTGAAAGTTCTTCCCTCAAATTTTTTTCAGTTAGTCCATAATTTAATTGATCCAATATCTCTGAAATCAGCATAATTACAGCCTTTTGCTAGTACCTGGAGGTCTGTAATAAAATCAGTGATGGGCTCACCGTTTCGCTGGCATTTATGCCAAAAGATAAATCTTTCTAGCATCTCACCAGACTGACTTTTGCAGTATTCTTCAAATTTCGCAATAATCACTTTAAATTTAGTTTTGTCTTCACCTTCCAAGAAATTAAAGGAGTTATAAATCTCTATAGCTTCATGTCCTGCTCTTCCGAGTAGTATTGCTATTTTCCTTTCTTCAGAGACCGTGTTTAATTTATTAGCTGCCATATATACTTGGAACTTTTGTAGAAACATTTTCCCGTTATTACTTAATTTACCGTCAGTTTTCAACTGCATTGATACTTGAATGTGGTCCATCGAATCGTTTAGTTGTCGAGGATCCATCTGCTGCGAAGTCTTTCACAGTTGAATATCCGGTCTGAATTTTCTTCTCTTTATTTGTCTAACCTCATCTAACTAGTTCTGTTAAAGCCAACACGCCTGGTACCATATTTTGTTACCTGTGTGGTAGGTAACATGTGCTACTCAATCCTTGGTTAATGATGAGGTCTTCTGAATCTCGATGAAGACTCAAACTCGTCCAGTAGAAACAAAAGGTTTATTGAGTAACTATAACAATAAGTGCATGAGTTCTTTACTTTGACTTTGATACTCGTGATACGGTTAACAAGATCGAACTACAGTAACTATACGTAACTCCACTAGCCATCTGAACTAATCTGATACTGCCCTGGTCACAGTGCACCCAAGAGAGAGAGAGAGACCCAATGTGGTTGCCTTTTATACCCCTGTTGGTCCGGCCCTCTAGTGATCATGTGGTGCTACTGATTACACATTAACCCCTTATATACATGCACATGCAGAGATCACTACTAACTGAACAAACATCTGTTGAGATGAGGGGCTGGATTATCCGCAGCACCACACCAAAATCGCGTTTGGCGCGGGGGCGGAGAATCAACTTTCATGCAGAAATCGGGCCCGGCAATTCTCCGGGACCCGACAATCGGCGTGTTCACGGAGTACTCCGCATGGCTGGAGGCCCATTGCCAGACCCCGCCCAGCGATCATCCACTCTCAACCGGCCAAGTTCCCGATGGCGTGGAGCTAACTACCTATTGCCATTCGGGAAGCTCGCGTGGCGGCTGCGGACTCAGTCTGCGGCCGCCCTGGTGGGGGGCGGGGGAGATCGGACACCGGGAAGGGGGAGGGGTCCTTATGGGCCGCTGGGGGACAGATCTGGCCAGTCAGAACTTCAGGTGTGCTGCCGATCGGGGGGGTGTCTACATTTTGAAGCTGCCTCCGCAGTCCAAGTCTGCCATGGCGCTCGGAGCGGCGGCTGGAGTACACCGCGCGTCCGGGCGCCCATTGCCTGAGGCTCGCTCATCAATCCTTCGCTCCCAACCAGCCAAGTGCCCGACGGCATGGAACTAACCACCTTTTGCCGGTCGGGATGCTCGCCTGAGTCCGCAGCCGCCCTGGTCGCGGGCCGGCGCACGGAGACCGGGACAGCCTTACAGGTGGCCGGGAATTAAATGTGGGGGGATGTGGGACCGATTGGGGGGGGGGGGGGTCTCCTTACTCGGCATGGGTCCGAGTCCACCATGGAGCACAGCGCTGCCGCTGGAGGCTGCCGCCGTGCGCATGCGCGGCCTCCGCCTCGGAAGTGCGGGGCCCGTATCTGCAGCAAAAGCTGCGAGATTCACTCCGGGTCCCTGCTAGCAGGGCTATGAATTTGTTCAACTTTTGTCATGGAATTTCAGGATTAAAACGTTTTTCCGCCGGCGTGGGGACATAGTCTCATTTTGGGAGAATCCAGCCCAAAGTCTAAACAGTCTTGGTACAAATGGTAGACCCTTAATAGTTCACTGATCATGAGTGCAAGCTTTCTATCTGTACTTTTGTCCAGCTGATATGGCAGAAATGTGTTCTGTCGCAGAGTCATTGGATTTATGTGCAAGCTGATGAACATTAAATCTGGTTGATGTATTTTGTGATTGCCCCGTTGTGTGTTTAATATTGGAAACGAGTATAGGAGAAGCAGGGGTGGGGGGGTGGTCATGTGCCAGCTTTTTTGATTTATGACTAGTGGAAGATTCGGGTTACCCGCTGCTGGATTTAAATAAGTGCGGCATTCACTAAAGTGGATTTTTCATAAACACAGCAAAAGTTGACATGACCGATAGTTCATCTTCCCCCTCCTTGGTGGGCGGGGGGTGGGAGGAGCAAAATATTTACAGTCGAAAACTGGAAGAGATTGCCTGGTGTCAAATTGAGTGGAGGGGGGGATTGTATGCACATGCGCTCAATTTGTGACTTGCTGTGCACGTTCTATATGAATATATGTATTTATGTGTATGCGCATGTGAGTATCCAAAGCCCAGAAGATCATTCTTGAACCCTACACCACACTATCAATTATTTCAGTTGTTTGGATTCTTAAATAAATCAGACTTGCCATTTGTATTTAGCATCTGATTGTAATGCCTTTGCTGGCAGTCACCGCCTCCCAAACTTGCAGCAGTAAATTATTTTTAATCTAGGGCCATTTAAGAAAGTTCTGGTCAATCTACATAAAGTAGCAGTCTTTCAATGTGTGTTTCATTCCATTTTTGGGGTTTGTGTCTGTCACATGGCTACCCATTCATAGTTATCCTTGAGCAAGTGGTGGTGAGTCTTCATTCTGACGAGATGAGGTTTTCTTCCCGACAGGGCACTTGTGAACTAGTTGGGTTTCGATTACCTTCCAACAGTTTTGCAGTCACTTAAACTGATACCAACTTGTCAGTTCTTACATTTTTTTTTAAAAAGCGGAATTAAAATTCTCAAACTTTCACGGTGAGATTTGAACTCTCGGCCTCTGCATTCGTCTAGGCCTCTGAATTACTAGCGCGTAATGTTGATAACCACGTACCACCTATGCCTCATATATCGATTAGCCTACAAAAGTTAACCAACTGTTTCAGAAAAGCTAACTACTAAATGAAATAGTCCTGGCCAAAGACGGGTGATCAACGTCACTACTTAAAGGTGACTGAATATGTTAAATTCCTCATTTCATTGGAATTCAGGATTGCATCTGTAAGCAATTAGGGACGAATTGTTTAACACAAACGTTGCATTTCTAAATGAAACCAAATCTTCGCCGTTTTCCAATTGTAAAAACGACTCTGTTGGGGGTTCCTGCAGCGCTCCAATTACCATTACATTTGGATTTAAAGCAAAAAGTGCTGGTAATATTCATGTTTGGCAGCACCTGTGGGAACAGGAGAAGAGTTAATTTTTGGAGTTGAATACGGAGGGGTGGGGAGGCGGCAGTGGAATGAGGCTCCACAGGAATGTTCAAATGAGGTGCTGTTGATCGTGCACAGCACGTTTGATGTTCGAGCATACGTTCGACAATGTTTGCTTTTGTGAATAATGGGTGTCCAAAGTTAAACCCCCGTTGGCAAGGCGAACAATTGTATTTGAGTCCGTTTAAAAGCAGTTTGGAGCTTTTCTGGTGTGAACTGAACCTAGATCAGAAAACCTAAGCTCATTCTCTCCGGATTCTCAATCTTATTGAGGGTCACTCCAGACAATTCTCAAGTACTTCATTCTTCTAACAGTTAAGTTACCATAGCCCCAGCTGACCATAGGCTGCTTTCCCCTTTGAGGGGGAGAGCTCACTGGCGGTGATTTAATTTGAGGATCAGCACACCTCAGGTGAGGGGCAAGGTTGGGAAGGCAGGGCCTTCATGAATAACCTCAGCCGATACGGGAATTGAACCCACGCTGCTGGCCTCGGCTCTGCATCATGCACCAGCCGTCCAGCCAACTAAACTAAACCAGCCCCCAAATCCTCTTGCTTGATCACCACAACCCAATCTCTCCCATACCCTTAGATGGGGCAATGACATCTTTTATCTCCAAACATTTTGAAGAGCGTGATTACTTGGGTGCCCTTTAAAAATGGCAGGCAGGTTTGGAATTCGAGATTCCTGAACCTATTCCTGGGCTGGGCTGTGAGATTTTCGGGAGTGCCTTTAAAGGGCTGGTTCCTGCTAAGGCCGACACCGCCGTTTTAACCTGGCCGGCTCAATTGTGGAAATAGGCACGTCCTCCACCTCCTCCGCAATCTTCATGGAGTTGGCCAGGTTTTTTTTTTAAAGAGTTGCTGTTCACGGTCCCTCTGAGCAATGTGTACCCTAGCCTACATGAGAACTTTTAAAAGAGTTGGGGATGGGGGCAGGGGGCATAGCTTTGCACAAGGGCTACAAAGAGGCCATAGGGGGTGAGTAGGGGAGCATAGCTTGGCATTGGGGATATGAGGAAGCCATAAAGAGTGGATGGGTGACTTCTCAGGGCAGCATGGTAGCATTGTGGATAGCACAATTGCTTCACAGCTCCAGGGTCCCAGGTTCGATTCCTGACTTGGGTCACTGTCTGTACGGAGTCTGCACATCCTCCCCGAGTGTGCGTTGGTTTCCTCCGGGTGCTCCGGTTTCCTCCCACAGTCCAAAGATGTGCGGGTTAGGTGGATTGGCCATGCTAAATTGCCCATAGTGTCCAAAATTGCCCTTAGTGTTGGATGGGGTTACTGGGTTATGGGGATAGGGTGGAGGTGTGGACCTTGGGTAGGGTGCTCTTTCCAAGAGCCGGTGCTGATACGATGGGCTGAATGGCCTCCTTCTGCACTGTAAATTCTATGATCTTACCTTGGCGTAGGAGTCATGAGATGCCACAAGAGACAGGTTGGGGGTGAAGAAATGAGAGGGCTGGAGGGCCCTTGTGTTTTAACTGGGATGAAGTCCCCAGCCCTGACCTGGGCCTTTCAAACAGTCCACCTGGGCACTTGGCTGGCCCGACTCCAGCCCACACCTGGCCCCTGGCAATGAAGATCCCACCTTTGCAGGCACTTCTGAGGCAGGTGGGCGGGGCCGGGAACTTTCCTAACTCTCCCTATCCGCCTCGGTGATGAAAATTTATTTTAAATCACTCCCTCCTCCGGGCAGTATCGATTGGCTCTTTACATGGATACTTTCTTGGGGTCCTAAATCTATTCGTATATTTGACTCTATCTCTTCCTGATTTCAAATTAAACTCTCACATCCTCCCTATTTTTAAAATTCACTCCAAGAAAGTTGGTTTCCTATTTATTGCCAGATATGTCTTTTCTCTTCAATAACTATTAGCCCTTTTGTCAAAATGAAGAGGCTGTAATATTTTTCCACTCCCAAGAAGATACAAAATAGGAGCAGGCCATTCAGCCCTTCGAGTTTGCGCCACCATCCAGTAAGATCATGGTTGTTCCGATTGTGGCCTTGCCTAGACTTTCTTGCCTGTTTCCATAACTCTGGACTCTCTTGTCAATCGAAAATCTGCCTAACACGGACTAAAATATCACAGAATCACAGAACAATACAGCACAGAAGAGGCCCTTCGACCCACCGAGTCTGCACGGACGCGTGAAAAACACCTGATCTACCTACCTAATCTGGTTTGCCATTAATGTTATGACGTGCCAAGTGCTCATCGTACTTTTTGAAGGATGTGAGGAAACCAGCCTCCACCCTCCCAGGCAGAGCGTTCCAGACCATCACCACCCTTTGGGTAAAAATGTTTTTCCTCTAATCCCCCCCCCCCAACCTCCTGCCCCTCCCTTTGATCTTGTGTCCCCTCATAACAGACCCTTCAGCTAAGGGGAACAGCTGTTCCCTATCCACCCTGTCCATGCCCCTCATAATCTTGTACACCTCAATCAGGTCACCTCTCAATCTTCTCAGCTCCAGCGAAAACAACCCAAGCCTATCCAACCTCTCTTCATAAGTTAAATGTTCCATCCCAGGCAACATCCTGGTGAATCTCCTCTGCACCCCCTCCAGTGCAATCAGATCCTCCCTATAATGTGGCGACCAGAATTGCACACAGTACTCCAGCTGTGGCCTCACCAAAGTTCTATACGACTCCAACATGACCTCCCTGCTTTTGTAATCTATGCCTCGATTGATAAAGGCAAGTGTCCCATATGCCTTTCTCGCCACCGTATTAATTTGCCCTTCTACCTTCAGAGATCTATGGACAAACAGGCCAAGGTCCCTTTGTTCCTCGGAACGTCCCAGTGTCACGCCATTCATTGAGTACGTCCTTGTCACATTACTCCTTCCAAAGTGTATCACATCACACTTTTCAGGGATAAATTCCACGAACCACTTTTCTGCCCATTTGACCATCCCATCTATATCTTCCTGTAACCCAAGACACTTTTTTTTCTAAATTTAGAGTACCAATTCATTTTTCCAATTAAGGGGCAATTTAGCGTGGCCAATCCACCTACCCTGCACATCTTTGGGTTGTGGGGGCGAAACCCACGCAAACACTGGGAGAATGTGCAAACTCCACACTGACAGTAACCCAGAGCCGGGATCGAACCTGGGACCTCAGCGCCGTGAGGCTGCACTGCTAACCACTGTGCCACCGTGCTGCCCTCCAAGACACTGTTAATCACCCAGCCAATCTTTGTGTCATCCGCAAACTTACTGATCCTACCTCACACATAGTCATCTATAGCACTAGGTTAATGTCCAACAAGTTTGGTTTGAATCATTAGCTTTCGGAGTGCAGCTCCTTCATCAGGTGAGTCACACTAGTCCAGCTAGTGATTCCAAACAAACCTGTTGGTCTGTAACCTGGTGTTGTAAGACTTCTTACTGTGCCCACCCCAGTCCAACGCCAGCATCTCCACATCATGGTCATCTATGTCATTTATATAAATGACAAGCAACAGGGACCCAGCGCAGATCTCTGTGGTACGCCACTGGTCACTAGCTTCCAGTCACTAAAGCAGCCATCTGTCATCACCCTCTGTCTTCTACAGCTAAGCCAATTTTGAATCCACCTGATCACGTCACCCTGTATCCCATGTGCATTTGCCTTCTTTATAAGTCTCCCATGTGGAACCTTGTTAAAGGCTTTGCTGAAAATATATTCAGTGACCCTGCCTCCGCTGCTCTCTGCGAAGAGAATTGCAAAGATGAATGACCCTTTGAGAGAAAAAGTTCCCTCTCATCACCATCTTAGATGACGGACCCTTTGGGCGGGATTCTCCCCTACTCGGAGGGGTGGGAGGTTCCGGCGTAATGGAGTGGCGGGAACCACTCCGGCGTTGGGCCGCCACAAAGGTGCAGAAGTCTCCGCACCATTAGGGGCCAAGCCCTCACCTTGAGGGGCTAGGCCCGCACTGGAGTGGTTTCCGCTCCGCTGGCTGGCGGGAAAGGCCATTGGCGCCACGCCAGCCGGCGGCGAAAGGTCTTCGCCGGGCGACGCATGCGCGGGAGCATCAGCGGCTGCTGATGTCATCCCCGCGCATGCGCAGGGGAGGTGGACTCTTCCGCCTCCGCCATAGTGAAGACCATGGCGAAGGAGGAAGAAAAAGAGTGCCATCACGGCACAGGCCCGCCTGCGGATCGGTGGGCCCCGATCGCAGGCCAGGTCACCGTGGGGGCATACCCACACCGGCGCCCCCCTCAGGAGCCTGGAGCCCGCCAGCGCCGCCTTGTCCCGCCGTTCAAAAGGTGGTTTAATCCACGCCGGCGGGATAGGGTGGACAGCGGCGGGACTTCGGTCCATCGCGGGCCGGAGAATCGGCAGGGGTGGGCCCGACGACTGGCGCGGCGCGATTCCCGCCGCCACCGACCGGCACGGCACGATTCCCTCCCCCGCCGAATCTCTGGTGGCGGAGAATTCGGGACACGGCGGGGCGGGATTCACACCAGCCCCCGGCGATTCTCCGACCTGGTGGGGGGTTGGCGATTTGCGCCCATAATCTTTAAACTGCGTTCCCTAGATTTAGATTCCTCGACAGGCAGAAACATCATGTCTGCATCTATCTCTCAGAATCTTATTCTCTTCAATGAGATCACCTCTCATTCTTCTGAACTCCAGCGAGTAGGTCAAACAAATCTCTTGGCCTGATGGAGAATCTTTGAGGTTCCACATTTGTCATAGACATTTGTCTTTCTCTATTTCCTTAACATTACCACGGTATTAATTTCCACATAAGCTTTTACTTGCCCTCGATTATTGCTCCAACACATATTCCTTGGGCCTCCTCATATTCTGAACCCAGTTTATTTCCCTATGAGTTTAAAGCTGTCCATCTCCAACTCTCCCTTAGTTTTTCAGGTGGGCAGATTTTTCTATGCTGGATCAGGCCCACGGTCTGCCTTAGCCTGTCTTAGTTAGCACACATCAGCAGCTATGTAATATTTGGGGTGTGCAAACAAGCTTGTCGGGGAGCATTAGTCCCCAGTTTATTAGCTTGGTGCTGGGCCATTATTTTGCACTGTCAGCTGGCAGTAGTATCACATAGAACAGCAGTTTGTCTGAAGTCTATTTTAAAAATTAATGTATGTATTCGTGAGGTAGGGTCAACAGCTATGGCATGGAGTCATTTACCGTGTCAATATTTTACCCCTGTAACCTACACAGCCTATTTTTAAAGATACTGTTGTGAAATGTATTGAACAATTAGTTGTCTCAATTCTTTACCCAGAGTGGTTACAATGTGGAAACTTGAACTCTGCTCCCTCTTTTCACCCCTTCCTCCTCTCCTTCTTTCCCCCCCCCCCCCCCCCCCCACCCCTCCTCCCTCTTTCACACACCATCCCCCGCCTTTGAAATTTAGAGTGGGGACCGCTTTGGATTTGAATTTGCGGCCACTGAAGGAACGGTGATACATTTCCACGTCACTTACAGATGGCGATGTAACGAAGCGTGTGCTGCCCTTGTCCTAATGGGTGATCGTGGAATGGGATTTGGGAGATCCTGACGAAGAAGAGTTGCTGCAGTGCATCTTGTAATGCATTATTCTACTGCCATGGGGCTGTTGTGTTCCCTTAAGCCACAGGGTGTTGTGGTAAATGAAAGGTTAACTTGTAAGTTGGCAGCTCGTTGCAAGTGGTGCTTCTCCCAAGGTTGGACTAAAGCAAAGATAATTATCAGCTTCCTTTGCTTTTAAGATTGCTTCGCATCTGTACCTATTTTTGGGTGAGGGAGGAAATGAGTTTAAAGCATTTTAATTCTTTTGTCCCTCTCCTGTTTGCACCCCTCCCCTTCTGAGATTGTTTTCCACAGGTATCAATTATTTAGCATCCTTTTAAAATGAGCAGTTTTCTTGGCGTGGTTGGTAAGTGCCAACTTGCGCTTCCTATCATGGGATTCATTTCACCCAGAGCCTATCCTTGCACTAGAACAGGGAGGTCATCGAATTGTGACCAAACATGGGTCTGGAGTGTGGGGTGGAGCTCACTGTTTCCCCAAATCCCATTTCTAATCCTAACTTTCCCTATCGCCACCCGCCTGGTTCGTACGGCTCAGTAGATGAAGCTCGTGTGTAATTGAGCCACGCAGAACAGGCAATGACGGCTTCAACCCCCAGATGGTTCAGTTCGAACTGTGCATTGGGATTAGTCTGAATAAGGAGCTGATTAACAGTTGGGTACGCGTCTGATTCAACATGCAGACTTGCTATTTTATGCACGTTGTTTTAACATGCTCACCTTTATCCCTTTTGCTTTCCTGAATTGAATAGGTACGGATTTCCAGGTCAACAGTTTGCCGTTGCCCCGGAAACCCCGCCATGAATGGGCCTTGTTCCACGAGGAGTCGCCTAAAAACAACTACAAGCTTTTTCACGAGCCCGCAATCACATTATTTAATTACACTTCCACATTCAGCCGCAACTCTCATATGCCGTTAACTACCCAGTACCTGGAGAGCCTCGAGGAGCTGAAATCTCGCAAGTACTTGATCCCACTGTCTCAGAAGAATCGGCTGAGGGAACACCTGGCGCCATTAGTGTACGTACAGTCTGACTGTGATCCACCTTCAGACCGAGACAGTTATGTGCTTGAATTGATGAAATACATCCCGGTGGATTCTTACGGGGAATGTTTACACAACAAGGATCTTCCGGGTAGCCTGAAGGATCCCACAACCATGGACGACCATAGATTTTATAAGATTCTTGCTCAGTACAAATTTATCCTGGCGTTCGAGAACGCAATTTGCGACGATTACATCACTGAGAAGCTGTGGCGCCCTTTCAAACTGGGAGCGGTTCCGGTTTATTATGGCTCCCCCAGTATTGCAGACTGGCTTCCCAACAATAAAAGTGCCATCCTTGTCAGCAGCTTTTCACACCCCAAGGAGTTGGCGGAGTACATAATGCAATTGGACGGGAATGACCAACGGTACGAGGGCTACCTCGAGTGGAAGTGGAAAGGTCCAATCTCCAACGAGAAGCTACTGACTGCCATGAAAGAGCGCAAGTGGGGAGTTCGAGATGTTTCCCAGGCCAATTACATTGATGCCTTTGAATGTCTGGTGTGCAACCGAGTGTGGGAAAACCTCAGAAGAAAGCAAGAGGTACATTAGGTGTACGCTCACTGCCATTGTCTATGAGGTCATATCAAAACCTGAGGCAGGTGGCAAAATTGCTCCCAGGTTGACATCAGGGGCCGAAACATTCCTGGGTTGAGAAAGGACCTGAGTCCAATTTCTATTTGGTAGGCCCATAACGCCAATCTGCTGGGATTATGCCCTGATTGTAGACTGGAGATTAAATCCCAGTCAGAATGGGAGGGAATGGGGAGAGTTGTCACCTGCTCACCATGTCAAGTGAGAATGCAGTGAGATTCGGGCCTTAGTGGAACCCATGCTTCTGTGAGTCCCTTTCGGGCCTTCTGAAGGACACCGGGCCTTCTGAAGGATCCTGGGTCTTTACCAAACTTTTATAATCAATCCCGTGGCGGTGAGGGAAATTTGGTGGGGAAAACAGAAATGGCGCAGGTGGCCATGGCTTCCTCCGAAGACTGGGTTTAAAATTTTTGAATTAGGCAACGCTTAAATGTCTTCGGTGGGTTTCTCTGACTGTTAGAAACCTGGATTTGTGCCTTTTTTTCCCTGCTAATTTGTTTACCCTCTTTTGCCTCACCAACAGGGTTTATCGCCAATTCAGTGGCAGGCGCAAGCTAATCACCTGAGCTGTCCAGCGCCAGAGGCGTTCACATTCCTGCCACCCTCGATGGGCAGGGCACTTGTCCGAGATTTATGGATGCCAAGTTTCCACCAGTCAAAACGAGAAGCCACTGCACTGAGACACCTGGTGGAGCTGAACCGAAACTTCACAACTGAAAAGTTCTGGCGAGTGGTGTTTAAGGACCAACTTTAATTGCAATCAGATATTTGTTTTTAAAAAGAGCCTCTACTCTTACGATGGCCCTCGGGAATGGCAGCAGAATTGCAACCAGTGATGCTGATTTTCTGCATTTCAAAGCAGGCTGAGGACTTCTTACCAAGTGAGGAAAAAGAAGTAGCAATTACAAAGTGCCTTAGTGCAGCCGTGTTATTTTAGCCGTACCACTTAAGTGATTGTGCAGTGTGATAGGAATTAACTGTAGCATCTGTCAGCTGATTGTAACTTGAAGTAAGTGATGTTTTCTCATGCGCAGGGGATTTTCTCAGTAAGAGCCATTTTAAGTCTCATGGACCTTGAAATTATGCTGTGGTAAATGTTTAAATGCTGAACAGGTTCTTCTGAAGATCCCCTCTGCTATTTTCCTGCAAGTGTTAACTCTTTTAAAATGAATAGAACATTGCATGTTCTACGTTAGTTAGAACGGAATCTCAGACGGAAATGTTGGTGCTTAACTGCTGCCATTATCCCACAGCATCTTTTCAAGCCGTAGTTACAAGGGCTCACATGTAAAGTTGATGCATATCAAACTAAACTGAGGTGGCTGGCTACCAGCGTAATGCAGACTTGAATTTCGCCAATAAGGTGATCAGATAGAAAATATTAACTGACTAATGAGGACTGTGAGATTCTGTGTAGTCTGTAACATCATCTGTCCCTTTCCCTCCCTCAGCTCATCATAGAATCATAGAATTTACAGTGCAGAAGGAGGTCATTCGGCCCATCGAGTCTGCACCAGCCCTTGGAAAGTGCACCCCAGCTTAGCCCACATCTCCACCCTAAATCCGTGACCCAGTAACCCCACCTAACATTTTTGGACACTCAGGGCAATTTATCATGGCCAATCCACTTAACCTGCACATCTTTGGACTGGGAGGAAACCGGAGCACCGGGAGAAAACCCACGCAGACACGGGGAGAACGTGCAGACTCTGCACAGACAGTGACCCAAGCCGGGAATCGAACCTGGGACCCTGGAGCTGTGAAGCAACTTTGCTAACCACTGTGCTACTGTGCATCTGCATCAGCAGCATCTGCTGCTGAAACCCTCATCCAATCCTTTGTGAGCTCAACTGTTCCAATGCTCTCCTGGACAGCCTCCCACTATAAACTCTCTGTGCGCTTGAACTCATTCAAAACTTTTGCTGCTCACCCCTTAACTCACATCAAGTCCTGCTCACTTGTCAACCTTGTGCTCACTGACTTACTTGGCGTCTGGTCCAATGACACCTGGATTATAAAGTTCTCATACACGTTTTTACATCTCAATATGGCTTCCTTATATCTGGAGCTTCCTCCAGAACTGCAACCCTTCCGGATCCCTCTGCTCCTCCAATTGTGGCTCCGTGTGCGTATCCGACGTCCATTCGTTCCACGACTGGAGGCTGTACCTTCAGCTATTTAGGCTTTTAAGTCCTAGAATTCCCTTCCTAAACCTCTTCAGCTTTCTACCTCTTTCTTGTTCAGACGGCCTGTGAAATCTACCTCTTCGACCAGGTTTCTGGTCACCTGTCCCAGCGTGTGCTTTGTGTCAAACTTTGTTTAATAATGCTCCTGTGAAATGCCGAATAATATTTTACCACATAGCTGAAAAGAGAGACGTGTTGCTAAAGCTTTTCATCTTGTACTCATCAGGACAAATGCAAGAAGGCCAAATTTTAAATGACCACAACAATTTATACTACAGGAGAAAAGGGCGCTGATTGATTGGCAAGTCGACTTTGATTGGCTGGGGCGTTGTCATGGAGAAAGTAATAGGGGGCTCTAGGCTCACCAAGCTCCCAGGTGGTTCAAATCACTCTCATTTATGCTTGCCAGAAGCAACGTACATTCATACGCAGGGATCCATTCTCTGCAAACAAAAGATATATGTTCAAGCTTTGTGCAGTTTTTGAATTACCCGGGAGCCTGGTAAGCCCCCTTCTCCATGGCAATACCTCAATCAATCAGAGTTAACTTGCCAACCAATCAGCACCATTTTATCCTGTTGTATAAATTGTTGTGATTGTTTGAAATTTGGCATTCTTGGGTTTGCCCCGATGAAGCTTCAGAAACACGTCTCTCTTTGCGGCAGTGTTCAAGTTGGGTACATTTCACTTTGTTAAATGCGCTATATGGGGGGAAATTATTGCTGTTGCTTTGTTCTAAATCAGATGAAAATGTTTCTGTATTTGTTGTCGTTCTGTTACGGGACCGACAAGAATCGGATGAAACTTGTCTTTCTCTGGTCGTCGACTGAATTGAGCCTGGTTTGGTGCCACAGTGCCTGTTTCATGTCGAGCTGTCCTTTCCACCCTTGCAGTTCCGCGAAGCCCGCATTGATCTGGAAGCTACACTTTTAACCTGGAAATCGTGAGCCATATGGCTGAAAGATCAGACCGAGTTTACTGCACATCGGACCCTCTAATTGGCCCATTGAAGGAGACTCCACGTTGGGAGTGCAGCCTTGCAATTTTGGAGCTTGCATTTAATAAGCTCCAGCTGAGTTTCCTGACTTGAGGGTTAAAGAGTTACCTGTTTCCCATAAGTATAGTCACATGCTACATTATCATGCTCATTGTGAAAGAACGCACACTAAGTTCAACCAGACTGCAAGAATGAATAAACTTATTCACAAGTAGGGATAAGAAGCACTTTGCACTTGGTATATTGTGCTTTTAATGTATTGCTATGAGACAGATCTGTCCTGCGCTATTTAACCTTTGCCTATTAATGACAATCCTCTGGATTCTAATTTCTGCTTTTCACCCTTCTATGCAGTTTTTTAATTATCAATGTCTCTCCTCCTGCTTTATCAGTCACGTTAGCACTTTCAAAATATGTTTCCCACTCGCATTTCAGAAGAACGACATTTCTTTTTTGTTATATTTTTAACCCAAAAAGACGCTGGTTGGGGAAACTTCAATCACATAACTTGTGCAGTGGAAAATGAAGGATTAACTCATTTCTTTCATGAGCATTTGCTTTGGTGTGTTAATTCCCTGGACGGTTAACAATGCTTCCTGCTTAAGTTCAATTGAGGATCATATCCAGGCGATCCCACCTCCAAAAACCGAAAAACATTTTCGACTGCAAAACTACATAGAATTTACAGTGCAGAAGGAGGCCATTCGGCCCATCGAGTCTGCACCGGCTCTTGGAAAGAGCACCCTACCCAAGCCCACACCTCCACCCTATCCCCATAACCCAATAACTCCACCCGACACTAAGGGCAATTTTGGACACGAAGGGCAATTTAGCATGGCCAATCCACCTAACCTGCACATCTTTGGACTGTGGGAGGAAACCGGAGCACCCGGAGGAAACCCACGCAGACACGGGGAGGACGTGCAGACTCCGCACAGACAGTGACCCAAACCGGGAATCGAACCTGGGACCATGGAGCTGTGAAGCAATTGTGCTAACCATTATGCTGCCCATAAAACTCTGTTCCATTTCCTAATATCCAGAGAAAGGACAGAAAATTCTGTAAATATTCAGCAGGTCTGGCAGCATCTGTGGAGAAGAAACAGAGGGTGGAGTTCTCTCATGGCTCCATCAGAAGGTTCGACGGTGAGCGAGGGGGAAGAATTTGGGCCAGTGCTAATTTCCCATGGGATGTTCCGCTGTTGTCCGCCATGGCAGCTCGGGAAACCCACTGGAGGCTGGCATGAAACTGTGATTTGAATCCCACTAATGGGATGCCGATGAAGGCCTGACCAGAATCTTCCACCCATCCCCCGTTCTCCATGACACCAGTGGCAAAATATGTCTGGAACAATGGAGCAGCCTCCGGAGTTCGGAATGGAGGGTGCCAGCAGCCCTGGACCCGGGAACACCACAGCAGTGGGTGGGAAAAGCACCCACAGGTGGATCTTCCAGATTGAGTGTCATCAAGGAAGTCCATCTTTCAGCCTCAAGAGTATTCCCGGAGATCCATCCTCATTTTCAGGGGACCTTTCTTCAATAGTGGGCTAATGATGGCTACCTTTTCAATTTGACCCGCAGATACGACAGTGGATTATGCGCCAACAGGCATGCCCCGGCACGGAATATGGCCCTGTAAAAATGGTTGCATTATTAATGGGTCAGGAAGATATGGTGTGGCTTCCTGCTGACTTCCACAGCAAGAAAGACTTCACGATCCCGCCCCTAGCATGGGACTTCGTCCCAGATGGGAGAATTCCGCCCAGGGTTAAAGTTTACGATCTGTGACCTTTCATCAGAGGTGGGAGCTATTGAATGTCAAGGGAAGATGGTTGGATCCTCTCTTGTTGGAGGTAGTCATAGCCTGGCATCTGTGTGGTGCAAATGTTACTTGCCACGTATCAGCCCAAGCCTGAATGTTGTCCAGATCTTGCTGCATTTGGCATGGAGTGCTTCAGTTTCTGAGGAGTCGCGAATGGTGCTGAACATTGCGCAATCATTAGCAAATACCTCCGCTTTTGGCCTTAAGATGGAAGGAAGGTCATTGATGAAGCAGCTGAAGATGGTTGGGCCCAGGACACTACACTGAGGAACTCTTGCAGTGATGTCCTGGAGCTGAGATGATTGACTCCCAATATCCATCTTCCTTTCTGATGGGTATGACTCCAACCAGTGGAGTGTTTGTTTTGCGGGAAGGGGTGGTCCGTTAAAACTTACGTTCCGCCTGACCCGGCCAGTTTCCTGCCTGGCAACATGGGTTAACGTTACCCCCGATCAGTCCACGGTTTGAGAAAAATGTAGAAATCTGATGAGCGGGAGTTAAACATGTGATGTTCTTGAGCCCCCTGAAATTTGCATCATGCTTTTCTATCTGTCAGAGACTCCATTTTGAAATTCCCTACCCTACAGTCAGAATAATGGTTCATGCTTTTAAAATGACCTTGTCATGCATTTGGACCAATGATATCCAGTGAAAATTCTCCCCCCTGTTGTCACAGTACGAACATGAGCAGCATTAGTGTGGCCAGCAGCACGGTTCGATTCCCGTACCAGCCTCCCCGAACAGGTGCCGGAATGTGGCGACTAGGGGCTTTTCATTTGAAGCCGACTTGTGACAATAAGCGATTTTCATTTCATTTTCACTTTCATAATATCTGTCCCCATCATATTAGCTTTCTTCCAAGCTGTGGTTGATGTATCCAGTATATATATTTTTTAAAGTTGCTACATTGGCAGTCACGGCTTATAATTGGATCTCTGAATTCTGCTTATGGTCATGAATCCATCAGAATGTCTCAGTTGTATTGTAGTTTTTAAACTCCCTATGCACTGATTGTATCCTACAAAATGTAATTTTATATCTGACAGCCTTACACAAAAGTGTTTTCATAAGCAAGGTATGAATTGGTAATTCACTGCTGTAAATGTACTTCCTCATCACCTTTTAAAGTTACACAATGTTTTGTTATTGGAATACCACGTCAGAAGACACATGGAGTAACATGTGGTTAGATGAAACTCGCAAGTGCAATATACAGTCACGGGTTAAAATTGTATGCTTGAGATTGCGTTACATCGTCTCTGTGCACAGGCATAGGCATGCACATACGTGTTCTTGCAGTTGTGGTATATATATATATATTTATATACGGACACACATGGACACACAGATACATGCACAGATATACACATACATGGATACATGCGCACACACACAGATACATGCACACACTGATACATACAGATACACGAACACACAGATATATGCATACACGTGCAGATACACACAGGTTCACGCACACGCACAAATATACATATGCACAGATACACGCATGCGCCCAGATACACACACACACACAGATACACTGATACACACACACAGATATACACACCCACGCACGTGTATATATTATTAGTACATTAAGCCGGCTTTGCTTGCACAATACAAAATTAATTCAATTTCCCACCTCTCTCGCCGTAACCCTGCATCTTTCGTTGTTTCAAATATTTACCTAATATTCCCTTAACAAATACAATGGTTTGTATCTCAACAACTCCATGTGACAAAGCATTCAAATCCAACAACCCTATGTGTAAGGAAATATCTCCCATCCCCTCTCAATCCCTTAGTGACGGTTGTAAACTAATGGACCACTCATCACTATATATCCAAGCAGAGGAAATCATTCTTCCCTCTTTGTTTAATCAAAAGCTTCATAATTTTTTTTTAAATTGTTAGCTAAGACACATTGAGATCAATAGGATGTCTTGCATTTACCTTTCATGGCCTCCGGACGTCCCAAAGTGCTTTACAACTATTAAGTATTTTTGAAATACGGACTCTTTTGCAAGTAGAAGACACAGCAGCCAGTTTATACACCGCAAGATCCGACATGTATCTTTGCTTTAGTGAATGTCGGTTTGCCAGAACACTGGGAAATTGCCTCTTTACTTTGAATAATGGCATCGGGTCACTTACATTGGCCTGAGAGTGCAGACAGAGCCTTGGGTTAACATCTCATGTGGAGAACAGCACCTCCGACAGTGCAGCACTCCCTCCCCAGCGATGTACTCAAGTGTCAGCTGGAGAAGAGGTTTCTGGCCTTCCCTATCACTTTCCAGAAATCAGTACTCTCGCTCCTGCTCCTTCCCAAAGTCCAAGGCTAGAGGTTTCTCAGGAAAGCAAAGAGAAATGAGATCTATGTGCACTGTTAACAGTGACTCAGAGTAAAACTTGAAAATCATTGGCAGGATTAGTTGCAGTTTGGGAGGGACAGCACACCTTCAACCTGCCACCATGGCATAAGTGGAAGATCAGTGGAAACCCAAAAGAAACATAATAAATGGCCAGTTCACCAGGGTTTCTGCAGAGCTTATAGCAAGAAGAGTCCTTCATAAATTCTCTCCAGAGTGTTTTACATAGCATATGAAATGTACTAATTTGCACAATTCTTTGCGATAACCTTTTTATTGACCTAAGAAGTTATTAAATAAAGTACTGTATTTTGTGCAATGCAAATGCTCCTTAAGTTATTCTCCCTGGTATATAATTGTGATAGTAAACGCGAAATGAGAGCTCGCTGGTGCACATATTAAAGAACTTTGATTCTTAATCCCAAGGTTACAATTTATACTGGGTCCAAACTGGAATAAAAACAGAAAATGCTGGAAACACTCAGCAGATCTGGCAGCATCTGTGGAGAGAGAGAAGCAGTTAACTTGACGGATCTGTGACCTTTCATCAGGAAGGGTCGCAACGTGTTTGGTTGGCATCAAGCTTTGGCCTGGCAAAGCATCATTGAATACCAGCCGGCAGAGGAGAAAGGTGATCTTGCGTTGATTTGAATCGTGCCTGTTGATGCGCTCACATAAAGTGTCACAACAGGATGACCGAGAAGCCGTCTGCACAGGTCTTCCCACTGTCACTGCTCGTCATTGGTTGACGCCACAGTAGAACAGTGGTTAGCAGTGTTGCTTCCCAGCGCCAGGGTCCCAGCTTCGATTCCCGGCTTGGGTCACTGTGTGGAGTCTGCACGATCTCCCAGTGTCTGTGTGAGTTTCCTCCGGTGCTCCGGCTTCCTCCCACAAGTCCCGAAAGACGTGGTTGTTGTGTGAATTGGACATTCTGAATTCTCCCTCAGTGTACTCGAACAGGTGCCGGAGTGTGGCGACGAGGGGATTTTCACTAACTTCATTGCAGTGATAATGTAAGCCTACTTGTGACACTAATAAAGATTATTATTATTAAAAACCACACTAAAGGAATAAAAGTGAAGGTGAAACAGCTACTGTGTTGAATGCGGAAGTGCACCAACCGAAAACCATCCTGAACCGTGTTTTATCCGCCCAAATCCGGCAATATGAATGTAGAATTCTTCACCCGGAGGTGGAACAAGACCCATGGATCCCGATCAGTTTTACAACGACCTGGAAGGGTTATGCTCCATAAATGTGTTTTTAATTCCACATCATCACTGTTGTTGCCAGGCATTTGGCCATTATTACTTCTCACATTGGCTGATGTTTTGAACTGTAAGTGAGGGATTCCTTCAACAGTTTTTTTAATGTCACTTATGAACCTATAACATCTTGTTATAAATGCCACCCTCAGAACATTAGTCGATATTGCATTGCCGATTATCGATAAAAACCCACCTTGTTCACTTTGGTACCCTCAATAATGACGCTTAGAGTGTAAACAGTAAAGAAGGCTTTAATAAACTAAGAATTAGACGAGTGCCGAGACGTGTGCTAACAGCTGCACTGCCCACAAGGCGGTCCCTTGCATACGGCTCCCAGATGGGCGGAGGCGGAGCTCCCCAGGGTTCCGAGCCCGGTCTTAAAGGGGACATCACCTTACATGATGACAAGGGTACAGTGTTACAGTAACCGTTCATCACATTCACCCCCTGTTTAAAAAAAAAAGAGTCCGGCGGGGGTGAAGTGCTATCATAAGTCCATTCGTCTCGGTGGCCTGATTGTCCTCATCGACCTCCTCATTTCGGCCGGTGGTGCGGCGGCCGGTGGTGCGGCGGACACGGACGTCCTGGTTGAGGGTACGTCCGGGAGCATGGCGGTCGGAGCTTTGGTCCGGGTCGGGGCAGGGGAATAGGGCGCAGGGAGAATAGGCGGGGCCGGGGGTAGCGGCGCCGGCGGGGTGCGTAAAGCGCTAGGGGAGGGGGCGCGGTAGGTGCTCTACAACGGGGGGTGGGGCCGGGAGTGGGTGTGTTGTAGTGGTTGCCGGGTCCTGCAGGGGAGCGGCGCGGGAAGGGGCGTCTGTAGTGGGGGATCCAGCGGGTGCCAGATCCCGGAGGGAAACTGTATCTTGCCTGCCGTCGGGGTACTCGATGTAGGCGTAATGGGTTGGCGTGGAGTAATCGGACATTTTCGACCAGGGAGTCCGTTTTATGGCTCCTCGTGTGCCTCCGGAGAAGAACAGTTCCTGGAGCCGTCAGCCAAGGTGGAAGCAAGACCCCAGAGGTAGACTTCCTGGGGAAGACAAACAATCGGTTGTGAGGGGTCTCATTCGTGGCCGTGCAGAGGAGCGACCTAATGGTGTGTCGGGCGTCGGGCAGGACCTCCTGTCGGCGGGTAGTTGGGACTTCTCGACCGTAGGGCCAGAAGGACAGCCTTGCACACTGTCGCGTTCTCCCTCTCCACTTGCCCGTTTCCCTGCGGGTTCTAACTGGTCGTTCTGCTCGAGGCGATGCCTTTGCTGAGCAGATACTGGCGCAGTTCATCGCTCATGAACGATGTACCCCGGTCGCTGTGGATATAAGCGGGGAAACCGACAGAGTGGAGATGCTGTGCAGTGCCTTAATCACGGTGGCTGAGGTCATGTTGGGGCAGGGAATGGCGAATGGGAAACGGGAGAACTCATCGATAACGGTGAAGAAATAGTAAGAAGTCTTACAACACCAGGTTCAAGGCCAACAGGTTTGTTTTGATGTCACTAGCTTTCGGAGCGCTGCTCCTTCCTCAGGTGAATGAAGAGGTATGTTCCAGAAACATATATATAGACAGATTCAAAGATGCCAGACAATGCTTGGAATGCGAGCATTAGCAGGTGATTAAATCTTTACAGATTTATACAAATAGGCATTACGATTGGTGGACGGAGGGGCCCCTTGAAGTCCACGCTCAGTCGCTCAAAGGACCCCGAGGCCTTTACGTGCCAAACCTTGTCTGGCCGATAGAAGTGTGGTTTGCACTCCGCACAGATCTGGCAGGCCCTGATCATGGCCTTGACCTCCTTGGTTGAGTAAGGTAGGTTGCGGGACTTGATAAAATGGATGAGCCGGGTAACCCCCAGGTGGCAGAGGTCATTGTAGATGGCTTGCAGGCGGTCGTCCTGCGCGTTGGCGCATGTGCCGCAGGACAGGGCATCTGGAGGCTCGTTGAGCTCCCCTGGACGATACTTGATATCGTATGTGTAGGTGGAGAGTTTGATCCTCCACCTCAAAATTTTATCGTTTTTTATTTTGCCCCGTTGCGTGTTATCAAACAGATAGGTGACTGACCGTTATTCGGTGACGAGGGTGAACCTCCTACCGGCTAGGTAGTGTCTCCAGCGCCGCACAGCCTCCACAATGGCTTGTGCCTCCTTCTCGACTGCAGAGTGTCGAACCTCGGAGGCGGTGAGGGTCCGGGAGAAGAACGCTACTGGTCTGCCTGCCTAATTGAGGGTAGCAGCCAGGGCGATGTCTGATGCATCGCTCTCTACCTGGAAGGGGCCTTGACGATATCGGCCTTGATGCGGTTGAAGGCCAATTGAGCCTCAGCCGAGAGGGGGAAAAGTGGTGGTCTTCATGAGTGGGCGGGCTTTGTCCGCATACTTGGGGACCCACTGGGCGTAGTAGGAGAAGAGCCCCAAGCACCGTTTGAGGGCCTGAGGCTGCGGGGGAGGGGGAGTTCCTTAAGTTGCATGCGGTCGGGGTCGGGACCTAGGACCCCGTTTTCCACGACATAGCCGAGGATGGCTAGCCGGGATGTGTGGAAAACGCATTTTTCCTCATTATAGGTCAGGTTAAGGGCCCAGGCGGTCTGAAGGAACTTTTCGAGATTAGCATCATGGTCCTGCTGGTCATGGCCACAGATGGTGACATTGTCCAAGTACGGGTAAGTAGCCCGCAAACCGTACTGGTCCACTATTTGATCCATTGCCCTTTGAAAGACGGAGACCCCATTTGTGACGCCGAAGGGGACCCTGAGGAAGAAGAAGAGCCGGCCGGCTGCTTCGAAGGCAGTATAGGGGCAGTCTTTTGGTCGAATGGGGAGCTGGTGGTAGGCGGATTTGAGGTCGACCGTGGAAAATACTCGGTATTGGGCGATCCAATTTACCATTTCCGCGATGCGAGGAAGGGGGTACGCATCAAGCTGCGTGAATCGGTTTATGGTCTGGCTATAATCCACGACCATCAGTTTCTTATCCCCGGACGGGACTACCACCACTTGCGCTCTCCAAGGGCTGTTGCTAGCCTCGATGACCCCCTCTCCCAGTAAACACTGGACCTCTGACTTGATAAAAGTCATATCTTGGGCACTGTACCACCGGCTCCTGGTGGCGACTGGCTTACAGTCGGGAGTGAGGTTTGCGAATAGCATGGGGGGGTGCGACTTTCAGTGTCACAAGGCAGCATACCGTGAGGGGGGGGCAAGGGTCCGTCGAACTTCAGTGTCAGGCTTCACTGGAAATCTAGTCCGAGCAGCAGGGGGGGCACAGAGGTGGGGAAGGATATAACATTTGAAACGGGTGTACTTGGCGCCCTGGATCGAGAGATCCGCGATACAGTACCCCTTGATTTGTACCGAGTGAGACCCGGATGTGAGGGCTATGGTTTGGGACGCGGGATGGGTGCGCAGGGAGCAGCGCCTTAACGTTTCAGAATGGATAAAGCTCTCCGTGCTCCCGGAGTCGAAGAGGCATGCAGTGTCACGTCCGTTGACCTGGACCTGCATCATAGACTTCTGCAGGTGTTTTGGCCGAGTTTGGTCGAGGGTGATCGCTCCCACTCGCGGGTAGATGGAGTCCTCAGCCGAGTCGGACTCGTAAAATGGCCCACACCGGCTGCGCGTGTCGGGTCGAGAAGATGGCCGCCGACAAGATGGCCGCTCCCATGATTCGCACAAGGCTGATGGCGTGTCAGAAGGGGGCGTGTCGGGTCGGTGCGCAGCCGCATTGCGAGGCCTGCGGGCCTGAGAGCCTGATTTTCGAGCCGACTGTTCTTTGTTCTTCTGGCAATAAACTAAGAACTAGACTAGTGCCGAGATGTGTGCTAACGGCTGCACTGGCCACAAGGCGGCCCCTTATATACAGCTCCCAGATGGGCGGAGCCGGAGGCGGAGCTCCCCAGGGTTCCAAGCCCGGTCTTAAAGGGGACATCACCTTATATGATGACAAGGGTACAGTGTTACAGTGACCGTTCATCACATTCACTAATACCTCAGGGAAGGAAATCAGCCATCCTTACCTAGTCTGGCCTACATGTGACCCCAGACCCACAGCAATGTGGTCGACTCTTAAATGCCCTCTGAAATGGCCCAGCAAGTCACTCAGTTCAAGGGTAATTAGGGATGGGCAATAAATGCTGGCCCAACCAGCAGCGCCCAATCCCATGAATGAATAACTACATTCTCCGAGGGCATGACAGGGTAGATGCTGCTTGGTTGCTTCCCCTTGTGGAAGGACATAATCCCAGGGGAAGCGGGTCACCCATTTAAGAGAGAGATGAGGAAGAATTTCTTCTCAGAGGGCAATGAATCTGTGGATTTCTTTTACTGCAGAAGGCTGTCGAGGTTGTAGGGGACGGCATGGTAGCACAGTGATTAGCACTGCTGCCTCACAGCGCAAGGGACTCAGGTTCACTTCCAACCTTGGGTGACTGTGTAGAGTTTGCACATTCTTCCCGTGTCTGCGTGGGTTTCCTCCTACAGTCGAAAGTCCAAAGATGTGCAGGTTTGGTGGATTGTCCATGCTAAATTGCCCCTTAGTGTTCATAGGTTAGGTGGGATTACGGAGATAGGGCTGGGGAGCGGCTCTTTCAGAGGGTCGGTGCAGGCTTGATGGACCGAATGGCCTTCTGCATTGTAGAGATTCTATGAGGTTGTTAAGTATGTTCGAGGCTGAAATAGCTTTTTAAACAGTAAGGGAATCAAGGTTTATAGGGATGAGACGGGAATGTGGAGTTGAGGATTATCAGATCAATCACTATCTCATTGAATGATGGAGCAGAGTCGATGTGTTGAATGGCCTACTTATGTTCATACATCTTATGGTCCACTGCACAAGCCTTGGGCATCGGTGCAACGTTATCCTCTGTTGCCGTGATCAATTTACAGGGTTGGAAGATTTGGGCTGGTTAGGATTGTGAGCACCGTATTAGAGTTAGGACATTATTCTGACTGTCATTGTGTCTCCAGTTGACACACTGGAGGCTCGTAGACCCGACAACTAGAGCTTCAACTTCAGAGTGGTTAAGCTAAATTAAATCCAGAGCTTGAAAGCACCCTATTGTTCAAAATATTTTATTTTGAAAGTGAACTAGTCTATTACTGTGTTGAGTGATTGGAGAGATTCTTTCATCAATAAGTCGTTTGAAGGGTTTTAAATGTAGAACAAGAACAAAGAACAAAGAAAATTACAGCACAGGAACAGGCCCTTTGGCCCTCCCAGCCTGCGCCGATCCAGATCCTTTATCTAAACCAGTCACCTATTTTCCAAGGATCCACTTCCCTCTGTTCCCCGCCCGTTCATATATCTGTCTAGATGCATCTTAAATGATACTATCGTGCCCGCCTCTATACCTCCGCTGGCAAAGCGTTCCAGGCACCCACCACCCTCTGCGTAAAAAGCTTTCCACGCACATCTCCCTTAAACTTTCCCTTTCTCACCTTGAAATCGTGACCCCTTGTAATTGACACCTCCACTCTTGGAAAAAGCTTGTTGCTATCCACCCTGTCCATACCTCTCATAATTTTGTTGACCTCAATCAGGTCCCCCCACAACCTCCGTCTTTCCAACGAAAACAATCCTAATCTACTGAACCTTTCTTCATAGTTAGCACCCTCCATACCAGGCAACATCCTGGTGAACCTCCTCTGCACCCTCTCTAAAGCATCCACATCCTTCTGGTAATGTGGCAACCAGAATTGCATGCAGTATTCCAAATGTGGCCTAACCAAAGTCCTATACAACTGCAACATGACCTGTCGACTCTTGTACTCAATACCCAGTCCGATGAAGGCAAGCATGCTGTATGCCTTCTTGACCACTCTATCGACCTGCGTTGCCACCTTCAGGGTACAATGGACCTGAACTCCCAGATCTCTCTGTGCATCAATTTTCCCCAGGAGTTGAAATCAGCCATGATTGAATGGTGGAGTGGACTCGGTGGGCCGAATGGCCTTACTTCCGCTCCTATGTCTTATGGTCTTATGGACTCTTCCATTGACCGTATAGTCCGCTCTTGAATTAGATCTTCCAAAATGCATCACCTCGCATTTGCCTGGATTAAACTCCATCTGCCATTTCTCTGCCGAACTCTCCAATCTATTTATATTTTGCTGTATTCTCTGACAGTCCACCTCGCTGTCTGCAACTCCATCAATCTTAGTATCATCTGCAAACTTGCTAATCAGACCACCTATACCTTCGTCCAGATCATTTATGTATATCACAAACAACAGTGGTCTGAGCACAGATCCCTGTGGAACACCACTAGTCACCTTTCTCCATTTTGAGACACTCCCTTCCACCACTACTATCTGTCTCCTGTTGCCCAGCCAGTTCTTTATCCATCTAGCTAGTACACCCTGAACCCCATACAACTTCACTTTTTCCACCAACCTGCCATGGGAAACTTTTTCAAACGCCTTACTGAAGTCCATGTATATGACATCTACAGCCCTTCCCTCATCAATTAATGTTGTCACTTCCTCAAAGAATTCTATTAGGTTTGTAAGACATGACCTTCCCTGCACAAAACCATGCTGCCTATCATTGATATCATTCTTCCAAATGTGAATAGATCCTATCCCTCAGTATCTTCTCCAACGGTTTGCCTACAACTGATGTCAAGCTCACAGGTCTATAATTCCCTGGGTTATCCCTGCTACCCTTCTTAAACAAAGGGACAACATTAGCAATTCTCCAGTCCTCTGGCACCTCACCCGTGCTCAAGGATGCTGCAAAGATATCTGTTAAGGCCCCAGCTATTTCGTCCCTCGCTTCCTTCAGTAACCTGGGATAGATCCCATCCGGACCTGGGGACTTGTCCACCTTAATGCCTTTTAGAATACCCAAAACTTCCCCCTTCCTTATGCCGACTTGACTTAGAGTATTTAAACATCCATCCTTAGCCTCAACATCCGTCATGTCCCTCTCCTTGGTGAATACCGATGCAAAGTACTCATTAAGAATTTCACCCATTTCCTCTAACTCCACGCATAAATTCCCTCTTTTGTCTTTGAGTGGGCCAATCCTTTCTCTAGTTACCCTCTTGCTCCTTATATACGAATAAAAGGCTTTGGGATTTTCCTTAACCCTGTTAGCCAAAGATATTTCATGACCCCTTTTAGCCCTCTTTATTGCGCGTTTGAGATTTGTCCTACTTTCCCGATATTCCTCCAAAGCTTCATCAGAATTAAGTCGCCTAGATCTTCTGTATGCTTCCTTTTTCATTTTAGCTAGTCTCACAATTCCACCCGTCATCCATGGTTCCCTAATCTTGCCATTTCTATCCCTCATTTTCACAGGGACATGTCTGTCCTGCACTCTAATCAACCTTTCCTTAAAAGACTCCCACATTTCAAATGTGGATTTACCCTTAAAGAGCTGCTCCCAATCCACATTCCCTAGCTCCTGCCGAATTTTGTTATACTTTGCCTTTCCCCAATTTAGCACTCTTTCTTTCAGACCACTCTCGTCCTTGTCCATGAGTATTCTAAAACTTACCGAATTGTGATCGCTATTCCCAAAGTAATCACCGACTGAAACTTCGACCACCTGGCAGGGATCATTCCCCAATACCAGGTCCAGTATGGCCCCTTCCCGAGTCGGAGTATTTACATACTGCTCTAAAAAACTCTCCTGGATGCTCCTTACAAATTCTGCTCCATCTACGTCTCCAACACTACATGAGTCCCATTCAATGTTGGGGAAGTTAAAATCTCCCATCACGACCACCCTATTGCTCCTACATTTTTCTATAATCTGACTACATACTTGTACCTCTACTTCACGCTCGCTTTTGTGAGTCCTGTAGTAAAGTCCCAACAATGTTACTGCACCCTTCCTATTTCTTAGCTCTACCCATATTGCCTCAGTGCTCAAATCCTCCATCGTGCCCTCCTTAACCACAGCTGTGGTATCATCTCTGACCAATAATGCAACTCCTCCACCCCTTTTACCTCCCTCTCTATCCCTCCTGAAGCATCTATACCCTGGGATATTTAGTTGCCAATCTTGCCCTTCCCTCAACCAAGTCTCCATAATACCAATAACATCATATTCCCAGGTACTAATCCAAGCCCTAAGTTCATCTGCCTTACCTGCTACACTTCTCGCATTAAAACAAATGCACCTCAGACCACCTGTCCCTTTGCGTTCATCATCTTTTCCCTGTCTACTCTTCCCCTTAGTCATATTGAGTTTATTATCTAGTACCTTACTGGCTTTAGTTGCTGCCTCTTTACTGACCTCTAACTTCCTAATCTGGTTCCCATCCCCCTGCCACATTAGTTTAAAACCACCCCAACAGTGTTAGCAAAAGCACCCCCTAGGACATTGGTTCCAGTCCTGCCCAGGTGTAGACCATCCAATTTGTAATGGTCCCACCGCCCCCAGAACCGGTTCCAATGTCCCAAAAATCTGAAACCCTCCCTCCTGCAGCATCGCTCAAGCTACGTATTCATTCTGACTATTCTTGAATTTCTACTCTGACTGTCTTATGGCACTGGTAGCAATCCTGAGATTACTACCTTTGAGGTCCTACTTTTTAGCTTATCTCCTAACTCCCTAAATTCTGATTGTCGGATCTCATCCCGTTTTTTGCCTATATCGTTGGTGCCTATATGCACCACGACAACTGGCTGTTCACCCTCCCCCTTCAGTATGTCCTGCAGCCGATCTGAGACATCCCTGACCCGTGTACCCGGGAGGCAACATACCATTCGGGAGTCTCGTTTTCGACCACAGAAACGCCTGTCTACTCCCCTTACGATTGAATCCCCAATGACTATAGCCCTGCCAGTCTTTTTCCCGCCCTTCTGTGCAGCAGAGCCAGCCATAGTGCCATGAGTCTGGCTACTACTGCCTTCCCCTGGTGAGTCATCTCCCCTAACAGTATCCAAAATTGTATACCTGTTTTGGAGGGAGATGACCGCAGGGGACACCTGCACTGCCATCCTGCTCTTTCTCTGCCTTTTGGTCACCCATTCCCTGTCTCCCTCACCAACCCTAATCTGCGGTGTGACCAACTCACTGAACGTGCTATCCACGACCTCCTCAGCATCGCAGATGCTCCAAAGTGAGTCTATCTGCAGCTCCAGAGCCGTCTTGTGGTCTAAAAGGAGCTCCAGCTGGACACACTTCCCACACATGAAGGAGTCAGGGGCATTGGCCGCGTCTCTGAACTCCCACATTGAGCACGAGGAGCATAACACGGGTCTGGGATCTCCTGCCATTTTTACACTTTACCTTAACTGATTACAAATACAATATCAAATAATGAATAAGTGAAAGGAATAAGGATTTTACTTACCAATCACAATACTTAGCAACCCACGAAGAGTTAAATTTCTCCCAGCTACTTACCTTCCCGACAGACCCCTGGCCATTGCTCCTGCCGAAAATCTGAAGCTATACTTGCGGATAAAAGAAAAGAGAGAGGTTACCTGATATTCACTCACCCCCTTAGGTTAGAGGAGGTGGAAGGGTGGGAGACACTACAAGTGTAGTGTCTCGGGTTTAGCAACCACCCAACTTAAATAGAGGTAAAAATCAAACACTAAAGCACTTACCTGATTCTCAAGCTGCACTCCGGCTCCCTCTCTCTCTCCCGCCCCGGAAATGAAGGCCACTGGAACCTGGGGGCAAGTTTAAACACCTACCTGAATCCCAAGCTGCACTCACTGCACTCCGGCTCCCTCTCTCTCTCCTGCTCCCGGAAATGAAGCCCACTGGAACCTGGGGGTAAGTTTAAAATCTACCTGAATCCCAAGCTGCATTCGCTGCACTCCGGCTTCCTCTTTCTCTCCTGCTCCTGGAAATGAAGGCCGCTGGAACCTGGGGGCAAGTTTAAACACCTACTTGAATCCCAAGCTGCACTTGCTGCACTCCGGCTCCCTCTCTCTCTCCCGCTCCCGGAAATGAAGGCCGCTGGAACCTGGGGGCAAGTTTAAACACCTACCTGAATCCCAAGCTGCACTCCGGCTCCCTCTCTCTCTCCCGCTCCCGGAAATGAAGGCCGCTGGAACCTAGGGGCAAGTTTAAACACCTACCTGAATCCCAAGCTGCACTCACTGCACTCCGGCTCCCTCTCTCTCTCCCGCTCCCGGAAATGAAGGCCGTTGGAACCTGGGAGCAAGTTTAAACACCTACCTGAATCGCAAGCTGCACTCCGGCTCCCTCTCTCCCGCTCCCGGAAATGAAGGCCGCTGGAACCTGGGGGCAAGTTTTAACACCTACCTGAATCCCAAGCTGCACTCGCTGCACTCTGGCTCCCTCTCTCTGTTTGGCTGCTGAGGGCTACAGTTGAGTCCAGTGGGAATCTGGAGCTGAGAATAGGAACATGTCACAATAAGCCCAGGGGTGGATAATACCTCCAGCCCCCTCCCCAAACATTCTGAAATTGAACTGCACATTGGTTACTTTTGGTAGGGATGGAATGGTTGCTTAAGGCCTGTTGAATGAAGTATCTGTCACCTCTATCATCAACAATGCATTGGCTGACTTCCGGGTGCGGCGATGACCAGCTGAGTCGCAGGTTTCAGCAGCTCCCTGTGAAACGGACTTTTGGGCTCTTGATAGGAGCCCCAACTGCAATTTTGACGGCTAAAAACACTGTGCGGTAAACCAGAAGGGAATCCCCCCTGGATACGGATGGAAAAAGGAGGAGAAAGTGGCCAGATTGCAGTGGATCCTTTAGAACAGCGGCAAGGAAGGCAAGCAAAAACCAAGATGGCGTCGGAAGGTGGCAGTTTAACATGGGGCCCTGAACAACAAGAGTTCTTGAAATGCTGTGTGGAAGAGATCAAAAAGGAAATGAAGAAAGAGCTGTTGGCCCCGATACTACAGGCGATCGAAGGGCTAAAGGAGGAACAAAAGACCCAGGAGCGGGAGCTTCGGGTCGTGAAGGCAAAGGCAGCCGAGAATGAGGACGACATACAGGGCCTGGTGGTGAAGACGGAGACGCAGGAGGCACATCAGAAAAGATGTGTGGAAAGGTTGGAGGCACTGGAAAACAACGCAAGGAGGAACAACCTGAGGATTCTTGGTCTTCCTGAAGGTGTGGAGGGAGCGGACGTCGGGGCATATGTGAGCACGATGCTGCACTCGTTAATGGGAGCGGAGGCCCCGGCGGGTCCGTTGGAGGTGGAGGGAGCATACCGAGTGATGGCGCGAGGACCGAGAGCAGGAGAAATTCCCAGAGCCATAGTGGTGAGATTCCTCCGTTTTAAGGATAGAGAAATGATCCTTAGATGGGCGAAGAAAACTCGGAGCAGTAAATGGGAGAACGCGGTGATCCGCGTTTATCAAGACTGGAGTGCGGAGGTGGCGAGAAGGAGGGCGAGCTTTAATCGGGCCAAGGCGGTGCTTCATAAAAAGAAGATAAAATTTGGAATGCTGCAACCGGCAAGACTGTGGGTCACATATCGAGGGAGGCACCACTACTTTGAGACGGCGGATGAAGCGTGGACTTTTATTGTGGAAGAAAAACTGGAATGAGCGGGTTATTAAAAAGAACGTTCGAACAAAGTGGTGGGGCGAATGTGGGGGGCAAAGAGGGGTTTTATGTACTAATCCTGCGATGTGGTAACTTTTCTCTCTCCCACAGGTGGTGATGGGGGGAGGAGGGGAGGTGGAGGAGATGGGGCGTTGGCCATTGGGGGCGGGGCCAAGGGAGAAGCGCGGGCTTGGTTCCCGCGCTATGATAATCATGGCGGGAATAGAGAAGCAGGAAGGAGGGGGCATCGCACGGTGCGAGCCGAGGTCACGGGGGGAAGCCGAGGTCAGCCAGAGTTTGCTGACTTCTGGGAGCAACATGGGGGAGTAATTACGCTAGCGGGGGATCTAGCGGGGGGGAATTACTGGGTTGCTGCTGCTGGGGAGAGGGGGGAGCTGGTATGGGAGAGGATGGGCGGGGGGGGCACCGCCTGGGGGAGATACAGCTGCGTGGGAACCGGGTGAGGAGCTGGAAAAAGGTGATGGCTAATCGACAAGGGGGGGGGGGGGGTAGGAAGCCCCCCAACTCGGCTGATCACGTGGAACGTGAGAGGGCTGAATGGGCCGATAAAGAGGGCACGGGTACTCGCACACCTTAAGAAACTTAAGGCAGATGTGGTTATGTTGCAGGAAACGCACCTGAAACTGATAGACCAGGTTAGGCTACGCAAAGGATGGGTGGGGCAGGTGTTCCATTCGGGGCTAGATGCGAAAAACAGGGGGGTGGCTATATTAGTGGGGAAGCGGGTAATGTTCGAGGCAAAGACTATAGTGGCGGATAACGGGGGCAGATACGTGATGGTGAATGGCAAACTACAGGGGGAGACGGTGGTTTTGGTAAACGTATATGCCCCGAACTGGGATGATGCCAATTTTATGAGGCGGATGCTAGGACGCATTCCGGACCTAGAGATGGGAAAGCTGATAATGGGGGGAGATTTTAATACGGTGTTGGAACCAGGGCTGGATAGGTCGGAGTCCAGGACTGGAAGGAGGCCGGCAGCAGCCAAGGTACTTAAAGATTTTATGGAGCAGATGGGAGGTGTAGACCCGTGGAGATTTAGCAGACCTAGGAGTAAGGAGTTCTCGTTTTTCTCCTATGTCCATAAAGTCTACTCGCGAATAGACTTTTTTGTGCTGGGTAGGGCATTGATCCCGAAGGTGAGGGGAACGGAGTATACGGCTATAGCCATTTCGGATCACGCTCCACACTGGGTGGACTTGGAGATAGGGGAGGAAACAGGAGGGCGTCCACCCTGGAGAATGGACATGGGACTAATGGCAGATGAGGGGGTGTGTCTAAGGGTGAGGGGGTGCATTGAAAAGTACTTGGAACTCAATGATAATGGGGAGGTCCAGGTGGGAGTGGTCTGGGAGGCGTTGAAGGCGGTGGTTAGAGGGGAGCTGATATCAATAAGGGCACATAAAGGGAAGCAGGAGAGTAAGGAACGGGAGCGGTTGCTGCAAGAACTTTTGAGGGTGGACAGACAATATGCGGAAGCACCGGAGGAGGGACTGTACAGGGAAAGGCAAAGGCTACATGTAGAATTTGACTTGCTGACTACAGGCACTGCAGAGGCACAATGGAGGAAGGCACAGGGTGTACAGTACGAATATGGGGAGAAGGCGAGCAGGTTGCTGGCACACCAATTGAGGAAAAGGGGAGCAGCGAGGGAAATAGGGGGAGTGAGGGATGAGGAAGGAGAGATGGAGCGGGGAGCGGAGAGAGTGAAGACATTTTATAAAAAATTATATGAATCTCAACCCCCGGATGGGAGGGAGAGAATGATGGGCTTCTTGGATCGGCTGGAATTTCCCAAGGTGGAAGAGCAGGAAAGGGTGGGACTGGGAGCACAGATCGAGGTAGAAGAAGTGGTGAAAGGAATTAGGAGCATGCAGGCGGGAAAGGCCCCGGGACCGGATGGATTCCCAGTCGAATTCTATAGAAAATATGTGGACTTGCTCGCCCCGGTACTGACGAGGACCTTTAATGAGGCAAAGGAAAGGGGACAACTGCCCCCGACTATGTCTGAAGCAACGATATCGCTTCTCTTAAAGAAGGAAAAGGACCCGCTACAATGCGGGTCCTATAGACCTATTTCCCTCCTAAATGTAGATGCCAAGGTCCTGGCCAAGGTAATGGCAATGAGAATAGAGGAATGTGTCCCGGGGGTGGTCCACGAGGACCAAACTGGGTTTGTGAAGGGGAGACAGCTGAACACGAATATACGGAGGTTGTTAGGGGTAATGATGATGGACCCACCAGAGGGAGAAACGGAGATAGTCGTGGCGATGGATGCCGAGAAAGCATTTGATAGAGTGGAGTGGGATTATTTGTGGGAGGTGTTGAGGAGATTTGGTTTTGGAGAGGGGTATGTTAGATGGGTGCAGCTGTTGTATAGGGCCCCAGTGGCGAGCGTGGTCACGAATGGACGGGGATCTGCATATTTTCGGCTCCATAGAGGGACAAGGCAGGGATGCCCTCTGTCCCCATTATTGTTTGCACTGGCGATTGAGCCCCTGGCGATAGCGTTGAGGGGTTCCAAGAAGTGGAGGGGAGTACTTAGGGGAGGAGAAGAGCACCGGGTATCTTTGTATGCGGACGATTTGCTACTATACGTGGCGGACCCGGCGGAGGGGATGCCAGAAATAATGCGGATACTTGGGGAGTTTGGGGATTTTTCAGGGTATAAA
This sequence comes from Scyliorhinus torazame, assembly GCF_047496885.1. NCBI lineage: Eukaryota > Metazoa > Chordata > Chondrichthyes > Carcharhiniformes > Scyliorhinidae > Scyliorhinus > Scyliorhinus torazame. The sequence goes on along the minus strand of NC_092709.1, from coordinate 24,330,132 downwards.
TTGAACATGGGGAAAAGTGAGTTGTTTGTGGTGCATCCAGGGGAGCAGAGTAGAGAAATAGAGGACCTACCGTTGAGGAAGGTAACAAGGGACTTTCGTTACCTGGGGATCCAGATAGCTAAGAATTGGGGCACATTGCATAGGTTAAATTTAACGCGGTTGGTGGAACAGATGGAGGAGGATTTCAAGAGATGGGATATGGTATCCCTGTCACTGGCAGGGAGGGTGCAGGCGGTTAAGATGGTGGTCCTCCCGAGATTCCTCTTTGTGTTTCAGTGCCTCCCGGTGGTGATCACGAAGGCTTTTTTAAAAAGGATTGAAAAGAGCATCATGGGTTTTGTGTGGGCCGGGCAGACCCCGAGAGTGAGGAAGGGATTCTTACAGCGTAGCAGGGATAGGGGGGGGCTGGCACTACCGAGCCTAAGTAAGTATTATTGGGCCGCTAATATTTCAATGGTGAGTAAGTGGATGGGAGAGGAGGAGGGAGCGGCGTGGAAGAGATTAGAGAGGGCGTCCTGTAGGGGGACTAGCCTACAGGCTATGGTGACAGTCCCATTGCCGTTCTCACCGAGGAACTACACCACAAGCCCGGTGGTGGTGGCTACACTGAAGATTTGGGGACAGTGGAGACGGCATAGGGGAAAGACTGGAGCCTTGGGGGGGTCCCCGATAAGAAACAACCATAGGTTTGCCCCGGGGGGAATGGATGGGGGATATGGAATGTGGCAAAGAGCAGGAATAACGCAACTGAAAGATCTGTTTGTGGATGGGAAGTTCGCGAGTCTGGGAGCGCTGACCGAGAAATATGGGTTGCCCCAAGGGAATGCATTCAGGTATATGCAACTGAGGGCTTTTGCGAGGCAACAGGTGAGGGAATTCCCGCAGCTCCCGACACAAGAGGTGCAGGACAGAGTGATCTCAAAGACATGGGTGGGGGATGGTAAGGTGTCAGATATATATAGGGAAATGAGGGACGAAGGGGAGACTATGGTAGATGAACTAAAAGGGAAATGGGAAGAAGAGCTGGGGGAGGAGATCGAGGAGGGGCTGTGGGCAGATGCCCTAAGCAGGGTAAACTCGTCGTCCTCGTGTGCCAGGCTAAGCCTGATTCAGTTTAAGGTATTACACAGGGCACATATGACTGGAGCACGGCTCAGTAAATTTTTTGGGGTGGAGGATAGGTGTGCGAGGTGCTCGAGAAGCTCAGCGAATCATACCATATGTTTTGGTCATGCCCGGCACTACAGGGGTTTTGGATGGGGGTGACAAAGGTGCTTTCAAAAGTAGTAGGAGTCCGGGTCGAACCAAGCTGGGGGTTGGCTATATTTGGGGTTGCACAAGAGCCGGGAGTGCAGGAGGCGAGAGAGGCCGATGTTTTGGCCTTTGCGTCCCTAGTAGCCCGGCGCAGGATATTGCTACTGTGGAAAGAAGCCAAGCCCCCGGGGGTGGAGACCTGGATAAATGAAAAGGGGGTGTTTATAAAGATAGAGCGGATTAAGTTCGTCCTAAGGGGGTCGGCTCAAGGGTTCACCAGACGGTGGCAACCGTTCGTCGAATACCTCGCAGAAAGATAGACGGAATGGGAAAAAGAAGGCAGCAGCAGCAGCCCAGGATCGGGGGGGGGGGGGGGGGGGGGGGAGGAGGAACCAGAAGGACTCTCAGGTTTGTTAATATATACTGTATAATATGTATAGGTCGTTGCTACAGATAATTATATATTGGACTGTTAAATTATATTTTTGGAGAGTGTTACTTGTGACAAGGCAGTTGCCAATTAGGGCTAGTTTTCATTTTTGTTATTTATTATTTATTCATTTTTTGTTTATAAAATAGGTCATTGTTATTTGTGTTGTTATAATATTGTGTAAAGGATGCACAATGTACTGTGTTGGTTGACCAAAAATTTTCAATAAAATATTTAATAAAAAAAAACAATGCATTGGCTGACACCGCAGGTCTCCTTTCGCAACCCCACGCGTTGATAGTAGCCAATCCACCTGCATGCCTTTGGACTGTGGGAGGAACCCGGAGGAAACCCAGGCAGACATGGGGAGAACGTGCAAAACTCCACACAGAGTCACCCAAGGTGCAAATTGAACCAGGGTCTCTGGCGCTGTGAGGCAGCAGTGCTAACCACTGAACCACTGTCTCCTTTGCATGAACTGAATCCATAAAATTGAGTGATTGGGTCTGGCAATGACTCACCATGTTTGTGTTTGGGTGCAAATCCTCTCAAAACAGCCTATTAAACTCAAGCCTGCAAATGTGACATTCTTCATTCATTGCCAAATATCTGTGCCTGAGCCTGTAAATACAATGGATGACATCTTGACAGTAACAGATAACATAAGTCTAGTGCCACAGGACATCCTTGACAGCCCTTCCCTGCCGTACCTGTCTCCTTCATGAAAGTAAGCGATAGATGTTGCGTTATGGTTCCACTGCTGAGCACCATGTTGTGTTATGGGTGAGTTTGATGTCTCAATAATGAGATCCGAAGACTTGTACACTTAAACACAAACCATTTATTGTTAATCCTTAGCTGTGTACAGATCCCAGTTATTGCTGGCACGCATGGTTCTGCATCATGTAGACTGGTCCTTTCTAGAACTTTTACCAGTCTGTCACCATGTGACATGATGCCATTCTCCAGTCCCATGTTAACCCTTGTTCCGCCAAGCACCTTTACATTACAATGGCATGCAGGCGCATGCAACATCATTCGACAATAGGGGAGCATAACCACAATCAAACCTGCTGTGAAATTGTCAATTGACACTGCTACAACTGGTTTCGAGCATAAGTTACATGAGATCCGTTAAACATTTTAGGGGTCAACCATTAACAAGGTTTTCCCGAAAAATGAATATCCTCCCAAAGTTTCCTATTTTTGTTTCAGTGCCTTCCAATTTTCCTCCCTAAATTTGTGTTTGTGAAAGTCAGTAAAACATTATCATCTTTTATTTGGACGAGTAAGACCCCATGAATTTGATTTGCAGGGTGTTTTTACAAAGGGTGTTTTGCAGTCGGGGGGAGGGGGGGTCTGGCTTTGCTCAGTCTATTATTTTATTATAGGGTGTCGAATATTGAGAGGGTGCGGGGGTGGTACAGGGGGACAGAATCTGTGTGGGGGTGGAGGGAGGGAGCTGCCTGCTTAGTCTCCAGTTTGAGAGCCTGAGCTACGACTTCTCTTCCATTCTCCCTGGCTAAATGGACTTACAGTACAGTGGTGGCCTAATTCATTGGATCAGTCTGAACCTTATGCTTGTGATCCATGATGGGCTGACACTACCACCTTCATGGATAAAGGTATAATTATAGGGCCAACCGTGACTATTGGTGGTATGAATAACATAGGAAAGTCCATGAAGAAGGGAATCATCTGTGCACGAGGAGTCTTGTACTGTACAAAGAAATCAGCTTGGTTTGACTGCCTATTTTACCCTTGGCCCAGAACACACACACTGCAACTTTGGGCTGCATTTTTAGGCCCCAATGGGGTGAGCATGGAAGTGGGCTGGTGCAGAATTTCATGCCACCAGTCAGCAAACTGGCTCCCTGGCGTCATCCTGTCCCGGATCCATTCTCCTGAAGGTGCGACAAAGAGGTCGGTAGGGCGATCTGCCCACAAGTGGTGGGTAGCCAATCAACACCGTTGACCGGCCTATTTTTGGAGACTGACTGAAAGTTTCCATTTGCTTCAGGCAGCTGGATGCATCTGGGAACATCCCAGCAACCTGGATGCAGACTTCCGGTAACAAATTAATGACGGCCAGTGTTCCAGGCCGGCATTGAGGTGCTGTCCTAGAACCCATAGAATCCGTGTATGCAGAAGAAGGCCATTCATCCCATCGTGTCAGCACACACCCTCTGAAAGAGCATTCAACCTCGGCCCACTCCTTCGCCCCTTCGCCCCACCTCGCAACCCCATCCAACCTGCACACCTTTGGATGCTAAGGAACAATTTAGCATAGCCAATCCACCTAACCTGCACACCATTGGACTGTGGGAGGGAACCAGAGCACCCAGAGGAAACCCATGGAGACAAGGAGAGAATGTACAAACTTCACATAGACAGTCGCCCATGGCCGAAGATAGAAAGGAATAGGAAGACATGCTCATAGGGTTATAAGAAGCAGGGTGGGAGGAGGCACAGGTGAAGCATAAACTGGTCCCGATACCACTGTATGCTTGTGATAACCTGAGTGGTATTGTCACTGGGCTTGTAAACCAGAAACTCGTGTCAGGAAGCACGTTGATGTTTTCTGCGAGGATATCCCAACTTGGAACACCGGTTTGTGAGGGTGTATAGTTTAATTTTGCTTTGGTGTGAGGAGACCAGTGAAACCCCAGAGAGAATAAACAGCCCAGTCATTGTGGAACAATCACTAAAAATTATTTATTAAAATAAAGAAAAAACACATACACATGATCAGGGCTAATCTATTACAATTAAGGTATATATATTACTAAACACACACAGTTGATGTAGAACATACCCCTTGTTCCAAAATATATCTACGATACCTAAACCCCTTCAGACTTTTCCTGTTCCCCAAACAACATCCAAATTAAAGAAAGGTATCAGTTAAAAACCCATATTATCGTTACCACACAATACAGGGATGATAATTAAGTTTGGGAAATGTCTTTTCCTGGCCAAGCGAAGATATTTAAACTGGTTTATGAAGGTTTTCTGCACTGCCTTTGCTCTAAGACTTGAAGGCTGTTAGCTGGAAACTGGTTTGTCTGTTGCTGCCTGCTCGGTGTTAACTGGTCTCTCTTGCTTCTGAGGCTCTGGCCAATTATGCCTTTGTTTCACTTTGATTCGGTCTTCTGTGTATTTGGCTGTCTGCCCCATCAACTTCCTTGACTTTAGACATTATCATATGTATTCCTCATCGATCTTCTCAATCGTCTCGGTAAATTATTTATCCTGATAATCTTTCATATCTGATTCTTATCTAAACTGCTTTCTAATGTTGTTATTGGGGGAAGCTGCATCCCATCCAGCCTTTTGAATACTGGCTACTGCTGTCTCTAGGCAGATTTTTACCTGTTGCTGGACAGATTGCTCCTATCATGTTTTGTTAAATCCATTTTGCTACTGTTACTGGGAAAATTCATGACGCCCAACATAATTCTGTGGGACCAGCGTTTGAATCCTACCATGGCAGATGGTAGAATTTGTATTCGATAACAATCTGGAATTAAAAGTCTAACGATGGCTACGAAACTATTGTTGATTGTGGTTAAAAACCCATCTGGTTCACTATTGTCCTTTAGGGAAGGAAATCTGCCGTTCTTACCTGGTCGGGCCTACATGTGACTCCAGGCACACAGTAATTGATTGACTCTTAAGTGCCCTCTGAAATGGCCCAGCAAGTCACTCAGTTCAAGAGTTGGGCAATAAGTGCTGGTCTACCCCGTGACAGCCATATCCCATGAATTAATAAAAAGATGTACATTTCTCTATGTATTTACTGTCTATGGCTTATTACATTAATAGTCATGTTTGCGCATGCCTCCAACTGGTTTATTTATTTAGTTATAGTTTAGCCTTGTTTCTTACTGTTTGATTTGTCCTTGGAGCGACTTAACTGACTTTGTCCAGCAAATGGAGAAATCACGTCAATTTATAATGGTGCTTCCTCTCTTGTATATTGCAATCTCGGTAAATAAGCAGCACCTGATAGAGAAGGCAGGTGAACTGTCAGATCGCTGCTGCCTTTTAATCCTAAATTAAGTGTTTAAATATAAATTGTAAATTGTGAAAAGTTTAGCGTGCGCCATGAAGAAGGGATGGATATACAACTGTGCAGGGTCTGATGTTGCGGTTATTGAATGTGTGTGGGCTATTCAGATTGAGGATGAAGATGTGAAATGTACTGCACCAAAGATTTTTTTTTTCTGCTCACCATCAATTCCACTCAGTGCGAGGTTAATAACTAACCATGACTCTGTCTTCTCAGTTTGATGAATTATATCTCTTTACATGAGCAGAATTATTTTTGTAATGCAATCCAAGAGTCCCAGCAATAATATCTGCTTATTTTGGAGTCGGGATGGCTTTTATCTGTACATGTGGAAGGCAACCCACTCAACTGCAAAAGAAAGATGCATTGAGGAGGTTTTTGTGAATGGGGTAAGCCTTATTAATGCAAGGAATTGGCCCCATTGAACAACATCCATTAATAACTCTTGACACATATTCGGTTGGAGTGTAGCGTCATGCTTGAGCAACAGAATAGACCGAACTGCCTACCCTGAAACGAAAGTGTCCTTCTGACAGATGTTAACAGCATTAAAACACTGACCAAATCCTATTTTGAGGCAATTGATTCGACATTCCAACAAAGGCATTGTCATGCTGACAATTATTAAAAGATGGATTGGAAATTTTATTTATGCCTAACTGACCCACATTCTTGTCCCGTTTAATGATATCGCCCAAAGTAATTTTAATTGCTTGAGCTATCTCAAATGTATCATTTACACTGAGGTTAAAACACAACTTCTAATCTGAAGATTTGTAATTATTTCCTTTAGTTCCATATTTTAAGTCTTAATTTAGTCTTAATTAATTCAGTTTCCCTATTATCCATTCCGCTATGGATTTTAGTAATCTGCTCATTCTCTTTTCAATAATTTTCTTTGTAAAGGAGTTCAGATCTGTGAGCCTATCTTGGAGCTGTAGCTCCTGAAGTCTTATTGAACTTGCTGTGACCCAGATTGCTCGAGGTATATTCCAAATGTGGCCTCAGAAAACTGTTACACAAAGTTAGGAAAACTTGTTTTAGAGTGCCTTGCGATGCAATGAATTTCCTTTCTGATAACTGTTTCATATCTGGAAAGAAAATGCTGCCAGCGGGAAAATTGACCACAAAGGACTGGATTATCTAAAAGACCCAACCACTTTACTAATGTCCTTTGTGGCAGTGGTTTTCAAAGTGCGCTCCACACAACACTGGTGGTTCGCAGGTTGTCCTCCAAGTGGTCCGCAGGCTGATCCAAAATGCAAGTCATCCCCACCACCTGTGTAACGTTGGACAGGCAGACAGAGTTTTCTGCGTGTTATAAGCACGGTCAACAACAATGTAGTTTTGTAACCTAGATTTATGTGACTGTGGATTTTGTTTGATTGATATAGATGTGGGGCGGGATTCAGCGGGCTCGTTGGCCCAACTTGGTGTCGGGGCGAGGCCGTTGAACCTCCCGAGAGGCCGCCCGCGAGATTTGCGACTCTCGAAACACCTCACTTAGATTTATCAAAATCACTGGGCGTGATCTGCATATTTAAATGAGACATTGGGGGGTCGAAAAAGGGGGGGGGGGAGGCTGAAATGGAGGGGAAGATTGGGGCAGTCAAACAAAATGAGTTGGGGTTGTGTTCTTATTTTCTTTGATTATATTTGAGGTTCTCCACTACATGAGGTGTTGGCCTTTATATTAATAAATGGCTTCTTTTCTTTTTTCAAAGTTGTTTGGCACGACTTTTAATTGTTGGTGCAGCGGGGTGTTAATTATTTTTCTTTAACCCAGTTGAGAGTCTCCCTGCTAACTAGGGGGTTAGTTAACAGGAGTGGCTTTGGCAGGTTCACTGAAGCTTATTATGGTCGGTTTTTAGAAAATGAGCTGAGAGTTTTTGTTTTGTTTTTGTTAAATGTAGGTTTTAGTCTTAGGACAAGTCTTTGTTTGCCTCGCCTTTATTTACTTTTGGGTGTGGCCACATTCAATGGCGATGGCATTTTCTGGGGAAGGGGAGGGGGTGGGAGTAGTTTGCTGACGGTGTCTGTTGGTTTTCCTTAGTCCAGTCTTCTGACTTGGCTTGGTGGCCACCTCGAGTGGATCTTCTGCTTTTTCTTTTCAGTGTCCCCTGGTTGCTCTCTCCTGGTGGGAACGTGCTCACAAGGCTTTTCTTTTTCTTTCAATGTCTTCCCATTGTTCTCCCCAAATCCTTTCTTATCAAGATTAGCAAATTGATTTTTGGGGCGGCGACTAGGAATACCAGAATCTGTAGCGTTCTGCTCCAAATATAGACAGTTGAGGGACTTGCCCCCCCCCCCCATTTATTGTTTTATTATTAGGCTGCTGACATTAAAAATTGTTATTGTGGATAAATGACCCCAATTGTATTTGGGGCCAAATGGAGGCTCGCTCCTGCACTATCTCTACTCTTCTTGCCACAATCACTGCACCTTTGCCCTTTTCCCCCACTAGATTTTCCTCAAACCCAGTGGTAGTGACCTCTCTTAGAATTTGGATACAGTTTCGACAGCATTTTAACCTCATTTCCCTGCCTTCACTTGCCCATATTTGCAACAATTGTCTTTTTATACTTTAGGGTTTGGACCCAACATTTAAATCGTGGGAAGGGAAGGCTCTGGAGCGTTTTGGGGACCTGTTCGTGGAGGGGTGGTTTGCTAGTTTGAGGGAGTTAGCGGATAAATTCCAGCTGCCTAACTCCAGCCTTTTTCAGTATTTTCAAGTTTGCGACTTCTTGCGGAAGGATTTTCCTTCCTTTCCTCTGGCGCCACTGTCTTCCCTGATGAAGAGGATTCTGTTCCCGGCCGGGCGAAGGGTCTATTTCGGACCTGTATGGCCATATTCTCTTGGATTCCAGCCCGCTGAGCATGGTGGGGGCGAAACGGGAACGTGAATTGGGCCCTATTCATACCAGTGAGGTTTGGAGTGATGCCATTCACAGGGTCAACTCCACATCCTCATGAGCTCGGTTGAGCCTAATTCAGTTTAAGGTGTTACACAGGATGCACTTGACTAGGGCAGGGATGTGTGGGTTTCTCCCATATGTTGAGAATAGGTGTGATCGTTGTTCTCTTCGCCCGGCTAGCCGCACGCTTATGTTCTGGTCCTGCCCCAAACTTGTAAGTTGCTGGGCTTCATTCTTTACTACCATGTCGGAGATATTCCACGTGGATATCGTCCCCTGTCCATTAGTGGCTATATTTGGGGTGTTGGAGTCGTCGATGATTCAGTCTGGGGTGGAGGCGGATGTTGTCTTGATCGCCGATAGCCCGAACACAAATATTGCTTGGTTGGAGGTGTCCCACTCTGCCCAGTGCCTCTGCACGGCTGGGAGAATTAATGTCCTCCTACACATGGAGAAAGTCAATATTACCATCTGGGGGTCGGTGGAGACTTTCTACTTAAGGTGGCAGCCATATTTCCTTTCTTAAGGATTTAGTCACCGTCAGTTGATAAGGGGTTTAGGTATGTCTTAGTATTTAAGTTAGTTACGTGTTGTGTGTTCCTTTTTTTACTTTTATATCTGCTTGCGCTATTTTGAATTCAGTTATACTGGTTCATGTTGATTATTTTGGGAAAACAATTTAATAAACATACTTTTTAAAAAGTGCCGTTGAATAGGGGCTTATTTCTCGCCTCTGCAGCTGTTGGGAGACACCCCGATAAATGTGCCCAAAACCGGACAAAGATTATGTTCCCTGAGACGGTAAAATAAGTATTAGTTTCTCAGAAGACAATCATGATGACTTTATAACATCTTAGAATACTTCAAGTCAAAGCGTTCTCTTGTAGTATTGATGTTTAGAATATCAAGATGTCCATACTTTTGTTTCTCGAATGAATTAAAAATTTACTTGGGATGTTCATTTAAAAGTTTGAAGCATACAAACATTTAGTCGCGAAAAAGCAGCAAATATTTCACTGCTTATGTTCCCATTAATCTGGTGAGGTTTTTTTTAGCAGTGACAATTATCAGCCATTGGGTTTGTCAGAGGAGTAAGTCCTGCTGGCCAATGGCGATTGTCGATGGAGCAGGATGCATGCGATGGTAAGTCAGGGAGGAGGGTGAGGGGAAGGGGTTGTGTGAGACAGGCAGCCTCCTGGCAGGAATGAGGGGTGAAAGGGCGGGTTGGACAGGGCGGAGAGGAAAAGGAACTATGGCAGTGGGAAGACTTTCATAGAATTTACAGTGCAGAAGGAGGCCATTTGATCCATCGAGTCTGCACCGGCTCTTGGAAAGAGCACCCTACCCAAGGTCAACACCTCCACCCTATCCCCATAACCCAGTAACCCCACCCAACACTAAGGGCAATTTTGGACACTAAGGGCAATTTATCATGGCCAATCCACCTAACCTGCACATCTTTGGACTGTGGGAGGAAACCGGAGCACCCGGAGGAAACCCACGCACACACGGGGAGGATGTGCAGACTCCGCACAGACAGTGACCCAAGCCGGAATTGAACCTGGGACCCTGAAGCTGTGAAGCAATTGTGCTATCCACAATGCTACCGTGCTGCCCAAGGCGTCCACTGGGCGTAGGGCATCTATCAAGGTGGAACCCTACTTGTCTGGCTAGAAGCCGACACACTTGATGTGAGCCTATCCTACCACGGGTTAAATCTCAGCGGCAATTGGCGGAGGGCCTTAAGTGGCTTCTGGTAAATTTGTGGTGCAGATTCAAGTGGGCACATAGATGCTGGGAGCAGTGCTCATGGTTTGGTGCCGGATTGTATGACCCCCTCACAGCCTGCAAACCTGACCTCCAATGGAGGAAAGGTGGGGCGGAGGGGGTGTAAAATACGGTTCATATAATGTAAATCGATGTTGAGTTGCTATTTCCAGTTGACGACGTGAGTCAATTTATTTGGTGTAACCAATTCCAAACAATGTCCTTCAAAATGATACATGACTAACATAACTCAATTTCATTTCCACTGTTGGAAAGACTGCATCATGTTTTCTAACACAAGTATCAATAGCAAATCTCAATTAAACTACAAACAGCTCCTGACAAAAAGAGGTTGGAACCTTTAATTCTGCTTTTGTGTTTATATTATGAGCCGCTGAAGTGGGACTAATACCTTCAGTCGCCTTCAAAAACTGTACCTGTTGCTCATGCAAAACCTACAGAGGTGTTTTGACTGAATTGTAAAATATAGAGAACAATCCCCAGAAATACTTTTTTATTAACAGAATATTCAGCAAATTGGGGGCAGATAAAATAGCTAATTCAGTCACAGCAGAGTAAAAGTACTAGTCAACCTCCATTTCCCCCTAAAATGCACCAATGGAGGAAAATACCCTCCAGAGCACCTTGCTAGAGTTTGCTGTTGTGTGGGATATTATTCCAGGCCTCAAGCAGGAGTACGTTATCCTATTCATAAGGAGAGCATTAATATGCCTCAGTGGATGGTCACGATTCCTGCAATAGGCCAAAGCTGCATAAGCCACGGGGAATAATTAATCCAAAGTGCCGGAGAAAGATAAGTTTGGACCAGCTGGTGCGTTCGAAATGGGCACAAATCTCATGCCCGAAAGTGCAGATGACAATATGAAACACATCACACTCGCATCCATCTGACAAAGTCTTTGACGTTTTGTGGTTTAGTGTTCTACTCCATTTTGATCAGTCATTCCTTTTATTGCATGAAGCTGGCTCAATCCAAACTTTAAGGTCAAATCTAATGATTAATGAATTGCCCAGCCTTTGATTGCCCCAGATTGATGAGTGAATACCAGATTAAATTGGCTCTCTTCTCTCATATCATTTGCAACAAGCCTTATGAACGCACACATCCCCTCCTGAAAGATGTCTGTCATTATTTCACATAATAGCCAAGTAAATGAATTCCCAATAATTGATGGTCTCTCTTGCTCTGCTGCGTTCCTCTTCATGAATAATTCTGTCTCCAATTTCTTCCATTTTTTTGACATAATAGTCTTCATTCGTTAATCCGTTTTCACTGATATCAAGGGTTTCTGCTCAATTAGATTCCATTCTGTCCCTCACTTGAAATTTCAAAATTACCACCGGATCAGCATTAATTGCCAAGTTATCACCTTCCTGTCTGCTTTTCCTGCCCTGTTGCAAAGTCTGCTGTGTAAAATCCTTGCCTTTCTTAGAGAAATGTCTCCATTAAAACAATTTTACCTTACTGTAAACTCTGGTATCTTGTTGTATTTGTGCTGATAGTGTGTGGGGATAATATCTTAATCTAATTTTCATAAAGACCACGTTTCTGTGAATTAATTTTGTTTTCCAAATCTTTAGATCTTCACATCCTGAATGTGAATCTTGTGATACCTGTGATTGGACCCAGTAGGTGCTGGCGAACATCTAGCGCCGATTTTCCTGCCGTGAAACTCCCACGGATTCTCCGATCATGCCGGCACTTTGCCTCAGGAATGGAGAATCCAGCCCAATGTATCTATAAAGCACCTTTAATGTATCACCGGATCACAAAATTGTTACGGTGCAGAAGGAGGCCATTTGGCCCATCGCGTCTGCACCGGCTCTCCAAACGAACAGGATGGATTAGTGCCAGTCCCCTGCCTTTTCCCGGTAATCATCTAACACCCCTTTGAATACCTCAGTTGAACTAATCTCCACGGTAGCACAGTGGTTATCTCCACAATGCCAGGGACCCGGATCCGATTCCCGGCTTGGGTCACTGTCTGTGCGGAGTCTGCACGTTCTCCTCGTGTCTGCGTGGGTTTCCTCCGGGCGCTCTGGTTTCCCCCCACAAGTCCCGAAAGCCGTGAATTGGACATTCCGAATTCTCCCTCTGTGTACCCGAACAGGCGCGGAAAGTGGCGACTAGGGGATTGTCACAGTAACTTCATTGTAGTAATAATGTAAGCCTACTTGCGACAATAATAAAGTCCAACAGGTTTGTTTTGATGTCACTAGCTTTCGGAGTGCTGCTCCTTCCTCAGGCGACGACTAGCAGGAAGGCCAGCATTGCTGGTTTAATTCCAATATCCATTGTCTGCAGGGGATGAAAGGCCAACATGTTAACATGGTGCATACCCCCATGCTCAACCAGCGCCAATGGGCTACATGTTGGCAGAGGTTGGCACTGCGGGCTCTGCCCCTCATTTCCCCCACCTCTGCACATCTGGCCCCATCGTTGCCCGGTATCATGGGGGCCCTTGGCCCTGGCGTCTGTCCCTGATGCAAGGGGTACCGTCGGCTGGCACAACCCTTGCCAGGGGTACGCTCCCAGGGGATGGCTGCCTTGTACGCCGCGGTCATGGCGGTCTGGGACTGGACACTGCCCCAGTCGTATGGGAGGTCACCAGGTCCACTCGGGCTGTTCCCCTGTTACCCCACTCTCCCCGGCCCTCGCAGCGCGCCCCCCCTCCGCAGCAAGCCGGCCAGTGTCCGGCCTGGCAGCCCAGAGTCGCGCCTCTTCGTGTCCTATCTCCTCTCTCTCTCCCTCATCAGCCATGACGACGGTTTCACGATTTTTAAAAGCATAAGTGAACCGCGCCATTGGGAACTCGGCCCATTGGAGGAGGAAAATCGCTGAGGCTCCAGAGAATTCCGGGTCGGGAACGCTAACAATATGCCAACGGTGTTTACTGTTTCCGCATTCCGGAATGCAGTGATGCCGCTCTCGAGGTGACGGAGAATTGCAATTTTTAGTCAAATTGGCACCCGGCGCGATTTTGGCGTAGGAACCTAATCTCCGCCCAAGCGCGTTTCCCGATTTTGGTGTCGGCCAACGGAGGACCCCGCACCCTGACTCTTAATTCAATTTAGGTTTGCGCGCAGAATTTAATTTGGGTGGCATGGTCGCACAGTGGTTAGCACTGTTGCTTCACAGCGCCAGGGTCCTAGGTTCCATTCCCGGCTTGGGTCACTGTCTGTGCGGAGTCTGCACATTCTCCCTGTGTCTGCGTGGGTTTCCTCCGGGTGCTCCGGTTTCCTCCCACAAGTCACGAAAGACGTGCTTGTTAGGTGAATTGGACATGCTGGTGAATTCTCCCTCTGTGTACCCGAACAGGCGCCAGAGTGTGGCGACTAGGGGCTTTTCACAGTAACTTCATTGCAGTGGTAATGTAAGCCTATTTGTGACAATAAAGCTCATTATTATTATTATTATTTCAAATCTGTTTAATTTCCAACAGTAGCAAATACACGCAGTCCATATAACCATAGATTTCAAACAGTGCAGAAGGATGACATTCAACCCATCGAGTCTGCACCGATCCTGAAATCCACTCCCCCACCCTATACCCGTAACCCCACCTAATCTTCATGACCTTGGACAGTAGCACTGTGGTTAGTACTGTTGTTTCACAACTTCCGGAGGCGGCCATGGAGTAAGCGGTCGCACATTAAGCAGCTCTCGACCTTAGTGGTTTTTTTAATGGTGTTTAAGCCGGATTTTTCAGAAAATTTCTCAACAGAAGTTGATCGAAGGGAGAGGAAAAGGAGGTGACCCTAAATTAATGGAATCGTGTCCAAATAAGAGTCGGAAAAGGAGAAACCAAAAGATGAGTGAAAGCAAGAATCAGAGGTCATCGAGCTCAATGGGTAACGAGACAAAGCGTGCCCACGCCAGCTCACTGGCTGATGGAGCAATGGGTCGGGTACCTGGATGAGATGTTCGCCCGGCATCGCAAGGAGTGTACAGAAGATGTAGCCCAGATGATAGCCTCGATTAAGGAGGTGGTTGACCGGGTGGAGGAGACAATGACGACCCAGGGACAGGAGATTCTAAAGCTGCAGGAGTTCGTGACTGAACGAGAGGAGGAGTCCACTGCAATGGCTTTGTAAATTAGCATACTACAGGACGGACAGAAACGACTGCTGATAAAGGGGAGGACTTGGAGAACTGGTTTCGCAGGCAAAATATCCGAATTGTCGGGCTGCCAGAGGGATCAGATACGGGAGCGTATGTAGGGACGATGTTGCAGGAGATGGTCGGGGCCGATGTGTTTGACAAGCCGCTGGAGGTGGACCGGGCACACAGGGTGCTCGTACGCAAGCCCCAGAGTCATGAGCGCCTGAGGGCCAAGGTGGTGAGGCTACATCGATTCCTCGACAAGGAGCGTATCATGAAGTGGGCCAGGCAGACAAAACGGTACATGTGGGAAGAATTAGAGATCCGGGTGTACCAAGACTGGGGACCAGAATTTGCAAAGAGGAGAGCAAGTTTCAACAAAGTTAAGGCGGCCCTGTTTGAGAAAGACATTAAATTTGGACTGTTATACCTGGCGTGTCTTTGAGTGACCTACGAGAACTGGGAGCTGTACTTCAATTCTCCGGAAGAGGTGGTTACTTTCATGAAAGACAATAATCTGGTTTAAGGACTCTTAAATTAAGCACTCTTAAATTCTAACTGTGGTAGGCTGTTTGAGGGACGGGTTGGAGTGGCGAGGAGGAGAGAAACATGGTTCTGTGTTCTGCTTTGTCTTGTTTAAATTTTCAGTCTTTTAATTCTGTGGGTTAAGTTGCGATGTTCGGGAAGAAAAGGGTTTGGGTGTTTCATTTTTAATTTTTAAAATGTTTTTCTCTCTTTTCTTTTCTCTCATCTTGTGTAATTTGATTTTGATTTAGTCTCTGTAACAAAGATGGTTGATTCTTGCATGCATAATTTTGATTAATCTGCTTGGAGCTTCTTCTATTGTGTTTGATTCTCTTTGAAAGTGATGGGACTGATAAGAATCGGTCAAAGGGGGAGGGGTAGAACCTGGCAATCTGGTGTAACGACTTTTAAACTCAAACTGTGACGGTCTGAGTTTGGGAGACAGGATGGCGGGGAGGTGAGAAAAATGGTTCTGTGTTTTGCTATGTCTTGTTTAAAATTTTGGTCTTTTAATTCTGTAAGTTAAGTTGCGATGTTCGGGAAGAAAAGGGTTTTGGTGTTTTAATTTTTCTTTTTCTTTCCTGTCTTCTTGTGTAATTTGATTTTGATTTACTGCTTTATGTATGATATCACAGAGGGAAGAACTTTTAAGATGCGATGGGCTGTTTTAGTTTCTGCAAGAATGATGGTTAATTCTTGCATGCATAATTTCGCTTAAGCTGCTTGAAGCTTCATCCTTTGTGTTGGATTCTGTTTGAAGGTGATAGGACTGAGAAGAATCGGTTAAAGGGGGAAGGGTTTGCCTCTTTGCCTGCGCGGTGGGGAAGGGTATGTTTGCTTTTTGGGACTGTTGTTACTGTGTTGAGTGCTTGTTTTATTGCTCGGTATGATAGAATCTGGCAGTCGGCAGGCTTTTTGACGCCAGAGGGTGGGAGATGCTGAGCTAGCTGGATAGCTGGTTCACGGGAGCAAAGTGGGGGGGGAGCTGAGGAAAGACGAAGTGGGGGAGGGAAGGGGGGGGGGGCGGGAGGGGGGGGTACTGTTGACGGGTAAGGGACAGTTAGGAGACTGGAGATGGAGATCAGATGGCAGTCGCTGCCGAGGGGCGGATCAAGCGAGGTGTGGAACATAGGCTAGGAGCTGGCCTAGGAAAGGTCATGGTTGACCGACAGGGGAGGGGGGCAAAAGCCCCCCCAACCAGACTGGTTACATGGAATGTTTGTGGACTAAACGGGCTGGTTAAGAGAGCTCGTGTGTTCGCACACCTGAGACAGTTAAAAGCGGACGTGGCTATGTTGCAGGAGACACACTTGAAGCTGGGAGACCAAATTAGATTAAAGAAGGGATGGGTCGGGCAAGTGTTTCACTCAGGACTGGACTTTAAAACAAGGGGGGGTGGCTATCCTGATTAATAAGAGGGTGACATTCGAGGTGGGGAGGATAGAGGTAGACCCAGGAGGCAGATTTATTATGGTCAGTGGGAAGCTAGAGGGAATGGCAATGGTGCTGTTGAAAATATATGCCCCAAACTGGGATGATGTCTTGTTTATCAGGAAGGTGCTGGAGAAGATCCCAGACCTTGACTCGCACCGGCTGATCATGGGGCTGATCATGGGGAGTGATTTTAATACGGTCTTGAACCCGAGACTGGACCGGTCGAGTGCTAGGTCGGGGAAGCTATCAGCAATGGCAAAGGAACTTCAAGGCGTGCATGGGAGGGGTGGATCCATGGATACTTGAGAGACCAAGGAACAGGGAATATTCATTCTACTCCCATGTACATAAGGCGTACTCCAGGATAGATTTCTTCGTGCTAGATAAAACACTGCTAGCAGGGGTTGACGACACTGAGTACTCAGCAATTGTGGTCTCAGATCATGCACCACACTGGATAGGCCTACGGGCAGACACGGGAATTTCCCAGCGCCCACAGTGGAGACTAGATACAGGGCTGTTAGTGGATGAGGAGATCTGTGAGCGAGTGAGAGAGGCCATTCGGGGGTACATAAAGATCAATGACACAGGAGAGACTGCAGCTGGGCTGGTCTGGGAGGCACTGAAAGCGGTCATTAGAGGGGAATGTATTTCCATTCGAGCCCACAGGGATAAAACTGAGCGGTCGGAGCTGGACAGGTTGGTAGGAGAAATCTTACAGGTGGACAGGATATACCGGGAGTCTCCAAATGAGGAGCTCCTGAAGGAGCGTCAGAGGCTTCAAATGGAGTTTGGGCTCCTTTCCACAGGAAAGGCAGAGGGTCAGCTGAGGAGGGTAAAAGGGGCAATATATGAACATGGGGAGAAAGCTAGCAGGATGCTGGCACATCAGCTGAGGAAACAAGAGGCGGCGAGAGAAATAGGGAAAATAAAGGACATGAAGGGGAAGACGGTGACGGACCCAGGGGCGGTGAATGAAGTGTTCCGGGAATTTTATAGCCAGCTATACGAGTCGGAACCCCCGGTTGGGGAGGAGGGCATGAATCAATTCCTGGGGAGGCTAGAGTTCCCAAAGGTAAATGAGGAGCTGGTGGAGGCCCTGGGGGGCCCGATTGAGCTTGGGGAGGTGATAGATGGACTGGGGGCGATGCAATCGGTTAAAGCCCCGGGACCTGATGGGTTCCCAGTGGAATTTTATAAGAAGCTCTCTGGGTTACTGGGGCCACTCCTGGTTAAGGCTTTCAACGAGTCCAAGGAGCTGCGAGTACCGCCCCCCCCCCCCCCCGCAACGTTATCACAGGCATCAATTTCTCTCATCCTGAAGCGGGACAAGGGTCCGGAGAGCTGTGGATCGTACAGGCCAATCTCCCTCTTGAATGTAGATGCCAAATTATTGGCCAAGATCCTGGCCACTCGAATAGAGGATTGTGTCCAGGAGATAATTGGAGAGGATCAGATGGGATTTGTAAAGGGCAGGCACCTGACATCCAACATTAGACGGCTTCTTAATGTAATTATGATGCCAGCGGAGGGGCGCGAGGCTGAGGTGGTAGTTGCCATGGACGCGGAGAAGGCTTTTGACCAAGTGGAGTGGAAGTATCTATGGGATATTTTAGGCAGGTTTGGGTTTGGGCAGTGATTTGTGGAGTGGGTCCGGCTACTGTACCAGGCCCCAGTGGTAAATGTAAGAACTAACCGAGTTCGGTCAGAATACTTTAGCCTTTGTCGGGGGACAAGGCAGGGATGCCCGCTCTCCCCATTACTGTTTGCCATGGCCATAGAACCCTTAGCAATGGCTCTGAGAGCAGCGAATACCTGGAGGGGAATAGTGAGAGGGGGGGGGGGGGGGTGGAGCACAGGGTCTCTCTCTATTGGGCGATTTGCTGCTTTATATCATGGACCCGGTTGGGGGGATGACCGAAATCGTGGAGGCATTAGGAGAATTTGGGCGATTTTCAGGCTATAAGTTAAACGTGGGAAAAAGCGAGATGTTCGTGACTCAGGCATGGGGGCAGGAAAGGAGGCTGAAGGAGCTACCTTTTAAAGTGGTTAGAGAAGAGTTTTAGGTATCTGGGGATTCAAGTGGGCAAGGATTGGGGGCAGCTTCATAAGTTAAATTTGGGCAAAGCAGTGGATCAAATGAGAAGGGAATTTGTCGATGGGAAATGCTCCCACTGACGCTGGCGGGGAGGGTTCACACGATGAAGATGACTGTCCTTCCGAGACTGCTTTTCTTTTTTCAGTGTCTCCCGATTATTGTCCAAAAGGCTTTTTTCAGAAGTATTAATGTGGCGATATTGAGGTTTATATTGGCGGGTAAAACCCCGAGAGTAAAGAGGATACTCCTGGAACAGGCCCGCGGAGAAGGGAGTTTGTCTCTCCCAAGCTTTATTAACTATTACTGGGCTACCAACATATCGATGGTCAGGAAGTGGGTAGTGGGGGAGGGGTCGGTCTGGGAGCGGATGGAGGCAGCATCCTGCAAAGGTACGTGTCTGGAGGCTTTACTGATGGCGCCCCTGACGTTCTCGCCGGCTCGGTACTCCACAAGTCCTGTGGTGGTGGCAGCCCCGAGGGTGTGGGGACAATGGAGGCAGCATATGAGACTGGAGGGGGCGTCAGTGTGGTCACCGATCTGTGACAATCACCGGTTTGTCCCGGGGGCTGGATGGGAGCTTTAAGGTATGGCAGTGGGCAGGGATTGAGAGGTTTGGGGATCTATTCACCCAGGAGGGCTTCCCGACCTTGAAGACATTAGAGGAGGAGTTTGACTTGCCGGGAGGGAACGGGTATCAGTATCTTCAAGTGCGGGACTTTGTACGGAGACAGGTCCCAAGCTTTCCTCGCCTCCCCCTGAGGGGACTACAGGATAAAGTGCTGTCAAAAACAGTGGTTGGAGGTGGGAAGGTTTCGGACATATACAGAGAATTGTTAGAGTGGAAAGGGGCCCCTATCAGAGAGATGAAGAGGAAGTGTGAAGAGGAACTAGGAGGGGAGCTGGAAACTGAACAGTGGGGAAAAAGCCTTGAAAAGGGTGAATGCATTCTCGTCCAGTGCTAGACTCGGCTTGATTCAGTTCAAGGTAGTCCACAGGGCCCACATGATGGTAGCTCGGATGAGTAGGCTCTTCGAGGAGGTGGAGGACAGATGTGGGCGGTGTGGGGGTAGCCCGGCCAACCATGTCCATATGTTTTGGGCATGTCCGAAACTGAGGGAATTCTGGCAGGGATTTGCAGATGTTATGTCAGAAGTCCTGGAAGGTAGGGTAACTCCGAGTCCAGAATTGGCACTATTTGGGGTGTCGGAAGATCCGGGGGCCAAGTGGGGGAGGGAGGCCGATATCCTGGCTTTCTCCTCCCTGGTGGCGCGGAGACGGATCTTGCTGAGAAGGAGGGACTCGGAGCCCCCGAAATCAGGAGTGTGGGTCAGCGATATGGTAGAGTTTCTCAGTCTGGAGAAAATCAAGTTTGCTTTATGTTCTTATGTTCTTTAAGAGGATCAATACAGGGATTCGCCCGGAGTTGGCAGCCGTTCATCGATTTCTTTAACAAAAACTGAACGTCAGCAGTAAGGGGGGAAATTGAAAAGGGGGGGGGAAATAGAGGGCATGGTAATGTTAAATAAGGACAGAGAATTTAGTATATGGGTAATTGGGGATAGGGCAGGAGAATTGGGGATAGGGCGGCAGAAGTGGGGTACATGGTTTATTGTGTGTTGTTATTTTAAGGGGCATTTTGTGTGTCGACCCGAGCGGTTGTTTTAGAAATGTCAATATGTTAAATTGTGAAAATTACAAATGCTTCAATAAATTTTTTTTAAAAAAAAGTACTATTGCTTCACAGCGCCAGGAACCAGGTTCAATTCCCAGCTTGGATCACTGTCTGTGCGGAGTCTGCACATTCTCCCCGTGTCTGCGTGGGTTTCCTCTGGGTGCTCCGGTTTCCTCCCACAAGTCCCGAAAGACGTGCTTGTTAGATGAATTGGACATTTTGAATTCTCCCTCTGTGTACCCGAACAGGGGCCGGAGTGTGGCGACTAGGGGATTTTCACAGTAACTTCATTACAGTGTTATTGTAAGCCTACTTGTGACACTAATAAAGATTATTACAAGGGACAATTTTTAGCAAGGTCAATCCACCTAACCTGCACATCTTTGGACGGTGGGAGGAAACTCTCGGAGCACCTGGGGGAAACCTACGCAGTCACGGAGAGAAAGTAAAAACTCCACGTAGACAGCTACCCAAAGCCGGAATCAAACCAAGCCCCCAGTACTGTGAGGCAGCAGTGCTAACCACTGTGCCAACGTGCTGCCCCTTCATGCATTGCAGGTTCAATTCTAGCATTCAGTGGTGGCAGAGTTGCACCAATTCGTGCCCATTTTTCAACCACTAATGGAAGGAAATGAAATCGATTTTGTGCACTCCATACAAATCCCTTGCTAGAAAAAGCAATAATTTATTCCTGCTCGTTGGTTTTACACAGACCAGGTCATTGGAAGTGAAATTCATTTTGGGTGAATGCTCCTTTCAAATTCAATTTTCTATTGAAATTAAATGTTCAGGCTCGCATATACTTTTCAAAACTAGTCCTAACCAGGTGATGCACTCAGCACATGGTGAATGTCTGTGTTGCAGGCTGTGAGCTCTGTGCTCCGAGCTGGCTGCTACTAGAATGAGCGGGAACTCTCCTGTCCCCTGTCTTTATAGTGCATGTGCTCTCACTGGTGATTGGCTGCGGTGTTGTGTATGCTGATTGGTCCCACTGCATGTCCATCAGTGTGTGTGTGTGTGTCTGCACCATAATATACTGGTGTATATTATGACATCCCCCCTTTTATATAAAGAACATGTGCCTGCGTGACAATAAATATCATGTCGTGAATGTACCTGACTATGTGTGTGCGTGTTATTTACATGACTATGTACATGAGGCTAATCTATTTACACGGGAAGGTGCCTGGTGCAGAGAAATAGGGTGTCACACCAACAACAAAATGAACATTATATACAAACTACTGGAACGATGAAACAGGATAACAGAACAGATCAAAGAGTCCAACATTGTAAAACTCATAAGTCAAGTCTCTGAGGTGGGCGCCGAATTCTGGTTGACCGACTCAAGGGTGGGTCAGGAGCCACCGGCTGAGGAACGGGCTGGGCCACGGCAGAGTGAGGAGGATGCAGAGTATTCGGAATCTCCACATAATCCAGGTTGGGGACAACAGGAGGGCGTGGCACCGGTGGAGGATCACGTAGCGAGCATGGAACGAGACGAAGGGCACGCCGATTGCGTCGGCGAATGGAACCATCTGGCAGACGAACCAGGAACGAGCGGGGAGACACCTGCTGAAGAACCACAGCAGTTGCAGACCAGCCACCCTCCGGAAGATGGATGCTGACGTTGTCATCCGGCGCCAGAGCAGGGAGATCAGTCGCCCGAGCGTCATGCGCCGCCTTGTGTTGTGCACGAGACTGTTGCATCCGCTGAAGGACCGGAATGTGGTCGAGGTCTGGGACGTGAATGGACGGCACCGTGGTCCTGAGGGTGTGACCCATGAGCAGCTGGGCTGGCGACAGGCCCGTGGAGAGTGGGGCCGAACGATAGTCCAGCAAGGCGAGGTGGAAGTCGGATCCTGCATCGGCAGCCATGCAGAGGAGCCGTTTGACGATGTGGACGCCCTTTTCCACTTTGCCATTGGATTGGGGGTGCAAGGGACTGGATTTCACATGCAGAAAGTTGTACCTGCTGGCAAAGTTGGACCATTCCTGGCTCGCGAAGATGGGGCCATTGTCCGACATCACAGTGAGTGGGATGCCGTGACAAGCAAAGGTCTCCTTGCAGGCACGGATGACCGCCGATGATGTGATGTCGTGCAGGCGTATGACCTCCGGGTAGTTCGAAAAATAGTCTACGATCAGAACATAGTCCCTGCCGAGCGCATGGAACAGGTCAACGCCTACCTTAGACCAAGGGGACGTGACCAACTCATGGGGCTGTAGGGTCTCACGTGGTTGGGCCGGCTGGAACCGCTGACAGGTGGGGCAGTTGAGCACTGTGCTGGCGATGTCCTCATTGATGCCGGGCCAGTATACAGCCTCTCGGGCCCTCCATCGGCACTTCTCCACACCAAGATGGCCCTCGTGTAGCTGTTCCAAAACGAGCTGGCGCATGCTGTGCGGTCCAGCTTCAGGAGGACACCATCGACTACTGCCAGATCGTCTCTGATATTGTAGAACTGCGGGCATTGGCCCTTGAGCCACCCGTCCATCATGTGGCGCATGACACGCTGTAGTAGGGGGTCAGCCGCAGTCTCGCGGCGAATGTGGATAAGGCGTTCATCCGTGGCCGGCAGATTGGAGGCCGTGAAGGCCACATGGGCGTCAACCTGACAGACGAACCCCTCTGGGTCACACGGGGTGTTGACTGCCCTGGACAGAGCGTCGGCTATGATCAGGTCCTTGCCCGGGGTGTATAGGAGCTGGAAATCGTACCGCCAGAGTTTAAGCAGAATGCGCTGGAGGCGAGTGGTCATATCATTCAGGTCTTTTTGTATAATGTTGACCAGCGGGCGATGGTCGGTCTCGACAGTGAATTGGGGGAGGCCGTACACGTAATCATGAAATTTGTCGACCCCAGTCAACAGGCCCAGGCACTCCTTTTCGATCTGCGCGTAGCGCTGTTCCATGGGTGTCATGGCACGTGACGCATATGCAACGGGGGCCCATGATGAGGCCTCATCGCGTTGCAGGAGCACCGCCCCAATGCCGGATTGGCTGGCATCTGTTGAAATTTTTGTTTCCTTCGTGGGATCAAAAAATGCCAATACCGGGGCCGTGGTAAGCTTGGTCTTAAGCTCCTCCCATTCGTGCTCGTGGGCGGGAAGCCATTGGAAGTCTGTCGTCTTTCTGACCAGGTTCCGGAGAGCTGTGGTATGGGAGGTGAGGTTGGGGATGAACTTCCCCAGGAAGTTGAGCATGCCCAAAAATCGGATAAGACCACCTTCTTATCCGCTGGCTTCTGCATGGCCGTGATGGCTACCACCTTATCCGCGTCCGGCCGCACACCCGACCGGGAGATGTGGTCTCCTAGGAACTTGAGTTCTGTCTGGCCGAAGGAACATTTGGCTCTGTTGAGGCGAAGGCCTTTGTCCCGTATTCATTTGAAAACGCGCTGGAGGCGACTGATATGCTCCTGCGGGGTGGTGGACCAAATGATGATATCGTCAACATAGATGCGCACACCCTCAATGCCCTCCATCATTTGCTCCATGATCCGGTGGAATACTTCTGATGCCGATATAAACCCAAACGGCATCCTGTTGTAGCAGTATCTGCCAAACGGGGTATTAAAGGTACACAGCTTTCTGCTGGACCTGTCTAGTTGAATTTGCCAGAATTCTTTCGCGGCGTCAAGTTTGGTGAAGATGTTGGCCCGAGCCATTTCGCACGTGATCTCCTCGTGCTTGGGGATAGGGTAATGCTCCCTCATTATGTTGCGATTCAGATCCTTTGGGTCAATGCAGATCCGGAGCTCGCCGGAAGGGTTCTTTACGCACACCATGGAACTGACCCAGTCGGTTGGTTCCGTCACTCTGGAGAGCACTCCTTGGCCCTGGAGGTCCTGCAGCTGCTGTTTGAGGCGGTCCTTGAGGGGTGCTGGGACTCTGCGAGGTGCATGAACCACAGGCGTGGCGTCTTGTTTGAGCAGGATTTTGTAAGTGTATGGAAGCGTGCCCATGCCTTCGAAAACGTCGTGGTGCTGGTCGATGATGGCATTGAGTTGCGCCCTGAAGTCCGCATCCTGGAAGGCAGACGTGTCCTCTGGAGAGAGAGAGTGTACTCGTTGAACGAGTTTTAGGAGTTTGCACGCCTGTGCGCCTAGGCATGAACTGGTAGCAGGAATGACGTTGCCATTGTAGTCCACTAGTTGGCAGGTCGACTGAAGAATGGTTGGTTTAACCCCAAGGGTCTGAAAGTCTGACCACACTAGGAGATTAGCGGAAGCACCAGTGTCCAGGCGGAATCGTATCTGGGATCGGTTGACCGTCAGAGTGGCTCACCACTCGTCGTCTGGATCAATGCTGTGCACCGACAGCGACTGGTGGTTTTGATTCGGGGACAGCCTGTTCTTTGTTATAACAGCGATTCGAAAAGGTTCCCTCGGGTCCTCGGCGTCACTGCTCTGCGGGAAGTCGGAATCGGACTCGGTGAACGTGGGTTGAATTGCCCGAACGTTCCTGCGAGGCTAGCTGAAGCGATGCGAATTGGCAGGCTGAGCTGCTCAACAGCAGGCAGCATAGTGGCCAAGTCTGCCACATCGTAGGCATTGTCGCGATTTTGCAGGACATTTGCCGCTTTAAATGGGCGGAGACACAGTTGCCGCACGTCGTGACGTCAGTACACTCGTTGCGCCACCGCGCATGCGCGGTGCAGTCCTGCGTGGTGCGCGCCTGCGCATCACGTTCCTCCACGTCACTGTCCCCTCGTTTGGCGCGTACAAGCGCGGGAGGCCGCGAAAAGCGCGCAAAATGGCCGCCCTCATCCAGGCTGCAGCCTTGGAGGTGTTCAATTGTTTGGACCCGTTCCGCCTCGTAGAGACCTTGCCGCGCCGTTTCAGCCACCTGTATGTGGGAGTACCGGCTGGTGGCATGTTCATGCAGGACACAGGTCACAATGGCAGTTGCTAGGGTGAGTTGCTTAATTTTGAGGAGCTGCTGACACAGGGGGTCCGACAGAACACCAAATACGATCTGGACGCGTAACATGGAGTCGGAGGTGGGCCTGTAGCCGCAGGACTGCGCAAGGATGCGGAGGTGTGTTAAAAAGGATTGGAAAAGCTCGTCCTTACCCTGCAAGCGCTACTGGAACAGGTATCTTTCAAAGCTTTCATTGACCTCTATGCTGAAGTTGGTATCGAATTTGAGGAGAACCGTCTTGTACTTTGTCTTGTCCTCGTCGTCTGCGAATGTGAGGGAGTTGAAGATGTGGATGGCGTGTTGCTCGGCCGTGGAGAGGAGCAGAGCAATCTTCCTGGTGTCCGAGGCGTTCTCCCTGTCCGTGGCTTCGAGGAAGAGCTGGAAGCGCTGTTTAAAAATCTTCCAATTGACCCCGAGATTGCCGGCGATGCGGAGCGGCGGCGGCGGGTTAAGGTTCTCCATACTTCAGGATGGCGGAATGCTTATTAGTCTCAGAAGTGCTAGTATGCAACCACTCCTTGTACCATGATGTGTTGGGTGTTCTGGATCACAAACAGGTCACCAACACTGGAAGTGGTGCAACTCTATTTTATTATAAGGTTAACTATATTAACATACTTGAACTGTGGGTAAATGCAATACCAGCTTTAACTGTTGACCCTTGCCTAGTCCTAACCAAGTGATGCACTCAGCACATGGTGAATGTCGGTGTTGCAGGCTGTGAGCTCTGTGCTCTGAGCTGGCTGCTACTAGAATGAGTGGGAGCTCTCCTGTCCCCTGTCTTTATAGTGTGTGTGCTCTCACTGGTGATTGGCTGCGGTGTTGTGTATGCTGATTGGTCCCACTGCATGTCCATCAGTGTGTGTCTGCACCATAATATACTGGTGTATATTATGACACATCCCTGTCTGGGAATAATACAGCGAAGTACTGCTACAGTGGTTGTAATAAAATTCATTCATCTGCCTGAGTTCCTGACACACTCCAAGGGTTAACTTTTAAGGATGCATCTGTTGTCAAGGGCAATTTGGACAATCAGTACATTCTTCCTCCATTACTTGCAACAGGAGAAGCACATTTGTTACATTAGGCCATAATATCCCAGGACTCTGTACCGGCTGAGGTCATTCATGAAGGCCCCTTCTCAGCCTTGCCCCTCACCTGAGGTTTGGTGACTATCAGTCGGCTCTCTCTCTCTAAGGGGAGAGCAGCCTATGGTCCTCTGGGACTATGGCAACTTTCATTTTCATTTCCTAGGGCTCCCCAGTGTCAGATTTTGCAACAAAAGATGCACTGGGGGATCCGTCTTGGAAGCTCCCATGTAAGGGTTTACACGGTATTTGTCCAGAACGGCTAACTCCCGCTGGACAATTTTTCTGGCCTAGGAGCCATCCACAAAACAATTTAAATTGCCGAGACCAAGCCCCACGTGGGACACTCCCCCACACACACATGCCCCCCATAACCAAGCACCCCATCCCATCTCATATGGTATTCCCCATTCCTCGCCCACACCCCTCCCCCTGCAACCGCAACCCTCCCAACTCGACTGGGCCCAACCCCACACTGACCGAACAACCCTCCCATACCCCACCCCGACGTCCTACCAACCTGAATGACACCCTCCCCAACCAGCTCCCCCTATCCAGACCCACGTTCCCACCAGCTGCCCCCGGATGTTCGATCCCCCCTGATGTCTGAACACACCAGCCCCCGCATGTCTGCATCCTGTCCATCTCAGGATCCTATCCGCTGCCCCCCCCCCCCCCCCCACCCCCCCGCCACCCACCACCGATGTCCAAAGGTTGGGGAGAAGTTTGGCTCAAAGAACTGTGGCCCTCGGGAGGATCATGGTGTCACCCATCATGAAACACTTTCTAACAAGTGCCGGTCACCCTGACGCAAAGCTCGTTCTGCAAACACTCCCAAATTGCTGTGGAGAACAAGTCAGGGGTTTTGTGGTGTGAGAGTAACTCCGAAAGGTTAGTGATTTATATTTGTTTTTCTTCGCTCGACTTGTTATGCACAATGGGCGCGATTCAATCACTGCATTAATAATAATAATCGCTTATTGTCACAAGTAGGCTTCAATGAAGTTACTGTGAAAAGCCACATTGCGCCCGGCGTAGATCTGGGCACGCCGCGTAAATAGCGGGAAAGGCCAAAAACGGGTCACGGACCAGTTTGCAATTCACCCGCTCCGCTCTCAATGGCGAGTTCCGGATGTAGCCCCAAAATGGCGATCATATTATTAACCCTCATTTGCATTAATTTAAACCTCATTAACAAGATTGCAGTCGAATGCAGTGACCTCCCAGGAATTACCCGACTTGCCAGTATTACGATCCCAGACCAGACCCAAACAGTGCCGAGGATACTGAACCAAAACCCCACTATTTTTAGTTTATTTGTAAGACTGTGCGGAAAGAATGGTTCGATCATTCCAGGAGTGATTGCATGAAGGATTAGGCCTTTGGTATTTTTAGAAAGCAAACTTTATTATGACTACAAGATTAAACTTCTTAGTTTCTCATCTGAAAAGAACCTCTTACAATTACATCTTAAACACTACTACTCAATTTCCCATTAAACATCAAGAAAACAAACATACAGCTTTCAAACTATCTTACTGGGGGAGAATTGTAGCTTCAGCGTCATGCAGATCAGGAATCAACACCTCTCTCCAAACCTTCTCCCAAAACTGCCTGCCTAAAGCTTTTCAAAATGTCCCTCTGCCTTCCTTGGCTCCAGGCAGCAATTACCTCATCTCCCCAAGTTGGAAAACAAATTATTTCTGCAGGCTGCAAAGTGCATGAACTCCCCAGGGACTTCCCCAGTCAAACCACAGTCCATTAGTCCAGGCTGAAAACCACATTCCTTTGTCAATTTCACCTTCTGGCTGCTAAAATCACCCAGGCCCTGCTAAACAGAATTGGCCACGCTAAATTGCCCCTTGATTGGAAAAATAAATTGGGTACTCTAGATTTTTTATTTTTTTAATTATTAAAGTGTTGAAAGAATATGGTTTTTTTAATGCTTCTACAATTTTCCCCTGAGTTTCTCAAGCAGTGTCCTGGAGATTAACTTTCAATTAGAATCACGAGTCACTGTGGCAGAGACGGAGGCCATTTGGCCCATCGAATTCACGGAGGCTCCAGGAAAATCCGGAAGGATTGGCGACCCTGCGTTCACCAGCACTGTGCCGGGCAGAGTGGAATCAGCAAGCACTGGGTGTAGTATTGTGTACCTCACAGGGTAACCTGCCAGTGGCTGGAGGCTGGACGTTTATGGCAACTTCTCAACTCACGCGTTGAAAAGAGGAAAATTGTGGGTTAAACTGCTTTCTTTGTGATCCTCAAATTACAAAATTGCTCTTCAATTAAATCTTGGTTATGCTTTAACTGCAACTTTCAGCTCAGGAAGTCTCACTCGTGGCTTTTCAGATGTCCTTACCGTCACTCATTTAATTTACTTTCAGGCAGGAGTAGATTTATAACAAAATGTCACCGACCTGGAGCATTAACTCCCCACAGATACTCAGCGTTTGCAGAATTTTCTGCTCTGTCAGTCGTTAGCTTTGATGTTAATGGCCAGAGAACGATCGAACCAAATAGGCTTTCATTGAAACAGTAGGGGGAGCAGGAGGGGAGTTAAAAAGAAAGAGTGCTGATAAACATTGCAAGCAAGAGGGTTTGCTTTTGTTCACAAACAAAATCGAACAGAATTGCAGAATGGTAGAGAACAGGATTGAATGCAAGCGGAAAAGTAGGGATGTTTTGGCCTAGTTGTATAGGGTATTGGTGAGGCCGCACCTGGGGTACTGTGTACAGTTTTGGTATCCTTAGTTAAGAAAGGACTTAATTGCAGTTCAGAGAAGGTTCCTTTGATGGATTCCTCAGATATAATATAATATAATGTAAGGAAAGATTGGCAAAGTTGGGCCTGTATTGGAGCTAAGAAGAATGGGAGGTGATCTTATTTTTGTTTAATTCATTCGTGGGATGTGTGCTGTGTGGTTAGGACATCCCTGTCATAATATGCACCAGTATATCATGGTGCAGACACACACTGATGGACACACAGTGGGACCAATCAACACACACAACACCGCAGCCAATCACCAGTGAGAGAACACACACTATAAAGACAGGGGGCATCAGAGTTCCCGTTCATTCGAGTAGCAGCTAGCTAGCAGGACAGAGCTCACAGCCTGCAGCACAGACATTCACCATGTGCTGAGTGCATCGACTGGTTAGGACAAGGCAAAGGTCTTTAGTTAAAGCTAGTATCGTGTTAACCCACAGTCAGAGTATGTTAAACAGTTAATGATTCAATAAAATAGTGTTGCACTATTTCAAGTGTTGGTGACCTGTATGTGTTCCACGGATCCAGAGCGCCCAACACAACATGATACCAGGAGTTGAGGGATATTAGCACTTCTTAGACCTACCTGCAATTGATCTGCCTTCCGCCAGCATTCCGTCATCCTGCAACATGGACAACATCTGCCCGCCGCCGCCGTTCCGCATCGCCGGCAACCTCTGGGCCAACTGGAAGATATTCAAACAGCGCTTCCAGCTCTTCCTTGAGGCCACAGACAGGGAGGATGCCTCGGATACCAGGAAGATTACTCTCCTTCTATCCACGGCCGGGGACCATGCCATCCACCTTTTCAATTCTCTCACCTTTGCGGATGATGAAGATAAAACAGAGTTCAAGACGGTCCTCCTCAAGTTTGACACTCACTGCAGCGTAGAGGTGAATGAAAGTTTTGAGCGCTACGTGTTCCAACAGCGTTTGCAGGGTAAGGATGAACCTTTCCAATCCTTTCTCATGCACCTCCGCATCCTTGCGCAGTCTTGCAGCTATGGGCCCATCTCCGACTCCATGATACGTGACCAGATCATTTTTGGTGTTCAGTCGAACCCCCTACGACAGCAGCTCCTCAAAGTAAAGGAGCTCACCCTAGCGACCGCCATAGAGACCTGTGTCCTACACGAAAATGCCACGAGTCGGTATTCCCACATCCAAACTGCTGAAACGGCGCGGCAAGGTCCCCACGAGGCGGAACGGGTCCAAGCAATTGAGCAACTCCAGGGCCTCAGCCTGGATGAGGGGGCCATTTCGAGCGCTTTTCGTGGACTCCCGCGCTTGTGCGCACCAAATGAGGGGACGGCGACGTCGAAGAACGTAATGCGCAGGCGTGCACCACTCACGACCGCACTGCGCATGCGCGGTGGCGCAGTGAACGTGCTGACGCTACAACGTGCGGCAACTGTGGCTCCGCCCATTTAAAACGGCAATGCCCTGCCAAATCTCGACAATGCCTACGCTGTGGCAGACTTGGCCACTGTGCTGCCTGCTGTCGAGCAGCTCAGCCTGCCAATTCATATCGCTTCAGCCAACCTCGCAGGAATGTCTGGGCAATTCAACCCACGGTCACCGAGTCCGATGCGGACCTCCCACACAGCAGTGACACCGAGGACCCGAAGGCGCCATTTCGAGTCGGTATCATGAAAAAAACAGGGTGTCCCCGAAGCAAAGACACCAGCCGCTGTTGGTATACAGCATCGATCCAGACGATGAGTGGTGTGCCACCCTGACGGTCAACCAGAATTCGTCGCCCACCTCAGAGACTTAATTTGTGAACTTTTGGACTTTCTGAATTTTTCTGTTCTTCTGTTTGATCGTTTACATAGTTTGTATATAGTGTTCATCTCGTTATTCTTGTTGCATACTGTTTTGCTGCATCAGGCACCTTTCCATGTAAATAGCTTAGTTCTCATGTACATTGTCCTGTAAATATGTCTTTCGCACATACGTAGTCAGGGACATTCTCGCCATACACTATTTATTGCCACACATGTACATTCTTTTATAAAAGGGGGGATGGCATAATATACACCAGTATATCATGGTGCAGACACACACTGATGGACACATAGTGGGACCAATCAACGCACACAACACTGCAGCCAACACCAGTTAGAGCACACACACTATAAAGACAGGGGGCATCAGATTTCCCGCTCATTCGAGCTGCAGCTAGCTAGCAGGACAGAGCTCACAGACTGCAACACAGACATTCACCATGTGCTGAGTGCATCGACTGATTAGGACAAGTCAAAGGTCTTTAGTTAAAGCTAGATTTGTGTTAACCCACAGTCTGAGTATGTTAAACTGTTAATGATTCAATAAAATAGTGTTGCACTATTTCAAGTGTTGGTGACCTGTATGTGTTCCACGGATCCAGAGCCCCCAACACAACAATCCCTAACTGACCTTGAGAAGGTGGTGGTGAGCTGCCTTCTTGAACCGTTGCAGTTCATGTGGTGTAGGTACACCCACATTGCTGTTAGGAAGGGAGTTCCAGGATTTTGATCCAGCGACAGTGAAGGAACGGCGATATATTTCCAAGTCAGGATGGTGAGTGATTTGGAGGGGAACCTCCAGGTGGTGGGGTTCCCAGGTATCTGCTGCCCTTGTCCTTCTAGATGGTAACGGGTGTGAGTTTGGAAGGTGAAAGATATAGGGCTGGATTATCCGCAGCCCCGTGCCGAAACCGCGTTTGGCGCGGGGGCGGAGAATCAACTTTCACGCCGAAATCGGGCCCGGCGCTGGTCCAGCGATTCTCCGGGACCCGAGAATCAGCGTGTTCGCGGAGTACTCCACGCGGCTGGGGGGCCATTGCCAAAGGCCCGCCCAGCGATCCTCCACTCTCACCCGGCCGAGTTCCCGTCGGCGTGGTTCTAACCACCTATCGCCGTTCGGGAAGCTCGTGTGGCGGCTGCGGACCCAGTCCGCGGCCACCCTGGAGGGGGGGGGGCGGAGGGATCGGGCAGCCGGGGGACAGATCGGGCCGGTCGGATCTTCGGGTGTGCGGCTGACCGGGGGGGGGGGGGGGGGGGGGGCCTGGGGGGGGGGGGGGGGGGCCTGGGGGGGGGGGGGGGGGGGCTGGGGGGCCTACATTTATCAGCCGCCTCCGCGGTCTGAGAGTCCGCCATGGCACTCGCCGAGGTTGCTGGAGGCCACCGCCGTGTACATACGCGGACTCGAAACCAGAAGTGCGGGGGCCGTATCCGCAGCTAAAGCTGCGTGAATCACTCAGGGTCCCTGCTAGCCCGCTGCAGGTGAGCGAATTAGCTCTTTTTCTGAGGAAACTCCAGAGTGAAACGCCAGCGTTTTTATGCCGGCGTGGGGGACATAGTCCCATTTTGGGAGAATCCAGCGCACAAGGTCCTGAGGGGACTTAACAAGGTAGATGTTAAGAGGATGTTTCCCCTTGTGGGAGAGATTAGAACTAGAGGACACAGTTTAGAAATAAGGAGTCTCCCATTTAAGACAGACACGAGGAGATTTCTTTCTTTCAGAGTGTCATGAGTCTGTGGAACTCTGTTCCTCGGAGAGCGGTGGAGGCAGGGTCCTTGAATATCTTTACGGTTCAGTTGGATGTCCGGATGGAGTTTGCACATTCTCCCCGTGTCTGCGTGGGTTTCACCCCCACAACCCAAAGGTGTGCAGGTTAGGTGGATTGGCCACGCTAAATTGCCCCTGAATTGGAAAACAAAATTGGGTACTCTAAATTTGTTTTTAAAAAAGGTTCAGTTAGATATTGTGACCCCCACTCAGTGACCTCAGTGTCTGAGGGCCAGAGAAACATCGCAGAAAGGGGGATAAGAAATAGGCACTCAGGAATTCTCCTCAGCGAAGACTCGGTGCAGAGACAACAGAGAAGACTCGCCGGTGGACCAGAGAACGGACAGGAGAGGTGACCGTGACCTGTGATGTTCTCTGTTTTGTCAATCAGGATGTCAGGTTAGGTGGATTGGCCATGATAAATTGCCCTTAGTGTCCAAAATTGCCTTTAGTGTTGGGTGGGGTTACTGGGTTATGGGGATAGGGTGGAGGTGTTGATCTTGGGTAGGGTGCTCTTTCCAAGAGGCGGTGCAGACTCGACGGGCCGAATGGCCTCCTTCTGCACTGTAAATTCTATGGGGCAAAATTCTCCCGAAATGGCGCGATGTCCGCCGACTGGCGCCCAAAATGGTGCCAATCAGACGGGCATCGCGCCGCCCCAAAGGTGCGGAATGCTCCACATCTTTGGGGGCCGAGCCCCAACATTGAGGGGCTAGGCCGATGCCGGAGGAATTTCCGCCCCGCCAGCTGGCGGAAACGGCCTTTGTTGCCCCGCCAGCTGGCGCGGAAATGACATCCCCGGGCGGCGCATGCGCGGGAGCGTCAGCGGGCGCTGACAGTCTCCCACGCATGCGCAGTGGAGGGAGTCTCTTCCGCCTCTGCCATGGTGGAGACCGTGGCGGAGGCGGAAGGGAAAGAGTGCCCCCACGGCACCCCCCGGGGCCAGATCGCCCCGCGCCCCCCCCAGGACCCCGGAGCCCACCCACGCCGCCTTGTCCCGCCGTTCAAAAGGTGGTCTAATCCACGCCGGCGGGACAGGCAATTTATCGGAGGGACTTCGGCCCATCCGGGCCGGAGAATCGAGCGGGGGTGGCCGCCAACCGGCGCGGCCCGACTCCCGCCCCCGCCGAATATCCGGTACCGGAGACTTCGGCAACCGGCGGGGGCAGGATTCACGGCAGCCCCCGGCGATTCTCCAACCCGGCGGGGGGTCGGAGAATGACGCCCATGGTCTTGAGTATGTAGTGTTGAACAAAGAACATCAAGCTAAGTAAATGAACAAAGATGATTTATTTACACGACTTAAAAAAGACTCAAACAAGTTCCACGGTTAAAGTTATTAAATTAAACTATACAATATCTCTAACTACAGATCTCTCGACTATGCAACTAATCTCTCTCATGCCTAAACACCTTCTCCCAGAATCCCAGGAGTCACATGATATCTATATGACTGCTCCTTATCTCCATCTGGTGGTGAAAAGTATTGACATCAAATTGTTAACACTTCGTCTTCTTTGCAATATACATATTGTTACAAGACCCACCTTCATAGACGAGGATCCTAAGACGACTGAGGCTCAGGGGATTGGACCTGCAGCTCGACCAAGTTCATCGGCACGGATAGTATTAAAATCTTGGGCAAACTATATATGGGATGTTTTGGGAGAATAACTGTTTAATTGTCTTTGTGAATAAATTTGGGTTGAATCATGAACCTTTGTTCATCTTGCAAATAAAGGCACCGGGGTAAAACATTTTACTAATAAACTGGTCAAAGTGTCTGATAATTTACAGACAGCAAGTGGCATCCCCGGATGGTGTTGATAAGACGTGACCTAGTTGTTCCAAATTCAAACTCACCAACCTTGTATTCTCCAACATCCAACCTGAGCCTGAATTAGGAGGGCAGTCGCCCCATGTGATGATCAGGATTCAAGTGGGTGGTCGAGAATACAGACATTCAACAGTAATTGGGCCATAGACCAGGGGCGAGATTCTCTGACCCCCCCCCCCGCCGGGTCGGAGAATCGCCGGGGGCTGGCGTGAATCTCGCCCCCACCGGTTGCCGAATTCTCCACCACCGGAGATTCGGCGGGTGCGGGAATCGCGCCCCTCCGCGATTCTCCGGCCCGGATGGGCCGAAGTTCCACCGCTAAAATGCCTGTCCCGCTGGCGTAGATTAAACCACCTACCTTACCGGCGGGACAAGGCGGCGCGGGTGGGCTCCGGGGTCCTGGGGGGGGGGGCGCGGGGCGATCTGGCCCGCGATCGGGGCCCACCAGTCCGCGGGCGGGCCATTGCCGTGAGGGCAGTCTTTCCCTTCTGCCTTCGCCACGGTCTCCACCATGGCGGAGGCGGAAGAGACTTCCTCCACTGCGCATGCGCGGGAATGCCGTGAGCGGCCGCTCACGCTCCCGCGCATGCGCTGCCCAGAGATGTCATTTCCGCGCCAGCTGGCGGGGCACCAAAGGCCTTTTCCGCCAGCTGGCGGGGCAGGAAATTCATCCGGCGCGGGCCTAGCCCCTTAAGGTTGGGGCTCGGCCCCCAAAGATGCAGAGCATTCCGCACCTTTGGGGCGGCGCGATGCCCGACTGATTTGCGCCGTTTTAGGCGCCAGTCGGCGGACATTGCGCCGTTTCCGGAGAATTTCGCCCCAGGTGTCGGTAACATGAGGTTAAAAAACTACGTCGTTAGAACTAGGATAGTCAAGGGAGTTGGATAAACTATGTGGGGGGGAATTTAGTGAAATCCAAAGCCCTACCCCAGTCGATTCCCACACACCCGTGACAAATTCTAGAGAGAGAGAATTAGAAGTGGCAAGCTGTGCCGAATGGGAAGAAACTCTTAGGAGATACTTGAACAAGAAATAGCCCAAAAGGTGAGTGTGGGTAACACCCCGATATTGGATCTGGGATCTAAAGGAAACAATTGTTGGCACCACGTTCACAAAGCGTTGGGTAGATCGGCTTCCAAGTTGAGTAAAGCGATTATGATCGCTAGTTGTATGGAACAGCTCTGCAGGAGAGAGGCAGAGAGTTTAAAATTGAAAAGGGAATTCGGTGACGCTCGGAAGCACATTGAGTATCTGAAAAGCAAGTTAGAGGTACGAGGGCAGAGGAACCAAGCCAGCCTTCTGTATATGAACCAGTTTCAGGCGCAATGCAAGAAGGGGGATAAGTACAGCGCACGGAACAGCTCGAGGAGTACGTCGCATGCCGTTGGAATGGCCTCAGGACGTCATCTGAGGCCCTCCCCCGATCCTCCGCCCAAGATGGGCCGACTTTCCGACGGCATCGGTCATGTGTCCTCTCAATTTTCGTGGACCTCGCGTTGCGGTTGCAGACTGTGTCCAGCGCCGCCACAGTCGGTGGGGGAGAGCCATTCTGCTGGCGGGGGGGGGGGGGGCTTTGGCAGGGGCTGGGGGGGGACTGATGGGGGGGGGTGGTTTGGGGGTGGTGAGTGGGGCTACAGAGGGGCACTATCTGGCAGACGGGATCCGCGCGCGCCCGGTGCCATATTGTGCGGCGCGGCCGCTGCCGTGCGCATGCACGGCCATGGACCCGACCATTCTGTGTCTGTATATGCAGTTAAAGCCGGGGGCTTTATGTGGCGCAGCTGCTAGCTCCCTACTGGGTGGAGCACGGTGCGGGGGTGGCGCTGACGTTTTGGTCGTAAGACCAGACGCTTCCTCCGGTCATAGCCGCAAAATCAGAGAATCCAGCCCGTAATCTCTCCTTTGACATGACCAATTGTTGCACATTGACCCAGACAAGTGTTGATGGCCCAGACAAATGATGCATCGACAGAAGTAGCCACGGGAAGCCATATAGATTTGATTTCCAACTTCAGGGAGTTATGGATAAAACCCACAGATATGACGAATGACCCAGGGCACAGGGAATCCTTACGAAGCACACACAGGCATTCATAAACCACAAGCCTGACTGTGGCCAGATGGTAGGAGAAGTAACCATAGAAGGCCCGAACCAAAATCCCAAAGCCACAATAGTTTCCCTAAGCAAGCCGAGGGGGAAGTGGCCAAGGTCATGAACAGCTTATTACAGCAGGGTGTCCTCCACCAATAATTCCTCGAATTGGCCATCAGCGAAACTGGATGGATCATGGACGCTAACAATCAATTACCGGGAACTGTACCAAATTACCCCGATCACTGCCCCCACACTGGCAACCAGCACCAAAGCCACAATGAGGCAGGCCCCACACGCCAAGTATTTCACGGTGCTGGAAATCAGCAATGGCTCTGGTTGATTCCCCTAGATCGTCAGTGTCAGTATAAGTTTGCATTCACCTTTCAGAGGCAGCAATATACTCATACGTACTTGCCACAGGCCTTCCATAACTCACCCTCCATATTCCATCGGAGGCTCACAAAGAGTCTGGAAGGGTTTTCAAAACCCGAATGTTTGGTGCAGTATGTAGACGATCTCCTCCTCCAAAACAGAGACTAAGGCGAACATCTTAAACTGTTGAAGGAATTGCTGAACCTTCTCACAATGCTTGGCCTAAAAATCAACCCCAAGAAAGCCCAGATTATGAGATCACAGGTCTCATACTTGGGATCTGTGGTGACCGAGGGGAAGCACAAAATAGAAAGAAAGTGGATCGTACCAAAGGACGTGAGCTCGTTGCGCTCCTTTCTAGGTTGGTGGGGTACTACTGAAACCAAGCTGATGGTTTTGCCACCAAAGCCGCCTCCCTCTCAGACCTCCTAAAGAAAAATGCCCTGTGGGAGAGGACCGAGGCTGTCTCAGAGTTAAAACAGGCCCAGGGTTAAAAAAGAACCTTTTAGCAGTTGTCTGAGCGGTACAATGTTTTAGAATCATAGAATTTACAGGGCAGAAGGAGGCTATTCAGCCCATCGAGTCTGCACTGGCCCCTGGAAAGAGCACCCTACTTAAGCCCATGCCTCCACCCAATCCCCGTAACCCAGTAATGCCACCTAACCTTTTGGACACTATGGGGCAATTTATCATGGCCGATCAACATAACCTGCGCATCTTTGGACTGTGGGAGGAAACCGGAGCACCCGGAGGAAACCCACGCAGACACGGGGAGTAGGTGCAAATTCCACACAGTCACCTGAGGCCAGAATTGAACCAGGGTTCCTGGAGCTGTGAGGCAGCAGTGCTAGCCACTGTGAAACCTGGCCGCTCTAAAAATTAATTCATTGATGTCACTGGCGGGGTCGGCATTTATTGCCCTTTCCTAATTGCCTTTATTAAGACTGAGCTACGTCTTTGGCCTAAACCCTTTAACCATTCTCACAGAGCACACCGCCATGCAGTTATTATTGTATGGCTGGATTAAAGACGGGACAGTTAGTGAAAACCATATAGCGTGTTAGACCCTCATGCTGCCGGGCCATGACACCACAGTAAAGTGTACCTGAGCCCCCTATCTGGCAACTTAGCTATGGAACCTCATGAGTTCCACATCTTGACAATAAATGACCCCAAGGGGCCACTTGTGCAAAAACAAAAGGGGGAACGATACCGAGAAGCAGACAAGCAGGCCCTGGAAATATTCAGAGATGGGTCATCTCAGGGTGCAGCATCTACATGGAAGACAATCGAGGCAAGCCCCTGAGGGAAATAGCCTTAAAGCTTCCCACCCAGGTGAGCGCCCAGGCTGCAGAGCCATCCGCCATAGCTTACGTGGTCAGCCACCCTGACCAGTTCCCCACACCAGCAATCATACACTCGGACAATCTGTATCTCAGTATAACTGACTTCCTGCCACTGGTAAGCTAGAGGATTCATCTCGGCAGACGGAAATCATTTACCGTCTGCATCCCTGCTTAAATTTATTTTTCAAACTGCCCAAGGCCATGTGTACGGTACCATTAAAGTTAAGGCCCAACATAGAACTTCCCCAATTGCGAACATAAGGGGAGATGAATTGGCGCTCGGGGGGAGGGATACCATGGTAATCCCCCATTACCGAGCGGATCATGCCGTGACTGTAAGCCGAACTAAGGTCGAAGACCTTAAACATTCTCAGAGCAGTGACCAGGACCTGGGAAAGATTCAGGAAGAAGCACACCTGCCTGCTTTGAGAAGTGGTGAGGTACAATTAACATAAAGGATGGGCTAGTCCTTAAGGATGGCCGATACGTGGTACAGATTAGAGACCACAACCAAATTTCTTATCAACACCATGATGTCCATGGCCATCAAGGGGGTAAGAGCCTTGGGTGAACGAATCAAGGCTCGGTGTAGGTGGGCAGACATAGACAAAGACATGCGGCATTATGATGAAAACTGCATCGTCGGCAGCCAAAACCAAATATTCCTGACAAGTATACCCACCACTGAGGTACATCCAACCTATAGAAGGCCTCTGGACAAAACTACAGATTGATTATATTGGTCCCTTACCACCCAGCATGGGAGGCTACAAATACATCCTGGTCATCATCAACACTTTTAGTAAGTGGGTAGAAGCTTTCCCCACTCAAACCAATACGGCCAAAGTGTCGGCAGATATCCTAGTAC
Organism: Scyliorhinus torazame; assembly: GCF_047496885.1. Lineage (NCBI taxonomy): Eukaryota > Metazoa > Chordata > Chondrichthyes > Carcharhiniformes > Scyliorhinidae > Scyliorhinus > Scyliorhinus torazame. The sequence continues at coordinate 24,290,983 of NC_092709.1, read as the reverse complement.
AACAAATCTTCATCAGGTGGGGACTCCTTTGAAGTATAGTTTCCCACCATTACCTTATATGGGATAAGGTTATGTGCAAGCAATGCACATGAGGATGGATCCCTGCAATCTGCAACTCGATTCGGTGTTGTGGCCCCTGCCCAGTGACCCCATTGACTGAGGGCCAGGGAGGTTTCTGGAAGGACATGAAGAGGGGTGGAAGAAAGAGGCACCCAGAGACCCTCCCCAGCGAAAACTCGACGCAGAGGCAGCGGAGAAGACTCCCCGGCGGACCAGAGAACGGACGGAAGAGGAGAGCGAGGCCTACCTTCGCAGATGAGGGCCCTGAGATTCAACCTCCTCTTCGCCTTGTCTGCTGTGAGGAGAACACAGCCCAGCTTCTCCGGGGCTGTCTCTATAAACTAGAAAGAGTTGCGATTTTAAAGTGCCTTTCGCACTCTCAGGAAGCCCCAGAGCACTGTCCTGCCAATGAAGTACTTTTTGAAGTGTAATCACGGTGGCAATGCAGCAGAGTGTAGTCGCCCATCCCTGAAACCACTCCAGTAAATCTCTTCTGTGCCCTCTCCAATGCAGTGGTGCTTGGTGGACACAATACTCCAGCTGGTGCCAAACTAACGTTTTATATATTTTTAGTATTGTTTCCTAATGTTGTACTCTACGCCTCAATTTATATACTTTACTAACTGCTTTGTTCACCTGTTCTGCCAACTTCATAGATTTGCACAGTCATGAACAGGCCTCTCTTGCTGCACTGTCTTGAAAATTGTACTATTCAGCTGGCACTGCTTCACACTTTATCTGTGTCTAAACTTCATTTGCCATGTGCCAGTCTGTACCCGCCTGTCTTTATCCTCTGGAAATATTTTATTAGAATCTGTTCTGTTTACTACACTTTCACATTTTGTGCTGCCATCAAATTTCAAGGCTGTCCTCTGTCCCCCTAGCCCAAGTCATCTATGTATCAAAATCAGCCGTGATCCAGATACTAAACACAAGGGAACTTCATTCTGTGCATGAAAGTCTATCTATACATCAGCTGCTCTTCCCTCATCCACCTTTTCCATTCTCACATCAAAAATGTAATCAAGTTAGTCAACACGGACTGTACTGGCTCTCATTTCTTAGTTCATACTCGTGCATTAGCTGTTTTTTATTTCTCCTGAATTATTGGGCTAAATTTTGTTGAGAGGGCAGAATTTTTGCCGATGGTCAGTACTGAGGCTGCAGCTCCAATGTGAGGGCACCTCAATGGTGGCATGCCCTCGAAGAGGGGTGAGTTGTGTTAGGAGCCCCAACAATTGGGGATGGGTGGCTCCTGTGCTGGTGAGAGAAGTCTAGGTGTGAGAGGGTGGGGGGTTGAGGTGACCATTGCCATGGATGGTCCCTCCATGGGCCATGAGGAGGCCCATTAAGGAGGACTATTGATCTTAGAGGTCACGGGAAGCCACTGGGTGAAAGATTGCCTTTGAGGCCCTCCTGACATGGAGCCGGGCAGCGGCTCTTAATTGGACATATAAGTGCCTCAATTGGCCACCCGGTGGGCAGCCGATCTGCCAATGTTCACGCTACCAGCAATATGGAATGGTGGGGAGAATTTGGGCACCCTTCCCTATACCTTCCCCTGCCATCTTTCCAATCCTCTTCCCTCCCATTGACAAAGGAGCCAGAAAACTCTGGTCATTAGTTTTAAAAGCTTCAATGTTAAGCTGACTGATTGGTAATTGGCCTTTGATTGCCAGGTTTATTCTCACCTTTTCTTGAAAAAGGCTGTAACATTTCCAATCCTCCAGTTCTCTGACTGTACCTCTGTGTCTAAGGAAGATTGTGGGCCGTACCTCTGCAATTTCCACCCTTACTTCCCTCAGACACCTAATATGCATCGTATCTGGACCTGGTGATTTGTCCACTTTAAGCACTGCCGATCTTACCGGAACTTCCTCTTTATCTATTTTTATCTGATCCAGGGAGCAGGTTAAATAACGATTCATTTTTGTGCCACAACGCATTGAAAGGAAAAGTGTTTCAAAAATGAAGTGGGATGTGGCACAAAACTTAACAATGACTGGGGGGGGGCAAGGTTAGAATACTTAGGAGATTAAAAACTACCCTGGATAAAGTTAATCTGTCTGTTGCCTTTTGCAATAATGAGATTGCCCTTTTCCATAACACTTCAGATCAGCCATAATCTCATTGAATGGTGGAGCAGGCTCGAGGGGATGATTGACCTACTCCTGGTCCTAATTTGTATGTTCTAAGTATATTTTCTATATATTGATATTTTTTTTTCACCTGTAGGGCTTTGATTGAACATGGTTTTGAAAGCTTTGGGTCCATTAAAATTCTTTAATGCGTCTTAAATCCGAATGCATTCCACATACTGATGTATTTTGTAACGTGTAGCAGCTTTGCTATCTATAATGCTTTCGGCAATCCATACAGAATACAATGCCTTCAATAAGTCCTTTGTCATTTGCAATCCATAGGACAAGTCACATTATCATCAGACAAAGTTAACTTGTTTTCATCTTTGCGAAATGCTGAAGTACAGTAAGATGCATCTCACAGTGTTGTAGTCTGTCCAGGATGAATCTGGAACGAACAGGAACTAATTGGAATTAAGTGCAAAGTAGGCTACAGACCAAGTGAACCTTTTCTGATTGATTTTCCAATTACTAATTGCAGTGAAATAAAATGCGGCTTTTAAAGCAGGAACCTTGCTGCAGTCCGTCAATTATACAAAACATGCTTTTATTTGTTCCGCACATATTCAGAGTGTTGCATAATTTGCTTGCCTGAGAAGTTCAGTTAGAAGCAGTATCCCTGGCTGCTAATTGTCTTGCCTAAATGCTAATTGCTCCAGTTTCTGTCTATGCTTTTAATGCCTGTTGAATGGATAACTTTCCCCTGGTACAAATATATTTTTCTTCTGATTTAAAAAAATGTAATACATGCATATAATATATTCCAGCAGCATTGCTAACTTCTGCATAAGATTAGATTTCTGCTCATCCCTGTTAGCAAAGCAAGATATTCAGATTGAATATATCAATCGTTTTGGAAACAGAACCCCCTTGGGATATATTTCATATTACGAGAGATTTGTGTTTTATGCAGAATCACGTTTAATTTTAGTTGAAAATCATGCTTTCTCTTAAGAACCCTGCATTTACAGCTGGCTGATTGTAGTAAATAATCATCCCTGGTCTTGACTGGATATTCCAGCAATATGCCTTTTGCTTTTAGTAATTGACCATGTCAGGATAGAAGCGAGGAAAGGAAGAATGACTCACTGACTTTATTGTGTTATTAGGATGAATATAGAGGCTGCAATTTATTTCCTATAAAACATATTCAGCAATGATTAGAAGTAAGTAGCAAAGCTTGTCAAAGGAAAGTATTGAAGTACACTCTGTCCCAAGTGGTTTGGTCAAATAATAAGTGCTTGAGACAAAGCGTTCATCCATTTGGCTTTGTGTTTTTCTCCGCAAAGAAGAAAGTCCAGTCTATTGTTGCAGAAAACTTTATTGAGAGTAGCACAGCTCCAAAACCTTCAACAACTCACCAACTGAAGCCCATGTTGAGGGTAAAGAAACTGATATCGGTGATGAGCATCTGATTTAGAATGGTTTGTAAATGAGGTGTTTGTACATCATTCCATCTCGCCAACTTTCTTCTCTCCTCTCTCGAGACTTCCTCTTTGGGCAATAAAGAAATTATTGGCTCTTTGGTATCTTGTCTGGGAAAACCTATCACCACCTCCATAACATCACCCATCTCCAAACTTGTTGACTGAGTCGCTGATCGATAGGCTTAGACAGATAGCTCATGATCCTTCTCCTGTGATGGTTGTTCCCGGGTTGTCGGCGACGATGTGTTCTGATGTCCCTTTTTTTAATCCAGGTTCTGCTGGTGCTGAGACATGATACACACATAGTCACCTGGCCTGAGTTGAATTGTCTTATCAAGATTTAAACTCATTAATAGAAATAAACAGAATACTTCCGTTTAACCAGCGTGATTTAATCAAGATCCATTGTCCTCTGAAACACGCATGTCTGACCAGCTCCTAGCCAATTATAGAGTCTGATGGCCTCTTTGTTTATTGTTCTTCCTGTTGCAAAGTTGATCTCTACTGTCTCAAAGTTCGTTACATTTTCATAGCATGATCTTTTTGTCCTTTTGTGTTAATGTGATAAATACTGTAATTGGGTGATCATAAATTTCTGTTTAGCGATAATAATTTCTGTGCTGACTTGAGTGGTCTGGCAGACAGCCAATATCGATTCCAGCCAGAGCCTTATTTAGTAGTTCCTGTTTTCGACCTAAATGTATTTTTTCCTCTGTCAGGCTGGCCCCAATACCACAACATCAGCCTCAGTTTATCTGCTGCTAAAAACTTCATCCATGCCTTTGTTACACCAGTATGCCGATGCTGATCTAGCTGTGCCTCCTACCCTGCACCTTCTGTAAACTCTAGCTCATCCTGAGCTCTGCTGGGCTTTGTTCTAAGTATCCCAGTCACCCGACGCTCCTGTGCTTGCTGACCTGGGAATGCCACAATTTTTAAAATGTCATTGTTCTTTTCAAATCCCCTCCATGGCCTCGCCCCTCGTTATTTCCGTAACAACCTCCACCCGTAATACCCTCTGAAACCTCTGCGTTCCTCCAACCCTGACCTCTTGGCATCCTGGATTTTCCTCATCCCATCATTTGCGGACATGCCTTCAGCTGCCTGGGTCCCAAACTCTTGAATTCCCACATTAAACCTCATTGCCTCTCCGTCTGCTCGTTGTGAGGCACTCCTCAAAACCACATGTATCCTTTTATGGCACAAGTGTCAATTTTGTTTGATAACCTTCCGGAGCAGTAATTGGGAGTGAGAGATCTGCTCAGCTTCTCTCCATCCTGAAACTGTAGAGCAGCAAAAGGTATTCAAGGGCAAAAGAAGATATCAGTCATAAGCAATTTGAATTTAATAATAAAAGTAGCTGACGTAGCTCTTTGGTATGAGAACAGTATATAGAGGTACAAATGTCACTGGTTCAGCTGAACTCAATCAAGTCTTTTTAAATCGGAACGTAACAACTGTGTACAGTGCAGTTCTGGAGAGAAAAGACAGGTAGATACTTTGTCATCAAATGAATCCTTGGGCGGCACGGTGGCTAGGGCGCTGAAAACCCGAGTTTGATCACGGCCCTGGGTCACTGTCTGTGTGGAGTTTTCATGTTCTCCCCGTGTCTGTAAGGGTCTCACCCCCAGAACCCAAATATGTGCAGGTTAGGCGGAGTGGCCACGCTAAATTGCCCCTTAATTGGAAAAAAAAAATTGGTTACTCCAAATTTTTTTTTTTAAAGATAGAAATGAATCCTTACATTATTATTTTTTCATTAGCCAGTGCTCCAACCTATTTTCAAAAATATCGTAAAGGAATCAGTTTCTAATATCCCACAGCACTTCAATCATTTCCTTGTATCTTGATAATGCACTGGTAACAACTTGTATAATTATGGTTAGGGCAGGTTTGTGTAAAAGACACTCCCAACAGCCAAAATATCCTTACATCTTCGAACAACCCCAATTAAAAGTCTTGTAAAGAGTGTCCGTTTTTAAGTTAAAAGCAAATTACTGCGGATGCCGGAATCTGAAACAGAAACAGAAACTGCTGGACAATCTCAGCAGGTCTGGCAGTATCTGTGGAGAGAGAACGGAACTAACGTTTCGAGTCTGGTTGACTCTTTGTCAAAGCTGCACAGAACTGGAATAGGATGAGGTTTATACTGTTGTGGGGGGGGGGGGGGGGGGGGTTGCTGGGCATGGAGCTGATAGTGACACATTAAGAGACCCTTTATAGTCACTATCGCCGCCATTTACACTCCCTTTGTCTTTTTGTCCATGACATCTTTGTCAGTCTCCACATATTACTGGCCCTCTGCCCAGCCCACCTGCTCCATGCCCCGCGTGGGTAATCTTGTGTCTTTGGTAGCACTTTGATCTTTCATGCTATGCTGTTCGGCACATAGGGTCAAGAATTGGCCATTCAGCTCCTTGAACAGATTTTGCCATCCAATCAGATTATGGGTAATGTTTTAACATTTATCATTTAACTCCGCAAAGGCAGGTGATATTTGGGTTTAGCACCAGGCAAAACACCTTGACATTCCACAACCCAAGGAATGAAAATGCAAAATCAAGTCTTTTTGTTAAATGGAAGAATAAGCTGCATATGTTTTTTTTAGTTGTTTTTAAGAGTATTTACAATGAAATAATCTGTTTTTGGCAGTTTTTATTTTTTGCTTTTCTCCATACTCCTCTGTATGGATTTTGTTTGATCGCACTTACTCCCCCTGGCTTTCAAGTTTTGTCTCTGTTTGTGGGTGAATTTTTACTCCAGTTTTCCCCCTCACCCACTGTAATCTCAATGGAAGAACCCTAGGAAATCCAACGTGATTGGAGTTTATGTTATTTTGGGGGTTTCTTCACCTTTGTTGCCAAACTTACGACAATCAACCAAAATAAATTCTGCATAACTTCACCCCCTTGTCCGTCTCTCCGTGTGTGACTCTGCCTGTTTCTATCTCTCTCTCGGCCGCCTTTCATTCGAAAGCATCTCCAGCCACAAATGGTGAACTAACAAATATTTACATGGGGTGCATGGAATCTACAGACATAGCTCATTTAGTCAACAGGTCTATGCTGGAGTTTAGATTCCATAAGGATCTCCTTCTGCTATAGTTTCGCTAACAGCACAGTGGGTACACCTACACTACATGGACTGCAACGGTTCAAGGAGCAGCTCACTAGGACCTTCTCAAGGGCAATTAGGAATGGGCAATAAATGCTGGCTGAGCCAGTGAAGTCCACATCCCCTGAATGAAATAAAAATAAACATTTTTCTTATCTTCCTTTCCCTTCATATATGCAGCAATGCTATCAGCTTCACTATTCACGTGGTAGTGAATTCCAAATGCTCACCATTTTCTGTACAAATAAAATCCCCCAAATTCTTTATTTGTTCTTATATTTTTATGCGGCCTTTTTGTGGACTCATATATATTCCTAAAACTTAGACAAGCTATCTCAATCTTCGCTGATTATCACTCACTCCACTCCAATCACACTATTTGTTCCTGTAAAGTTTTACATTCCAACCATTCTTCACATTCCAATCTGTAATTATCTTGCACTTATGTCGCTCCTATATATGGTGTGATTGTGAACCTGCCTCCACTTCACCTGACGAAGGAGCAGTGCTCCGAAAGCTCGTGATTTTAAATAAACACGTTGGACTTTAACCTGGTGTTGTAAGACTTCTTACTTCTCTTCTAAGACAATAGAAAGTGAGATACTGGGCGACAAAGAGTTTTGGCAACAAAGTGAAATATATCAATGACAACAAGTTAACTTTAGTACTAGAGGTTGGCAAGTGATGACATAGAGAGGGAAAGGGTCAGAGATAGCAATCAAGCAATTGAGGAGATTCATCCGTTTCAAGATGGAGACATTGTCAGAATTCAGACAATAGACATGGGGAAATGGAGATGAGCACCAATGGATAACAGGTCCGTCAATGTAAGAACTGAAGATGGGAAGGTATTCAGGAGGCACTTGTAGAAACACATCCAGAATTAGAGAGTCTGGCCCACACTATGTAACACAAGTGGGGATACCCAGCCAATCCACAGCCGTGGATTGGTGACCGTGACCACCTCACGACAACGCATACCTCAGATGACAAAGGGCTCCCATCAATAGTGTGAAAACAAGCTCATGACCACTCTTACCAAGGAATAGAGTAGTACGGTGACTATGATGATTTTGTTAATTGAGTTACCTAACCCTCTTCATGTGGTTGGTATGTTGGTGTGACATAGAGAACACAACATATCTTCCGTAAGAATAGGGAAGATTAGAGGTGTTGACATTGTTACGACACCCTGGGTTAGTGCGTGGTCAATTCCAGCTCCACTTGCGCCGTGGAGTCACAGCACAAGTGAATTAACCAATTATTCTTAGACCCAAAGCCTTCGGTCCCTGGCTGCCGAATAATTACAGTCATCAGGTGTGTAAACACAATTACATATTATTAACAAGAACGGTAATGAAATATGCAGCAAATGCAACTAGTTAACTATTATCTAATTCCTAATTTCCTGCTCTAACTTACCTTCCCCACCCTCTATACACACACTCACACGCACACACACATGCGCGCACAAGACAGACAAATACAGTAGGGAAGAAAGGGGTAAAAAAATCAGAAATAAAAGGAAAATGAGTCTTTGTTTCAGATGGTTGTTTCCAGCACCTTACTCTTCTTCAAACTCTACTTTCAGTCCAAGACTTTACTGTAGATTCATTCAGGTCTCTGTAGTTTCAGAAATACAGCACTCACAGCCTTTCTGGGAAGTGAGAGAGAGCAGGTCCTGGTCTTTGCTTGCAGCCTGTAATGATTTTCCTGGAGATTCATTCATTCAGGTTCTCTGCAGTATCGGAAATACAGCACTCACAGCCGTTTTGGAGAAAACACGGAGGAGAGAGAGAGTCTTTGCTCCAGGGTGTCTCGTGGTTAGAACTGCACCTCACAGTGCCAGGGACCCGGGTTTGATTCCAACCTCCGACCGATCTGTGTGGAATTTGCACATTCTCCCCGTGTCTGTGTGGGTTTCCTCCGGGTGCTCCGGTTCCCTCCCACAGTTCAAAGATGTGCAGCTTTGGTGGATTGGATATGCTAAATTGCCCCTTAGGGTTGGGTTACAGGGATAGGGTGGGCGACTGGGCCTAGGTAGGATGCTCTTTCAGAGGGTCCATGCAGACTCAATGGGCCGAATAGCCTCCTTATGCACTGTAGGGATTCTGTGATTCCATTATTCTATAATCCTGTGCTTCCAGGAGGCAAACTGAGTTCCTTGGGACTCTGCAAATCATTCCACTAGGATTGGATCTAATCACCCCCTGCTACCGGGCAGAATGCAGTCTTTTGGGTCAATTCAATGTCCGCCCCCAGCCAATCAATCAAACCAAGTCCAACCCCATCTCTCTGGTGCCGAAAAGTCAGAAGCTCCTGCTTAAACTTGCAGAGACTTCACAGAGTGTTCTCTCCTCTAACTTCAGAATTCCACATTCTTTCTGCTGCTTGACTTAAAGATACCTGTCCATTTATCACCCATGGATCAAAAATGTTAACGGAAAAATTTAAGATAGTGGAAATAAGGAAATAAACAGGAAGGACCCTCACAACATCCTCATCCATGTTGGATCAAGTTATTTATCTTACATAGGCTATATCATCTTACATAGGCTATATTATCTTACATAGGCTACATCATCTTACATAGGCTATATCATCTTGCATCGGCTATATCTGCTTTTCTCCTTAGCTGCCTTTTTAAATTAATAATGAGCTACCTTCATTTGAATATCGCATTTTAACACGCATCGTAATTCCTCTACATTGCAAGCAACTGTTGAGACATTGTTAATTTTATAGGTTACTAGAAGGGCAATGCCTGCATTTATAGAGTTGCCTCATCATATCCCTTGGCAACACTCCAAAGTGCTTCATGTGGACATGAATTAATTTGAAACTCTCTGGGCCCTTTGTGTCAGCATGTTGTTATGGTCCTTCTGTCTGTAATCAGTGTGGTTTGATTTTGATGAGGATGAGATGTGTTTCCCAAAATAAAAAGCAAAATACCAGTAGAGGCTGGAGATCCGAAATTAAAACAGAAAGGGCTGGTAAAACACAGCAGTTTTGCCAGCACAGACGGAGAAAGACACACAGTTAAGATCTGACTTTTGAACTCTGGGAGAGTCAGATTGGATTTGAAGCATTAACTCTGTTACGCTCTCCACAGATGAGATCTGCTGAGCTTTTCCAGCACTTTGTGTTTTTATTTCATGTATTCCCTAAACCCCGGTTCTGCACGATCTAGTTTTGGTACAAAGTCAGGAGCAGCAAGATCGGCCAGAAAGGAACCGACCGACACAGGGAGAGGACCCAGTAACATTTGACCGCTCCCCTTTGTACATAATATGTCGTCTTCCTAATGTTACTCATCTGACTCCTTTTCGCCTTTATTAAACTGTCGATGTCAACGTGCGACTCTGCCACCTACACCATCTCTCCGTGACATTGCATCGCCTGGGACTAAGGTACAGCGTTGAGTGCCTTTGTTTATCCGTTCGGATGTTTTTGACCCGACGGTTGAGTCGTGGAATCAGTACATGGAATGTTTGCGATACGTTTTTCGTGCCAACAATATAACTGAAAATGAACGCCAGACTGTGATATTGTTAATGGCCTGTGGTACGTACACATTCAGCGTAATCAGCAGTCTTACATTTCTGGCAACATGGAATATGGTAGCATTTGACCAGTTCATCTCGCTGATGGAGAATCACTTGTATCCGACATTGTCCCTCATTGTGCAATGGTACAGATTCAATACAGTGGAAACGTCGGAAGGGGGAGTCAGTTGCTAAGTATGTTTCCTGGCCATCGAAGACGGTGTCTCCCTGTGGGGCACAAGAGTTGTCGTACCTCCAAAAGGCCAACCCATAGTTTCGAAAGACCTTCATGCTACACAACCAGGCATTTCCAAAATGAAAATGCTGGCTAGGAGTTACGTCTGGTGGTCCGGCATCGATGCGGACATTGAACTGGTGGCCCGGTGCTTCCCTGTGTATCAGGCCATCAGAAGCTCCTGGACGTCCCTTGGCCCGCTTTCACACGGATTTCACTGGCCCATCCTTGGGCGGCATGTTCCTCATTTTGGTTGATGCACATTCAAAGTGGCTGAAGGTCTACAAAATGATGTCCATCATCTCTCGCACAATCATCGAGTGGCTACGCAGATCCTATTCCACCCACCGATTACATGAGGTGCTTGTTAAGGCTAATGGGACCTAATTATCTAGCGAGGAGTTCGCTACTTTCACAAAGCGAACGGCATCTGCCATGTTCACACTGTGCCTTATCATCCGACATCGAATGGATTGCCGAAACGCGTCATACAGACCATGAAGCGGGGCCTGACGAAAGAAACGACAGGTTCGATGGGTACCAGGCTGGCATGCTTCCTCTTCTTGTATAGGACAACTCCTCACCTGTTACAGGGGTGGCCCCGGCCGAAATGATAATGGGTTGCTGACTCCTCACTCGGTTGGCTTTGCTGCTACCCGGCATGGGCGCAAAGGTGCGCCGCACACAGGATCTTCAAATGCGTTGCCCTAATGAATGTAGTCTTCTACAATTTTCCGCACCTGACCGGGCGGTCAGTGTTCGTAAATTTGGTGAAGGTCCGCGTTGGTTTCCTGGGGTCGTTGTTTGCCAAACCGGTCCCGTTTCGTACCAGATCCGTGTTCGAGGTCAGTTAATGAAGCGTCACTTCGACTATTCTTCACACTCGGCAGTCTTCCACTGGGGCGGTTCCTTGAGGGGCCATCTGCCCCACTACAGCCTGCCTCTCGGGTGGTTCCTCTGGGGCACTCTGCCTCGGCTCTGCTGGCTGCTCTGGCTCCTCACTCCGCACATCCGACTACGTTGTTTTCTTCTTGTGATACCGAAATGCCTGATGTCAATGTTGTCGGATTCTGATATGGAATCACAGATCTCTGGGGTCTCTGACTCGGACATCGTTGTTTGTCTGCCTTTGGAGGGTCCTCCTGTAAACTTCTATGATTCTATTGCGGGCAACTGGGACTAGCTTAATGGTAAAAAGTGGGCGGCATGGAATGGTTGGGCCGAAGGGCCTGTTTCCATGCTGTAAACTTCTATGATTCTATGATTCTCCGCCTTGGAGGTCCGGCCGCAAGCTTCGTTCTTCAGCTCGTTAAATTCTGGCTGATTCAGTCCCACCGCCAGCCAATGAACCAATAAGATCAAAGTGTTGGCGTCACCCACCCACCCAGCGGGACTCCCGGTTTCTTATGAGTCTTTCTCATCATCAGTGTTTTAAACTGGGTGGGCGGGGATGGTGTGCGACGCTGGGGGAGCGAGCGGGAGCGCGGAGGCGGGATATGGGACTGGCCTAGAGAAGGTAATGGCTAGTCGACACGGGAGGGGGGCAGGTAGCCCCCTAGTGAGGCTGATCACGTGGAACGTGAGAGGCCTGAACGGACCGATAAAAAGGGCCCGAGTGCTCGCGCATTTGAAAGGACTAAGGGCAGACGTGGTTATGCTCCAAGAGACGCACCTAAAGGTGGCGGACCAAGTTAGGCTAAGGAAAGGATGGGTGGGACAGGTGTTCCACTCAGGACTGGACGCAAAGAATAGAGGGGTGGCCATTTTGGTGGGGAAACAGGTCGCATTTGAAGCAAAGAACATTGTAGCAGATAGCGGAGGTAGATATGTAATGGTGAGTGGCAGGCTGGAGGGAATGGAGGTCGTGTTGGTTAACGTGTATGCCCCAAACTGGGACGATGCGGGATTTATGAGACGGATGCTGGGGCGTATACCGGACCTGGAGGTAGGAAACTTGATTTTAGGAGGGGACTTTAATACGGTGCTGGACCCGGGGCTAGATAGATCCAGCTCAAGGACCGGAAGAAGGCCGGCAGCGGCCAAGGTACTTAAGGGGTTTATGGACCAAATGGGGGGAGTGGATCCATGGCGATTTCTTAGACCTAGGGCTAGGGAGTATTCCTTCTTCTCCCATGTCCATAAAGTGTACTCCCGGATAGATTTTTTTGTTTTGGGAAGGTCGTTGATCTCTAGGGTGGAAGAAGCTGAGTACTCAGCCATAGCGGTTTCGGATCATGCCCCACATTGGGTGGACCTGGAATTAGGAGAGGAAAGGGAGCAGAGAACACTCTGGCGATTAGATGTGGGACTGATGGCGGATGAGGGAGTGTGTGCAAGAGTGCGGGGGTGTATTGAGAGATACCTGGAGGTCAATGACGACGGCGAGGTCCCTGTGGGAGTGGTATGGGAAGCACTAAAAGCGGTGGTCAGAGGAGAGCTGATCTCCATTGGGGCCCACAAAAGGAAAACAGAGGCCAAGGAAAGGGAAAGATTACTGGGGGAGATTTTAAGGGTGGATAGGGAATTTGCAGAGACCCCGGAGGAGGAATTGTACAGGGAGAGGAGACGACTCCAGACGGAATTTGACCTTCTGACCACCAGAAAGGCGGAGGTACTGTGGAGGAAGGCACAGGGGAGGAGGTATGAATATGGGGAAAAGGCGAGTCGCCTGTTGGCTCATCAATTGCGAAAGAGGGCAGCAGCGAGGGAAATAGGAGGAATTAGAGACGAAAGGGGAGACACGGTGCGAAGGGCAGGAAAGATAAATGAGGTGTTCAAGACCTTCTATGAGGAACTGTATAGGTCTCAACCCCCAGAGGGAGAGGAGGGGATGCGGCAGTTCCTGGACCAATTGAGGTTCCCGAAAGTGGAGGAGCGGGGGGTGGTAGGCCTGGGGGCACCGATTGGGGTGGACGAGGTTATTAAGGGACTGGGAAGCATGCAAGCAGGGAAGGCCCCAGGACCAGACGGGTTCCCGGTGGAGTATTACAGAAAATATGTGGACTTGTTGGCCCCGTTGATGGTGAGGACGTTCAATGAGGCCAGGAAAGGGGGGACTCTACCCCCGACGATGTCGGAGGCGACGATATCGTTAATTTTGAAGAGGGATAAAGATCCGTTGCAGTGCGGGTCCTATAGACCCATTTCATTGTTGAACGTGGACGCCAAATTGTTGGCAAAGGTACTGGCATCGAGGATAGAGGACTGTGTCCCGGGGGTGGTGCACGAAGATCAGACAGGGTTCGTAAAAGGGAGACAACTGAATGTTAACGTGCGACGACTATTAGGGGTGATAATGATGCCCCCAGTGGAGGGGGAGGCAGAGATAGTGGCGGCAATGGACGCAGAGAAGGCATTTGATAGGGTGGAGTGGGAGTATTTATGGGAAGTGTTAAGGAGGTTTGGGTTTGGGAACGGGTTTATTAGCTGGGTTAGACTTCTTTATGGGGCTCCAACGGCAAGCGTAGTTACAGGTCGACATAGATCGGAGTATTTCCGACTATATAGGGGAACAAGACAGGGATGCCCGCTGTCTCCATTGTTGTTCGCGTTGGCAATTGAACCTCTGGCCATGGCGTTGAGAGACTCCAGGAAATGGAGAGGGGTGATTAGAGGGGGAGAAGAACACCGAGTCTCGTTATATGCGGATGACCTATTGTTATACGTGTCGGACCCAGCGGGGGGAATGATAGAGGTTATGCGAATTTTGAGGGGGTTCGGGGATTTCTCGGGGTATAGGCTAAACATGGGAAAGAGTGAATTATTTGTGATACATCCAGGGGACCAGAGTAGAGAGATAGAAGGCTTGCCTCTAAGGAAAGTGGAAAGAAACTTCCGATACCTGGGGATTCAGATCGCTAGGAGCTGGGGAACCTTGCACAGACTTAATCTGACACGGTTGGTAGAACAAATGGAGGAGGACTTCAAGAGGTGGGACATGCAGCCTCTATCGCTGGCGGGCAGGGTGCAAGCAATTAAGATGATGGTCCTCCCGAGGTTCTTATTTGTATTTCAATGTCTCCCTATACTAATCACTAAGACCTTTTTTAATAAAATAGACAGGAGCATCACGAGCTTCGTGTGGGCAGGGAAAGTTCCGAGAGTAAGGAGGGGGTTCCTTCAGCGTAGTAGGGACAGAGGAGGATTGGCACTACCGAACTTGGGCGATTACTATTGGGCCGCCAATGTGGCAATGATACGTAAATGGATGATGGAGGGTGAGGGAGCGGCGTGGGAAAGACTGGAGAGAAAGTCCTGTAAAGGGACGAGTTTAGAGGCGCTGGTGACGGCGCCGCTACCGATCTCACCTAAAAAGTTTACCACGAACCCGGTGGTGGCGGCAACATTGAATATCTGGGGACAGTGGAGGCGACAGAGAGGGGTGCGGGGAGCCCTGGTGGGGTCCCCAATCAGGAACAACCATAGGTTCGCCCCAGGAAGAATGGATGGAGGATTTCAGAGCTGGTTCCAGTTGGGAATTAGGAGGGTGGGAGATTTATTTATAGATGGGACTTTTGCGAGCTTGGGAGCATTGGAGGAAAAGTATAAGTTGCCCCGGGGAAATTTCTTGAGATATATGCAGGTGAGGGCATTTACTAGACAACAGGTGAGGGAATTTCCATTGCTCCCGACACAGGGGATACAGGACAGGGTGCTTTCAGGGGTGTGGGTCGGAGAGGGCAAGGTGTCAGAGATTTACCGAGAGATGAGGGAAGAGGGGGAGGAGTCGGTGGGCGAACTAAAAGGAAAGTGGGAAGAAGAACTAGGGGAGGAGATAGAGGAGGGTATGTGGGCTGATGCCCTAAGCAGGGTAAATTCCTCTTCCTCATGCGCCAGGCTTAGCCTGATTCAATTTAAGGTGCTACATAGAGCACACATAACGGGAGCAAGATTGAGCAGGTTCTTTGGAGTGGAGGACAAATGTGGGAGGTGTGGCGGGAGCCCGGCAAACCACGCACATATGTTTTGGGCATGCCCGGCACTGGAAGGGTATTGGAAGGGAGTGACGGGAGTGATTTCGCGGGTGGTGAAGGCCCGGGTCAAACCAGGCTGGGGGTTAGCTCTATTTGGAGTTGCGGAAGAGCCGGGAGTGCAGGAGGCGAAAGAGGCCGACGTTGTGGCCTTTGCGTCCCTAGTAGCCCGGCGCAGGATCCTACTCATGTGGAAGGAGGCGAAACCCCCCGGACTGGAGGCCTGGGTAAATGATATGGCGGGGTTCATTAAACTGGAGCAGATAAAGTTTGCCCTGAGAGGATCGGCTCAAGGGTTCACCAGGCGGTGGCAGCCATTTCTCGACTACCTAGGGGAACGTTAGAGGGAAGACAGATGACCAGCAGCAGCAACCCAGGGGGAGGGGGGGGGGGGGGGGAGGGGGGGTTTAGTTTAGGTCAAAGATAAAGGGGTTTTGTTACTTGTGTATTGTTTAAAATTTCTGTATTGTTATTGTTGCGTTTGCTTTGTAAGAGGGGAAAAATTGTTGTTTGGGAAAAAATTTTCAATAAAACATTTATAAAAAAAAAAAAAAATCAGTGTTTTAAACTTCTTCTTCATCTTCTTCATCCACATCTCGTCCTCATCGTTCCCTTTGGGTGTCTTCGGACTTTGAGTGGATGTAATAACCTGCACGGAACACACAGGGCTGGAGTGATTGTCTTCCCATGTGGCTCGAGGAGTGTGAGCTCCCGCGCTAACTACGGACTATTACCTGACCGACAGAGAGAGAGAGAGGACCATGTAAAGTCTGACCGGGCCCCTTTATACATAGTACATGTTATAAATAAACATCTTCACGTTACCCGTCTGACTCCTTTTCGCCTTTATTCAGCTCTGTAAACCATTCCGAATAGTTGTGATGGGAAGATGTATGGTGCTGCTAAGAGAGGAGAGTATGGAAAAGTGTTTTATGCACAAGCCCAAAATCCTGTGTGATGAACACAGAACAAACACATCATGATTTGCAATTTAGGAAATAAGTCATTGAGCCTGCAAGTGGACCGAAGGCAATTCTATAAAAGCATTGTGAAGATTTGGATTAAAAGCATCTTACTAATGCATTGAAACTCTATCCCTTAGAAACAAACTGTTCCATTCGAGAAGGCAGTTAAGTGATTGGAATCTCTCTCTCACCAGGGGTGATTTTGCGTTAGCGCTTACCGCAAGCAAGAATGGCGACCCGGGGACAAAATCCCACGAGAGTCAGGAAACGAGATTCCTGCCAGCGAGACCTCGTTCCCTATTTCCCCCACCCCTCGCCCCTGATGTAACAAGGTTCCTGCGCTTCATTTAAATACAGTTCAGTAAATTTTAATACTATTTAAGGACTACCCTGTCACATGATCCCCCTTCATGGAATTTTGAAGCACTGCCGATGTGAAGTCACATTGGCAAGTTTCACAACCGCTGAGAGTATATGAAGGTAGACAAGTCTCCTGGCCCTGACGGAATGCATCCCAGAGTGTTAAATGAGATGGCTAGGGAAATTGTAAACGCACTAGTGATAATTTATCAAAATTCACTGGACTCTGGGGTGGTCCCAGAGGATTGGAAAGTAGCAAACGTGACACCACTGTTTAAAAAAGGAGGTCGGCAGAAAGCGGGTAATTATAGGCCGGTAAGCTTAACTTCAGTTGTAGGGAAAATGCTGGAATCTATCATTAAGGAGGAAATAGCGGGGCACCTGGAGGGATATTGTCTCATTGGGCAGACGCAGCATGGGTTCATAAAGGGTAGGTCGTGTCTGACTAATTTGGTAGAATTCTTTGAGGACGTTACCAGTGCAGTAGATAATGGGGAGCCAATGGATGTGGTATATCTGGATTTCCAGAAAGGTTTTGAAAAGGTGCCACACAAAAGGTTGCTGCATAAACTAAAGATGCATGGCATTGAGGGTAAAGTGGTAGCATGGGTAGAGGATTGGTTAACTAACAGAAAGCAGAGAGTGGGGATAAATGGGTGTTTCTCTGGTTGGCAACCTGTAACTAGTGGGGTCCCTCAAGGATCAGTGTTGGGCCCGCAGTTGGTCACAATTTGCATAGATGATTTGGAGTTGGGGACCAAGTGAAATGTGTCAAAGTTTGCAGACGACACTAAGATGAGTGGTAAAGCAAAAAGTGCAGAGGATACCGGAAGTCTGCAGAAGGATTTGGATAGGTTAGGTGAATGGGCTAGGGTCTGGCAGATGGAATTCAATGTTGCCAAGTGTGAGGCTATCCATTTTGGGAGGAATAACAGCAGAATGGATTATTATTTAAACGGTAAGATGTTAAAACATGCTGCTGTGCAGAGGGACCTGGGTGTGCTGGTGCACGAGTCGCAAAAAGTTGGTGTGCAGGTGCAACAGGTGATTAAGAAGGCTAATCGGGTTTTGTCTTTCATTGCGAAAGGGATGGAGTTCAAGTCTAGGGCGGTTATGCTGCAATTGTATAAGGTGTTGGTGAGGCCACATCTGGAGTATTGTGTTCAGTTTTGGTCTCCTTATCTGAGAAAGGACATATTGGCACTGGAGGGAGTGCAGAGGAGATTCACTAGGTTGATCCCAGAGTTGAGGGGATTAGATTATGACGAGAGGTTGAGTAGACTGGGACTGTACTCATTGGAGTTTAGAAGGATGCGGGGGGATCTTATTGAAACATATAAAATTATGAAGAGAATAGATAGGATAGATGCGGGCAGGTTTGTTTCCACTGGTCGGGGAAAGCAGAACTAGGGGGCATAGCCTCAAAATAAGGGGAAGTAGATTTAGGACCGAGTTTAGGAGGAACTTCTTCACCCAAAGGGTTGTGAATCTCTGGAATTCCTTGCCCAGTGAAGCAGATGAGGCTCCTTCTTTAAACGTTTTTAAGAAAAAGATAGATACCTTTCTAAAGAATAAAGGGATTCGGGGATATGGTGTACGGGCCGGAGAGTGGAGCTGAGTCCACAAAGATCAGCCATGATCTCATTGAATGGCGGAGCAGGCTTGAGGGGCCAGATGGCCTACTCCTGTTCCTAATTCTTATGTTCTTATGAAACAGCTGGGAGGATCCCATCTGGTGGACAAAGGTACGTATAGGCTCTGGGGGGAAATGGACATGTCTAGGCAGTTCCCTGGCACTCCCCCCAGTATGTGCCAACCTGTGCCAGGTGCAGCGCCAGGATAAGCCCAATTAGGGGTGAGTTCTCATTATCTGTGGTGGGGAGGCAGACCGTTGAGGCCTTTGAAGGGGGGGACTTGGCAGTGACAGGGCCGGAGCGAGCAGTGAATGGGGAACATAACACTGAGGGGGGAGCTGGCATTGAGAAGGGGGAACTTGGCATTGAGGGGGATGCTGTCATTGAAGGTGGGGAAGAGCCAGCAATACTGCCACGGTAGTTGTTGCTGGCATTGAGGTGAGGTCCTGACATTGGAGAGGGAAACCTGGCATTGAAGGGGACGATTTGTTGTCCATCCCTAACTCTCCTTGCACTGGGTAGTCAACCAAATAGTTGTGGGTCTGGAGTCACTTGTACGCCAGACCAGGTAAGGAAGACAGATTTCCTTTCTTAAAGGGCATTAGTGAACCAGATGGGTTTTTACAACAATTAATGATAGTTATCCTGCTCATTGTTACTAACAAACTTTTCTTCCATATTTAGTAAATTGATTTAAATTCCACTGTATTATAACAGGCTGGTCCAGTGCGCAGTTGATCCTCGTCCCACAGATCTCGGAGTCCCAACAAAAGTGAATTAACCAATAATTTGTACAAAATTTACAGAATCTTTGGCCCCTTGACTGTTCAGCAAGTTATAGCCATCAGCTTTGCAAGTTGAACACAATTACATTCAGAATGGTCAGCACCCATCAGCATCGAGTATCAGCAAAGGCCCGGCAATTTGAGACAGCTCATTGGCCACCAGCCAAACCCATCAAGATGTGTCATCACTGATGTCAGACCACAACATCACATCCTGCTTTGCCTTAGGGCCAAAGGTCAACCCTCAGTTTACCAACCACTTGAATTAAAGGTGAAGCTTATCTTGAAGGCAATGGTCCTATTAATTGTCCATGTACAAAAATTGAAACAGCTAAACAACAGAAATTAAAAGGGGAACGCAAGAGACAAACAGGATGATCCTTACAACCGGCTAACATGGTGAGATTCGAACCCCTGTCTCTCCACCCCCAGAGCATTCAGCAGGGTCACTGGGTTACAAGTCCAGTGACATTACTCCCATCTCCCCCTAATTATAATTCCGAGATTTTTTTTTCTTGGTTTTGCTGAATTTGCTGGCACATGGAGACAGGACACTGGAGAGTGAACATCTCTCAACTCTGCCAGGAGACGTTGGACAGGACAAGGGAGCTGCAAAGAGGCAGTCTTCCAATTACTGTCCAGATAACCAGGGAACTGGGAGAGAAAGAATGTCTTAAGACGACTGAAGTTAAGAGAACAGAGACTAAGGTATGGTTCAGAAGACTTCAAGGAGGAGGAAGTAAAGTGTTCTGAGTTAAGAACATAGAACATACAGTGCAGAAGGAGGCCATTCGGCCCATTGAGTCTGCACCGACCCACTTTAAGACCTCACTTCCACCCTATCCCCATAACCCAATAACCCCTCCTAACCTTTTTGGTCACTAAGGGCAATTTATCATGGCCAATCCACCTAACCTGCATGTCTTTGGACTGTGGGAGGAAACCGGAGCACCCGGAGGAAACCCACGCAGACACGGGGAGAACGTGCAGACTCCGCACAGACAGTGACCCAGCGGGGAATTGAACCTGGGACCCTGCTGCTGTGAAGCCACAATGCTATCCTCTTGTGCTACCGTGCTGCCCTTTAAAGAGACAATTAAAGAGACAATTGCAGTAACTAGATTTAAACAAGGAAGAAGACTTCAGATGTAAATCAAAAGTTTGATTTCATTTTAAATGAGTCTGGGAATTGGGGGTTAAAGCAATTGTGAACAGTTTGTTAAGACAAAGAAATCCTAAAGTGGGTGATGTAAAACCTGGATACCGGATTAACTGTTAAAAGAGGAGTGGGAGGGTTGTTTAAAAGAATCATGTGGAAAACCTGCACTAGATTTCGGAATGTAGACCACTAATGGAGAACATTATTGGAACAGAAGAGGTGTTTTGGGAGTGGAGTTTGGAAAATCTCAGCTGACAGTCATCTGGGAGGTATTCTGAGGAGAACTCCACAGGCACTAACTTGGGCTCAGAGTGGAGCATGTGTATTTGATTACAGCCCATCTGTGTGCTTAAAGGAACATTCCTTTACTGAAACCATTATAGCTCAAGATATAGATTGTAATCTCTGTTAACCTTAAAAGCTGTGTGTATTTGTTAAAATAAGGAGGGAATTAAGGAGTATTATATCATAATCTAATTTTTTAATGCTTAATGGAGTGATATGGGGAGTCTCTGATGGGGGTTCTCTGAGATGGGGGTCTCAGGTGGGGGTCTCAGGTTGGTGGGGTCTGATGTGGGGGAGTATGATGGGGGGTGTGTGGGTGGGGTGAGCAGGATTTGCATTGTGGGGGGGGAGGGGACCCTCCAAACGACTTTGGGGGTACCTACGTTAAATATTTACCCCCTTGGCCCACCATGAGGTCTTCTGCATCAGGACTACACTGGCAAATACTGGCACCAATCTACGTCCATGTGAATCCTGTACCAGAGGGCTGGGGCATCACAGAGGTGTGGAGAACCCAGTGTCCAGCCCTTAAATGACACATTTGCAACCTCCCGATAGCACGGGTCACGAACCTCGATGCCACCGCCCGCGGGTTACCGGAGCATCGCATGTCTTTTGCCCGACACAAGATTTTGCCCCGCATCTGGTGCTCTACTATCTGTGGTGGAGAATATACCCCGACTTGGGGCAAAATGGACAGGAGGCATTGGAGATCAGAACTTGACGCAGAGACACTGTGGAGTTTTGGATCATCTGAAGTTTTTGGAGTTGGAGGGGGGGAGACAAACAAGGCAAGATTTGGAATAATCAAGATTATCTTTCTTTAGGAGGATCTTCTTTTATGAGCCATTAGGCTCATTTAAATATCCCAACACCGTATTTACCCAGCGCCCGCCCATGTGTGGCCTCCACCGGGCTGCACTGGTTTCCACAATTGTGGACCAGGCGTGATGGCCATTAAGGCCTGCCAGGTAGTCGGGGACAGGACAGTGGTGGTGGAGCGGGGTTATGGGAGGAGGTGCTGGGGTGGTGGTGTGTGTGGGGGTGGGTGAAAGGCTGGGGGTGGAGGACGTTGCACACGTGCCATAAGGCACCACGAGGTCTCTCTTCCTCGCCTTATGCCAACATCCGCCTCGGCGACTGCCATTTCTCCGGGCCTACCAACCACGTCCAGTGCCCCCTGTTCTGCTGCGAGTGAGGGGCCGCAGGTCCGGTGGTCCCCCTCCAGTCTTCTTCCTCTCACGACGATTATGAGTGGCCTTGTCCTGGCGGGGGTGGGGGAAACAGAAAACGCACAGTGTTAGACAGTCCGACGCATGTAGCCCAAGCTGCGGGTAGCTGGGGCCTTCAGGGCACCCAGCCATGGTGGCCGGCATGGATGCCGGCATGTAGTGCAGGGTGGGTTCTGTCCGCCTTCTGGGTGAGGATGGTGGGTAACGGGTGTGTGGGACGGGGTTAGTGCTGGAGGCATGGTGTTGCCTACTCACCTTGGCTGCCCTGAGGAGGTTGAGCGGTTTGTTTCAGCATTGCTGGCTGGTCTAAACGGCATTGCCCACGGCGCTCACGACCTCTGCCACCTGAATCCAGGCACGGCGAACGGCGACGGCCGGCAGCCTCCTTCCAACCCTCGGATACAGGGTTGCCCGCCTCTCCTCCAAGGCGACCAGTAGGGTCTCGAGTTCAGCGTCCGTGAAACCGGGTTCCGCTCTCCTTGCTGCCATCTTGTTGGCCAGGATGGTGTGTGTGGAGAGTGAGGTGTGTATATGTGACTGTAGTTTGTCAGCCTCCTGAGTGCCAATCACGAACCCAGCGAATCTGGCACCATTTCTCATTGGAATAGATGGTTTTCCACTTGCCGCCAGTGCTAGCCTCTCAACGGTCACTGAATTGGTCCAGGTGCGGCGCCAGTTTTACTGTTGTGGAACTCCACAAACCCTGCCCTACCGTCAACACAGTCTGAGGAACAGAGAATACGGCCCATTGAGTCACTTACATTAACAACAAATAGCAATTCAAGGCTTTTATGTGAAGAAGGTATAACCAAAATAAGCAGTTTGGCTCAGCCACTCAATAATGACGTTTTCCGTGCAAAGTAAGCAAATGATCCTGATATTTACCTATCCTGTTGCCCACATTGCACAGTCGCACGATTTTCATCATAACTTCATTGCAGTGTTAATGTAAGCCTACTTGTGACACTGATAAAGATTATTACTAATAAAGATTATCATTACAATGGTTAGCACTGTTGCCTCACAGCTCCAGGGTTCCGGGTTCGATTCCAGCTTCGGTCACTGTCTGTGTGGAGTTTGCACGTTCTCCCCGTGTCTGCGTGGGTTTCCTCCCACTGTCCAAAGATGTCCAGGTTAGGTGGATTGGCCATGATAAACTCCTCCTTAGTGTCGAAAAGGTTAGGTGGGGTTACTGGGTTACGGGGATAGGATGGAGGTGTGGGCTTAAGTAGGGTGCTCTTTCCAATGGCCAGTGCAGACTCGATGGGCCGAATGGCCTCCTTATGCACTGTAAATTCTATGATTCCAAAAGAGTGAACAGAATTCAGCCTGTTCAATCAGAGGCACCTTTGAATAATTTGTGTGTAGGTAGCGGGTTTGCAAAGCGGGTAGAAATTGCTGCATGTGTCTTGCACGGCAATGATGGAATTTCCCAGCCGGGTTGGAAGATCCTGCTGAAGGTGACCCCTCCCCTCTCTTCCCCAGCAGTTCCCCGGCGGCGGGATGGGCGAGTCATGCAAAACACGGAGACATCGGCGGGACTGGAGCACCCCGTTGACGGCCAGTGGTACGGCGCCTCCAGCCGCTGGAAAACACCCCACGGGGAGGCCGGAAAATGCCGCCCCAAATCTCTGAGCTCATTCGGTAAGATACAATTGATGGTCTGGGAATCTGAGACACTAACACTGGAGCAAAGCTGTTAATGTCGGATGACTCAGCATTGGTGTGTGAAAAGGAAATGTAGAGTCCTGGAAATCCCCAGTTACCTCTTATTTGCAACTTTCATTTTCCAGTTGGTGTCTGAATTCCATTTACTCAGTTATGTCAAGGGATGGTTAGCTTGTTTATCCAGCAAGAAATACCTCACAGAATTAAATGGGCTTCAAACATCTTGAAAATCAGGTCCATAAATAAGCTGGATCTTGATCCGTTCTTTCATTTGGCATGATTAAAAAGATTAGTGTTTGTATGCAGCTTGTAGCCACCCAGCTATCTAAGCATAACAATGAAAAATGCCTCTCTTTTTAAAATCTCCAATGTGCTGCTTGATTATCTAAAATCATTTTTTAAAATATCTATCTTGCAATGCATGATTTGATATTCTGAAGATTGATTGGACACACAGACTGACTGAGAGAAAATCAGGTTAATAGTGGACAAAATCAAAAGCTTTGGATTTGTTATTTTGGAGTTACACAGAGAGTGGATTTATGTGAAAGAAAAGTTGATCTCATCGCGATGCTTAAAATGATAAAGCCGTGTGAAGTGGTGGATATGGAGAACTGATTCAACTGACTCCACTGCAAGAGAACAAAGGGCACAGTCGCAAGGTTAGAGCTGGGCCATTCAGGAGCAAGAGGAAACACTTGTTTCACACAGAAGATGGTGGAAATCTGGAATCCACCCCCCGTGCCCCCGCCCCCCCCCCCCCCCCGCTCCTCAAACCCCCCCCCCCCCCAAGCCTACTAAAACGACTGTGGTTGCTGAGGGTCAGTTGAAATGTTTAAAGCTGAGGTTGAAAAATGTGTGTCAGAGTTGGGAATATCAGTGAATATGGAATTGAGGTGTGGATCAGTTATAATCTAATGGAATGGCGATGTAGGCTTGGTGGTGGCTGAATGCCTTAATTGTGTTTCTATCAAGTTACTTGGGTCCTTTCCATCTGGAAAAATCGATGACAGCAAGTTAGGAATCAAGACTGGAGAATGTCACCAGAAACTGCACAGGCAAAGTTTCAAAGAGTGGCCCAATCTACCTGTGCAGAAGTGGGGCCAGTTAGTTCGGAGTGTGCTGCAGAATAACACCAACAGCATGGGTTCACTCTCTGCACTGAGATAGCTCTTGAGGCCTGCCTCCTCACCCTGCCCCATATGGACATAAGCCATGATTAACAACTTTCAGTGAACGGCAGCAAAGGGAAAAAGCAGAGGGATGCTCTTGTCACAAAAACATGCTTTATGTTTTTTGAACGATTTTTGAATACATCAACTGGAAATCCTGAATGAACTTTTCATACAACAAAGAGATTTTAAGAAAACATTTCAGTAAATTGAGCTCACAGCCAAAGATGGCTACACAATTTGCATCACTGCACCTTTCAACATTTCAACCCGATGGAGACCCCCTCTGCAAAAATGTATCAAAGGCAATGAGACCTCAGGGGACTACAGTGAACTGCATCTCCTGTTCCATTAGCTAAGCATCAAGGCAGTCACCTGGGGTACTCAATTGGGTCGATCCAAATCATTAAACCTAATCACTTGGACAATAGGCCACTGGCTAAGAAAGGGATTCCCAAACATGATCTGATCAAGTTACAAGTGAAATACACTGGGCAAGACCTTGTTTCAATTACTGGACAGTTGGCAAGGGACAGTCATGTGACAAGCCAAACACTTTGTGTGTGTTTAAATTCATGTTTTCTCTGCAGTATAGGACAAGCAACTGAGATGCTAAGGGAACAAGACCTGAGTGGTTTCTTTCTTCTCTCGCTCCCTCCAACGCAACATGCTAGCTTTTGAACCCTGCTTGTGATTATAATTATCCAGGTGCCGCAGACAGAGATTTCTTCAAATAATTCAACCCAGCATCACTGTCTCCAGAAAAGGATAATTTGTCCATTCAGATCTTTTTTTCACCCTTGTGGTGTTGGGTTCTCTGGTGCACAGATGAGCCAACACAGTTGTATGTGGTACAACTCTATTTTATTTTAACTCTTATAATACAGTTCGTTCTGGATACTCTGCACGTGCTGTCTCCCTGAGTGTGTTTGGTAACAGATCTGCCCTGGTCCTCCTCTGCAGCTAATACTGACCACCGGGGGTCGTGTCTGTGCTTTTATATCTTTCTGTCATTGGTTGTGGTGTTGTGTGTTCTGATTTGTCTGTTGGTGTGTCTATCATGATGTGTGTGTTTGAATATCATGACATCCCCCCTTTTTACAAAGATATGTGCCTACGTGGTTATAAATATAATTGTGTCGTGAGTGCATCTAAGAGTGTGTGTGTGTGTTGTGTACAGCGTGTGTATATGACGTAACTATTTACATGGGGCGATGTCGGGTGCGTCACACTAACAAGGTTGTACCATAACAAAACTTGGATGCGAGAGAAAAAAAAACTTGAACATTGGTCTGGTCAGACGATATCTGGAACAATAAACAACAACAGGTTATAATACAGAAGTGTTTGACTTTTTGAACGTATGAACAGCGTTATAAGTCCAGTCTAATGGGTGACCGCCTCAAGAATGGGCTGGTCCTCAAGCCGGTTCAGCTGTGGAGATTTGGGGTCACACTGGTTCACCTTGGACTGTTGGAGGTGATGCTGTTGCCGAAGTCTCTACTTTACCATTTGTTGTACTTCGTGCAGTGCTTGGTTTTTTCATTCGTGCAAATATAACATTCAACATCTTTGTTAGTGGTGCCTTGGCTGTGGTTTGGTTCTGGTGGCGATGGAAGGGGCATGATCCGTGGCATCTCCACGAAGTCATCCTTGGGAACCAGTGGAGGATCCGGCGTGTGCGTACGGTTCAGTTGCGAGCGTGGAAGGCGGCGCAAAGCTCGCTGATTGCGCCTACGCACCAATCCATCCGCCCTGCATGCCAGGAACAAGGTGGAGTCTTTTTCTTTTTATGTTTGTGGTGGACGGCATCTTGTGGCCGATGGGTCGTTGCCATCGAAGTAGCACCATCACTAATATCATGCAAGGCGATGACTGTGCCAGATGTGGAAGTTGGCCGAGACCGTGCACGCTGGTTCCGGCCACCTGCTGTGCCGGAAGGGTGACTCCACAGAGAAACGTCGAAGCATGTCGCCTTGGAGAGAGAATTGTTGCTCGCATCAACGTCTGGCGATGGCGCGAATTGGTGTGTCCATCTTGGACCGCCGGTGCTGGTTGCCACTGCCGACCCAGTGGGACTGCCACGCGATCCATTCCCTGTCGCCGTGGCATCCGCCGTCACCCTGAGCGTGCCATCACCGAGGCCGCGACACCGCCCGTCCGGAGCAAGGTCTGGCGTGCGCAAATCAGAGTCGGCGCTTGGCTGCTCCCCATCTGGAGTCCGGTCTGCCTTCCGTCGATGCCCCCCCATCCGGAGTCCCAACAGGTTCACTGGAGGCAGCCGAGATTCCCTGAAGCTGCACTTCTGGAGTCGGAACATGCAGGAATGCACCAACCAGTGGAGAGGGTCGAGCCATCGAGGGTGGAAGCGGTGCGCTGCCACTGCAGTCGTCAGTGGTCCCACCGTGATCGTCGAGTGCCTCGGTACGCACTAGGCGAGGTCTGTCACCTTGCACCTTTTGCATGGGAAGTGGGATGCTGTCGTCACTCGTCTCACATCCCGTGGATAGATCCTCATTAGCAGCTTGCTGTTCACTAGGGTTGGGTAAATTGTCAGAGTTTTCATCTGGTGGTGCACACCATGTCGGTGGACTGTCATTGTCTTGCCGTTGTCCTTCATTTGGGCTTTTCTTCTTTGGAATTTTAAATCTTCACCCAGACATTGCAGAACCTTGTTTATTACCCCCAAATTCTCCCATATGTATGGTCTCGAATATAGGATCCAATGTTTCTATCGACATTGTACTATTTTCCAAAGAACATTCCGTTTCACTTTTCTTCTCAGGTACCTCATATGTATCTTTGTCTAATGTACATGCCGTCATGGTCTCTGGGTCTGATTTTGCTGGGACTGGCATGGTCACAGTCTCTCTTTTACTGTTCTCAATTGCCCACATTATACTCCCCATACATAACTGCTTAATCACTGGGGTTAGTGTGGTACAATGGATAATCGGGTCGACCTTATCTGCATCTTCACCATTAGTGGAAAGCACACTTGGTTCACTTGAAACTGCTGTGGGTTTTAAATTCGTTATCTGGCTACTCGATGTCGGTGTCCTCAGGATTCTTGCTCCAATGTTCTGCTCAATAATCAGTGGAGTGTGTATAGGTTCAATGCAATTAATGTTCCCCTCAAGGTTTGAAGAGTCATTACTGACTAACTGCTGGTCTCCGAAGTTGGGATTTTGCGGCGTTGTGTTGAAGGGAGACATTTGTCCCTGCTGTAGATATGATTCAGGTTGTGTTATTTCCATTACCTGAGGATCAATGTCTTGTCCATTTTTTCGATCCGTACTAAAACACTGGCAATTCTCAGTCTGCTCCTTGCAAGTTAAACATTCAATTAATTTCGTTAGCAAATCCTCAGCATCCTTCTGTGGCCGTGCAGCATTATTAATCTCTGTTCGGCTATAATGATCCTGAAGGTCAGCGCATAAACCTTTTTTTTTCGGGCTTGGACGAGGCGATTCCTTTGGCTTGTCTTCAGTTGGGCTTGAACAGTCTTCAGCGCTGTGCCCTTCATTGTAGCATGAGAGACCGTCATGGTCATGCTGCTGTGTAGTGGAGCATGGTAGGCTGTTATAGCCTTCTTGCTGTTCACGTGAGCATGGCAGACTTGCATCGTCTGCCGCTGGTTGGTCAGGAGAGGTTGCTAGACCCTCATGGTCTTGTTCCTGCAAGGACTGCACATTGGAGTCTTGCGTTGCTTCTATCGTGGAGGCTGTCCACGAGCTCTCTGTGGAGGCTTGTGACACTGGAGTCACTTCTTGTTCGTGCAAGGACTGCGCTCTGGAGTCTTGCGTTGCTTCTATCGTGGAGGCTGTCCACGAGCTCTCTGTGGAGGCTTGTGACAGTGGAGTCACTTCTTGTTCGTGCAAGGACTGCGCTCTGGAGTCTTGCGTTGCTTCTATCGTGGAGGCTGTCCACGAGCTCTCTGTGGAGGCTTGTGACACTGGAGTCACTTCTTGTCCGTGCAAGGACTGCGCTCTGGAGTCTTGCATTTCTGCAATTGTGGAGTCTGTCCACGAGCTTGCTGTGGAAGCTTGTGACACTGGAGTCACTTCTGGTTCATGCGAGGACTGCACTCTGGAGTCTTGCATGTCTTCTTTCATAGAGTCGGGAACGTTGAGCGGGACGTGGACCACGCTCTGTGTGGCAGCAGGGCGCTCTCCGTGTGCTTGCACCGCTCCCTGTCTGTTAATGTCAGGCTGCAGCATCATCCGGTACTGATAAGTTGGAACGTCATATCTGCTGGATTGAAGATCCTCAAATCCGAAAAATGAATCCGCATCTGCGTCGGATTCAATGTGGGGGCCGCCAATGTGCAACACGAAAGGTTTGTCCGAGTCATAGTCGTATAGGACCACGGAGCTATCATTGGGCTCGCGAGGTCCGGAAACACTGTAAAGATCGTCATCGAAGTATTCGAGGTCGGAATCATCGGCTTGTGCGTAGGTAACTGCTTGTCGGAGGGTTCTTCGGAGGTCACATTCATCTCCTGGGTCAATTTGCGGCAATGTGCTGTCATTCCAGGTGAGGGAAGGTTGTTTTACAGCTTTAACAGATTTTTGTTTTTTTGATTTGGGACGTTTCCTTTTTAAATTGGATTTGGGACATTTCCCCTTTAAATTGGTGCAGTCTGGGGCCTCTGACATCCTGACGCTCGGTATGTAGCACGTAGGAAGCGACTGCGCATGCTCAGATCGCTGTTCCTTTACCAATGGCCGTTTTCTTGACTGCGCATGCGCAGCATCTCGCGCATGCGCAAACGAAACTTCCGGTTCTGCGCACTGCTCGCGCAACTGTGCTAGCGTGATACCTTTAGCAAGATGGCTGCCGACCTCGACCCAGCCCTCTCTCAGGCCCGGGATTTCGGCCTCTGGGAATTCGGGCTCCGGGATCCCAGCCACGAGGTGAGTACTGCAGCTTTTCTTACCTTTACTTGCCGATTGGATTGCGTTTTCTTCACAGTACTTGGAGAATTTGTCCAGGACTGCCTGGTAATCGTACCTTTGCTGCCTCCTGAAGAACCTGAACCTTGTGAATATTTCTCTTGCCCTTGCACCGGCGATGGTGAGGAGAAATTCAATTTTTTCGCTATCATCCAGGTCTTGGAGTTCAGCTGCCACCAGGAACAATTCGAACCATTGCCGGAATCGCCGCTAGTTTTCGCGGAGATCGCCGTAGCACTGGAGCGGCTGCGGAACCGGGAGCTCTATCATTTTGCCTGGGCACTGCTGGTTGTCTGTGTACACTGAGGTATGCCGGCAGGTATCGATCCACTCCTGTACCATGTGGTGTTGGGTTCTCTGGTGCACAGATGAGCCAACACAGTTGTATGTGGTACAACTCTATTTTATTTTAACTCTTATAATACAGTTCGTTCTGGATACTCTGCACGTGCTGTCTCCCTGAGTGTGTTTGGTAACAGATCTGCCCTGGTCCTCCTCTGCAGCTAATACTGACCACCGGGGGTCGTGTCTGTGCTTTTATATCTTTCTGTCATTGGTTGTGGTGTTGTGTGTTCTGATTTGTCTGTTGGTGTGTCTATCATGATGTGTGTGTTTGAATATCATGACAACCCTGACACCGGAAGCAGTTTGGGACCACCAAGGAGAACATCGGGTCTACCGAATTTGGTCTGAAGCCAACCAAGTCACCAACCTCCACGAGCTGTATACCCCTTCAATTTTACTGGACTTCCACTTGTTTAATCTATCCTTCCTGTGTATGGGTGTGCATGTTGCCATGAATCTGCCTTGGAGTAGCAGCAAAACAAAGCGAACAAAACACAGTCGGATGTGTGATGTCCAGCAACAGGTAGAAATCTGCCTAGAGACAGCAGTAGACAGTATTCAAAAGGCCCCATTGATATGTGTCTCTCCAACACGATTAAAATACCATTTAGATAATAATCAGGTGTGCATAGCTTATGAGAAGAAACAGCTTATAGACAATTGAGAAGGTTGATGAGGTATACGTAAGTTAATGTGTCATCAAGGAAGTTGATCGGGGCAGACAGCCGAATGCACAGAAGGCTTAATCAAAAAGGAACAAAGGTATAATGGATCAGAAGCCAGGGAGGCAGTTAACATCTCGCAATCTCAGAAAGCAGATAAACCAATTTCCAGCCACACAGCCTGGAGGCCAGAGGTTTTCAGCGAGCGACCTAGAAGTCGAGTTCATATGAAACAAGCCTCTAAGTCTTAGAGACAAGGCAATGCAGAAAACCTTTGTAGCGGCAGTTTTAAAGTCTCTGCTGGACCAGGAAAAGACATTTCCCAGACTTCAGTATCATCCCTCTATGGCGGTAATTATAAACTGGTTATTTAATTTGGATGTTGTTCGGGGAAACGGCGAATCTTAGTTCAGGTATCATAGATATATCTTGGAACATGGGGTACGTTCTATATAAACTGTGTGTGTGTTTAGTAATGCATGCATCTTAAGAGCAGTCCTGTGTGTGTGTTGTATTTTCTTTACTTTAATAAATAGACTTTAATAAATGTTACACGATGACTGGGCTGTTTCACTTCTCACACCAAAACAAAATAAAACTATACAGCCCCACAAAGTGGTGTTCCAAGATGGGATACCCTTGCAGATAACATCAGTGGGCTTA
This sequence comes from Scyliorhinus torazame, assembly GCF_047496885.1. Taxonomy (NCBI): domain Eukaryota; kingdom Metazoa; phylum Chordata; class Chondrichthyes; order Carcharhiniformes; family Scyliorhinidae; genus Scyliorhinus; species Scyliorhinus torazame. The sequence continues at coordinate 24,259,606 of NC_092709.1, read as the reverse complement.
GTGACAAAAAATAGGGGGCAGGATGGTAGCACAGTGGTTAGCACAGTTGCTTCACAGCTCCAGGGCCCCAGGTTCGATTCCCGGCTTGGGTCACTGTCTCCGCGGAGGCTGCACGTTCTCCCCGTGTCTGCGTGGGTTTCCTCCGGGTGCTCCGGTTTCCTCCCACAGTCCAAAGATGTGCGGGTTAGGTGGATAGGCCACGCTAAATTGCCCTTAGTGTCCAAAAAGGTTGAGTGGGGTTATGGGGATAGGGTGGAGGCATGGGCTTGAGTAGGATGCTCTTTCCAAGGGCCGGTGCCGACTCGATGGGCTGAATGGCCTCCTGCTGCACTGTAGATTCTAATCTGAGATCTTGAAAGTTTTAATTCCTTGGGTGTGGGGAATTTTGACTTTTGAAAGTAACAAGAGTGGGAAATAAGTGAAACCAAGTAAGAACGTGTTATGTTAAGCAAGGAGGCTGCAGAAAATTGCTCTTGATCTCGCTCGATCTTATCTGGACTTAACCGTAGCAAGTTTGGAAAATGTGCCTCGAACCAAATTGAGGGAATTAGCAGATAAATTGGAAACAGTCTTATCTACAGGAGCTAAGAAGGCTGAGATAATTGAAAGCCTAGCCGCTCATTTAAATGTATGAGAGCAGTTATGTAGACCCAGAATTTCGAGAGGTAAGGATTTTGAACTAGCAAAGCTTCAATTACAGAGGCACATAGATATTAAGTAGCTAGAGTAGCAGGAAAAAGAAAGGGAGAGGGCATTTCAATGGGAACGAGAAGAGCGGGAGTTTAAAAGGGAAAGGGAGAAAGCCACAGTTGAGGAAAGAGAGAAAGAAGGTGGTACTGGAAGGGAATCTGGTGGGGAGATGGTCAGATATGTATAAGCTCTACTGATATTCAATGAGTGAGATGGCAACATTTTTTTTGTGCTTTTGAGAAAATAGCTAAACAGATGAGATGGCCACAAGATATTTGGCCCCTATTCGTACAGAGTAAACTTGCAGGTAGTGAAGTCTATGCGTCCTTATCGGGGGAAGAGGTCTGGAGACTATGAAACAGTGAAGAAAGCTATACTGGGGGCTTATGAGCTAGTATCGGAGGACGGACAGACAGAAATTTTGAGCTGTACGAAAACAGGCTAACAACAGACTCAGCTTGAATTCGAAAAGATTAAGAAAAGGCATTTTGACAGGTCGGTGCAAGCTTTAGATTCATCGAGGCCTACAGCACAGAAAAAGCCTTTTGGCTCATCTCATCTGTGCTGGCCAAAAACAACCACCTAAGTATTCCAATCCAATTTTCAAGCACTTGGCCCGTAGCCTGGTATGCCTTAGCATCACAAGTGCACATCTAGGGGCAGCGCGGTGGCGCAATGGTTAGCATTGCTGCCTCGCAGCGCCGAGGTCCCAGGTTCGATCCCGGATCTTGGTCACTGTCTGTGTGGAGTTTGCACATTCTCCCCGTGTTTGCGTGAGTTTCACCCCCACAGCCCAAAGATGTGCAGGGTAGGTGGATTGGTCACACTAAATTGCCCCTTAATTGGAAAAAATGAATTGGGTACTCTAAAATTTAAAAAAAACAAGTGCACATCTAACTACTTCTTAAATGCTATGAGGATCTCTGACTCCGCCACCATTTCAGGCCGTGAATTCCAGACTCCCAGCACCCTCTGGGTGAAAGTTTTTTTTCCTCAAATCCCCTTTAATCCTCTTGCCCCTTATCTTAAATTTATGCCCCTCCGGTCATTGATCTCGCCACCAAGGGGAAATGTTTCTTCCTGTCTACTCTAGCTACGACCCTTATCATTTTATACATGGAAAACTTTAACGACCTTAGAGAGATAATTCTGTTGGAGGAATCTAAAATTTATCATCTACACTAATTAGAACTCGTGCTGCGAAGCAGAAAATTATAATTGTCAGACATGCGGACGACTGTGAGCTAGTTCATAGACGACAGCCGTTATTTAGACCCAAGTTTAAATCGGAGCAAGTTAGAAATTGGGATGGCGGGAAAGGTTAATCAGAGAGAGTGTGGTCATAAACTCCAAGAATGTTTCACCTCAAAATACAACATAATATGTTGGAGGGGTGAGAGATAAGAAAAGGTTCAGGTGTTTGCACTGTAAATACTGGGCCACCTGAAATCACTATGCTGGAGATTAAACAGCTGTGGTTGGAGTTATCAATCTTAAACAGGGAAAAAGGAACTTAGACAATGGAGAACAAGAGAATCCAGTCAGATTGTGATCCCAAGAACAAGGGCAGTCAATAGGAAGGAACATGTGCGCATCCCTTGCACAGGGGCAGAGTAACCAGCGGACATGTTGAAAGATTTTTTGTGCACTGTGAGAATATTTTCATGTGGATAGGATAACCTGGGAAAAGATACTTAAATTATATGAGATACAGACGTAAGTAAATCCCTAATGTTGTGGGTGATGCACTATCAATTACGACGAGACGAGAGCAGAGAGTAATCGAGGCTTTATTACGCAGAGATGTGGAGCCTCCCGCAGCTGCTGCCGAAATGGCTGTATTTCAGAGAGCCCACACATTTATACTCTGCCTACTGGGCGGAGCCAGCAGGCAGGGATCTACCCCCGTACCTGTAGTACAGGGGCCTTACCGTAATACCCCTCTTTTCATAGAATCATAGAATTTACAGTGCAGAAGGAGGCCATTCGGCCCAACGAGTCTGCACAGGCTCTTGGAAAGAGCACCCTATCCCCATAACCCAGTAACCCCACCCAACACTAAGGGCAATTTTGGACACTAAGGGCAATTTATCATGGCCAATCCACCTAACCTGCACATCTTTGGACTGTGGGAGGAAACCGGAGCACCCGGAGGAAACCCACGCAGACACGGGGAGGACGTGCAGACTCCGCACAGCCCAAGCCGGAATCGAACCTGGGACCATGGAGCTGTGAAGCAATTGTGCTATCCACAATGCTACCGTGCTGCCACTTTTGCGGTATATACAATACAACAGTGGTGACTACCACTGTGGGCTAAAGTTATTTGCTGTCCAGAATGGATCGTGAAGGAAAAGGTTCTGGTCAGCAGCATTCACAGTGAAATGAAAGAAATTCCTTCAGTAAAAATAAGCTGGCAGAGTAGGCTGAAAACAGGGGAAGTAGTGGTAGGTGTGACAGAAACCTTGCCCATTGCAGGTATTCAATTCAGACTAGGGAATGATATAGCAGGATCCCAGGTGGTAGTGGTGCCTACTGTAATCGAATAGCCCATAGACATTCACGCCACTGAGAAATTACAAACAGACTACCCTGGAGTATTTCTGGACTGCGTGATGACGTGGTTGCCAGACAAAAGTGGGAGGAGTTGCGAGCCCAGAGTGAGGCCAGTGAGATCAGACGCAGAGAATGAGAACGATGTGTTCAATGTAAAGAGCTTGATTGAATTGTAGCAGGGCGGCTAAAATTACTACAATTCTATCAGACAGTGTGCGCAGGATTGGAAACTCAATATTACTATGTACAGGAGAACATCATAATGAGAAGTGGCACCACCACAGGTGCACCCTGGTGCAGAGGGCAAATGGGCTGAACTACACCAGATTGTATTACCATCCGAGTACAGGGAAGAGATTCTGAGGATAGCTCACGAGATCCCATTAGGGGGGCACTTCGGAATGAAGCAAAAATCCAAAGACAGTTTTATTGGCCCGGACTACACAAATGTGTAGTCACCTTTTGCCGAGCTTGTCACCTCTGTCAAGTAATAGCGAAACCGCAAGCGGTAATCAAGCCAGCCCCTCTGATTCATGTCCAAACGTTTAGTGAACCTTTTACCAGGATCTTAATCAACCATTTGGAGCTGTTGCCAAGAACATGAAGTGGGAATCAATATTTGCTAACTGTCATGAAAAATGAAAATTGCTTATTGTCACAATAGGCTTCAATGAAGTTACTGTGAAAAGCCCCTAGTCGCCACATTCCGGCGCCTGTTCGGGGAGGCTGTTACGGGAATTGAACCGTGCTGCTGGCCTGCCTTGGTCTGCTTTCAAAGCCAGCGATTTAGCCTAGTGTGCTAAACAGGACATATCCACTTGATTTCCTGAAGTCATTCTCCGAAGAAGCATTTCTATTGGAGAGTAGTAGAGGAGTTAACTAAATTCTTTACGAGATACAACATATCAAAGGAGATATAATCTGACCAAGAGTCAAATCTTATGTCAGGACAATTCAAAGATGTCATGAATATCATGGAATTCAATCGTCAAGAGCCCCAGGGAGCACTAGAGAGGTGGCACCAAACTTTGAAAACCATGGTGAGATCTATGGCCAACACTACCCTCATAATTGGGACAAAGAGATTCCCTTTGAATTATTTGTAATTAGGGATATACCAAATGAGTCTACCAAATTTAGTCCTTTCAAATTGGTCTATGGGCATCAGGACAGAGGACCATTGAAATTAATTTGGGAAAGTTTACTATACGCAAAGTCAGAACCATTGGGCTCACTTAAATATGCGCGGCTTGCATGAGGCTTAAATGAGGCCTTATTCCCCCGGCACCCGAGAGTCACCAGTCGCACTGGCGAGTGCCAAGTTGGTACTGCCAGGGTGCCAGGGGCACTCCCCGAGTGTCTGGCTATGCCAGTGTTCCTGGGTGCCCAGATTGGCACTGGCGAGAGTCAGGACCTGAGGTGGCCATGTTCATGGAAGGGGTAGCTGAAGGGGGAATATGAAGCATGGGGGGGGGGGGTCAAGGGGGTATGAATGGGCTTCATAAAAGTCAGGGGAGTGAAGGGGAGAGTTGAAAAGGGGGCTCCTGAAAGGGAGTTTGGGGGGGTCTGAAAGGGGTGGGGGACCCTCAGTAAGGCCGTAGCAGGTGTGCTCACTTGGGGGTAGGAGGGTAATGTCCATATCTGCAGGGGGGGGGGGGACCCTCAAGCTCAGTTAGAGATCGGGGCACCCTTTCAAAATGTTGCCTCGTCTCTGAGGAGCTGGTGCCAAAGCGAGTTCAGCTCCTCACTGCTGAACTAATTCCTAATTGTAGCGGACAATGACTTACGAGAGAGACGAGAAGTGATGAAGTCGATTCAGGCTTTATTAAGCGAGACTTGTCCCCAGCAGTTCAGCAACAGAATGAAGCGGCGGGGAGAAGCTCGGGTTCTTATACTCCGCCTTCAGGGTGGAGCCAGGAGTCAGCAGCCAACCAGGACCCGGGATCTGTCAGCCAATAGCATCATGGCTTCACAGTCCCACATGACCCCTAATACATACCACCACATTCACCCCTTGTTAAAAAGGAACCCGGCGGGGTGGTGGTTCGCATGGTGGTAGGGGTTTACAAGGCTGGCCCTGGAAGGAAAATTTCGGACATGTTACTACAGTTTTAGCCCTACATTGGGCTATGTACAAGTTTGTGAAACTATTTACAATATTAGCAAGAAAAAAATTTTTTTTTGTTACAATACAACAACATTCTTGGTGTCAGGCGGATGCCACGAGTCGAGCGGGCAGTCTGGTCTTCCTTGTCGATCGCCTCAGCCCCGGTGGTGGTGCAGGTGCTGGCTCGGGCGCTGTCGTCTCCGGGAGCGTTTCGGTGTTTGTTCCTGTTTCACTCCTGGGCGGGCACGGGAGGAGGACCGATCCCCCGGGAAGGGGGCGGTCGCAGGGTGCGCCGGTGGCAGGGAGGGGATGATCGGTGTCGGGGGGGTGTGTGTGTTGCCGGCGGGCGCCAGGTCCCGCAGGGAGACCGTGTCCTGTCGGCCGTCGTGGTACGCCACGTAGGCGTACTGCGGGTTCGCGTGGAGAAGGTGAACCCTCTCGACCAACGGGTCCGATTTGTGCGCCCGCACATGTTTCCGGAGCAAGATGGGTCCTGGGGCCGCCAGCCAGGTCGGCAGCGACGTTCCGGAGGAGGACTTCCTGGGGAAGACAAGGAGGCGCTCATGAGGCTTTTGGTTAGTGGTGGTACACAGCAGCGACCGGATGGAGTGGAGAGCATCCGGGAGGACCTCCTGCCACCGGGAAACTGGGAGATCCCTGGACTGTAGGGCCAGCAGGACGGTCTTCCAGACCGTGCCGTTCTCCCTCTCTACTTGCCCGTTCCCCCGGGGGTTGTAGCTGGTCGTCCTGCTCGAGGCTATGCCCTTGCTGAGCAGGAACTGGCGCAGCTCGTCACTCATGAAGGAGGACCCCCTGTCGCTATGGATATACGCGGGGCAACCGAACAGTGTGAATATGGTGCCAAGGGCTTTAATGACTGTGGCCGCTGTCATGTCGGGGCAGGGGATGGCGAAGGGGAAACGAGAGTACTCGTCCACCACGTTCAGGAAGTATGCGTTGCGGTCAGTGGAGGGGAGGGGCCCTTTGAAATCCAAACTGAGGCGTTCAAAGGGGCGGGAAGCCTTGATCAGGTGCGCTCTATCCGGCCTGAAAAAATGCGGTTTGCACTCTGCGCAGATGTGGCAGTTCCTGGTGACTGTACGGACCTCCTCCACAGAGTAGGGGAGGTTGCGGGACTTTACGAAATGGTAGAATCGAGTGACCCCCGGGTGGCAGAGGTCCTCGTGGAGGGCTTGGAGGCGGTCTATTTGTGCGTTGGCACATGTGCCGCGGGATAGGGCATCGGACGGCTCGTTCAGCTTTCCGGGACGGTACAAGATCTCATAGTTGAAGGTGGAGAGCTCGATCCTCCACCTTAAGATCTTGTCATTTTTAATTTTGCCCCGCTGTGCATTATCGAACATGAAGGCTACCGACCATTGGTCGGTGAGGAGAGTGAATCTCCTGCCGGCCAGGTAATGCCTCCAATGTCGCACAGCTTCCACTATGGCTTGGGCTTCCTTTTCCACTGAGGAGTGGCGGATTTCTGAGGTGTGGAGGGTCCGGGAGAAAAAGGCCACGGGTCTGCCCGCTTGGTTAAGGGTGGCCGCCAGAGCTACGTCGGATGCGTCGCTCTCGACCTGGAAGGGGAGGGACTCGTCGATGGCGCGCATCGTGGCCTTTGCGATATCCGCTTTGATGCGGCTGTCGGCCTAGCGGGCCTCTGTCGACAGGGGGAAGGTAGTGGACTGTATTAACGGGCGGGCCTTGTCTGCGTACTGGGGGACCCACTGGGCGTAATATGAAAAGAAACCCAGGCAACGTTTCAGGGCTTTGGAGCAGTGGGGGAGGGGAAATTCCATAAGGGGGCGCATGCGTTCGGGGTCGGGGCCTATTATCCCATTGCACACTACGTATCCCAGGATGGCCAACCGGTTTGTGCTAAAAACTCATTTTCCTCGTTGTATGTGAGGTTCAGGGCGTTAGCGGTCTGGAGGAATTTTTGGAGGTTGGCGTCGTGGCCCTGCTGATCGTGGCCGCAGATGGTTACGTTGTCGAGATACGGGAACGTGGCCTGCAACCCGTGCTGGTCAACCATTCGGTCCATCTCCCGTTGGAAGACCGAGACCCCGTTTGTGACACCAAATGGGACCCTTAGGAAGTGGTATAGACGCCCGTCTGCCTCGAAGGCTGTGTACTTACGGTCACCTGGGCGGATGGGGAGCTGGTGGTAGGCGGACATGAGGTCCACGGTGGAGAAAACCTTATACTGGGCAATCCGATTTACCATGTCGGATATGCGGGGGAGAGGGTACGCATCTAGCTGTGTGTACCTGCTGATGGTCTGACTATAGTCTACGACCATCCTTTGCTTCTCCCCGGTCTTTACTACTACCACCTGGGTTCTCCAGGGACTATTGCTGGCCTGGATTATGCCTTCCTCCAGCAACCGCTGGACTTCAGACCGAATAAATATCCGGTCCTGGGCGCTGTACCGTCTGCTCCTAATGGCGACGGGTTTGCAATCCGGGGTGAGGTTTGCAAACAAGGACGGCGGTTCAACCTTGAGAGTTGCGAGGCCGCAGATAGTGAGTGGGGGTATTGGGCCGCCGAATTGAAATGTTAGGCTCTGCAGGTTACACTGGAAATCTAATCCCAGTAATGTGGGCGCGCAGAGTTGGGGAAGGACGTAGAGCCTGTAGTTCTTAAACTCCCTCCCTTGCACTGTTAGGTTCGCGATGCAGAACCCTTTGATCTCTATGGAGTGGGATCCTGCAGCTAGGGAAATCTTTTGCGTGCTTGGATGGATGGTCAGAAAACAGCGTCTTACCGTGTCTGGGTGAATAAAACTTTCAGTGCTCCCGGACTCGATCAGGCATGGTGTCTCGTGTCCGTTGATCAGCACCGTTGTTGTCGTCGTCTGGAGCGTCCGGGGCCATGATTGATCCAGAGTCACCGAAGCCAGTCGTGGTAGTAGTGTCGCAGCGTCTTCTTCGGACCCTGTGGAGCCGTCGATGCTGGGGTCCTTTGTTGTCAACCAAGATGGTGGCGTCCATGAATCGCACGCGGCCGGGGGTGGACAAAATGGCCGCCCCCATGGATCGCACGTGGTCGGGGTTGGACAAAATGGCCGCCCCCATGAATCGCACGTGGCTGGGGGGGTCACAAGACGGCGGCGCCCATCCTCCCCTCGTGGTGCCCGGGACCCAAAATGGCGACACCACCGGGTCGCACATGGGGCGCTGGGGGGATTGGGGAGCGTTTGGGATATGCTGGGCTCGTTCTTCTCCGGGGATTGCGGCGACCCCCCGGGACCGGCACACTGCCGCATAATGGCCCTTCTTGCCGCAGCTTTTACAAATAGCTGCGCGGGTCGGGCAGCGCTGCCGGGGGTGTTTCGCTTGCCCGCAGAAATAGCAGCGGGCCGCCCCGGGATGGTCTGGCGCTTTAACCGCGCAAGCCTGCAAGGGGGGGGGGTTTGTCGCGACGGGGGTCCACGGAGCCCAAGGGGCTGCCGCCCGGTCGGGGCCGTAGGCGCGGGCGTTTTGCGAGGCCACATCTAGGGAAGCTGCAAGGGCCCGTGCCTCTGAGAGTCCTAGCGACTCTCTTTCTAAAAGTCTTTGGCAGATTTGGGGAGAGTTCATACCTGCCACAAAAGCATCGCGAATTAGCATGCCTGTGTGTTCGATCGCATTCACTGGCGGGCAGCTGCAGCCCCGTCCCAAAATTAGCAGCGCGCGTAGAATTCTTCTAGCGATTCTCCGGGACTTTGCCGTCTCGTTGCGAGTTGGTGGCGCGCATAGACCTGGTTCACGGACCGAACGTAGATGCCCTTCAGTAATGCGAGCGCCGTCGGGAAATCCTCTGCGTCTTCTTGAGAGGGTAAATTTCCGGGCTTACCCTCGAATGCAGGACCTGCATTTTCTGGTCTTCTGTGATCCAGCCAGGGGCCGTTCGGAGGTAGCCTTCAAAACATGCTTGCCAGTGTTTAAATACTGCTGCCGAGTTTGCTGCGTGGGGGCTGATCCGCAGGCATTCCGGGGCGATCCGGAGCTCCATAGTCTTTTAAGCTCGCTTAATAAATTGTAGTGCACAATGACTTACGAGAGAGACGAGAAGTGATGAAGTCGATTCAGGCTTTATTAAGCGAGACTTGTCCCCAGCAGTTCAGCAACAGAATGAAGCGGCAGGGAGAAGCTCGGGTTCTTATACTCCACCTTCAGGGCGGAGCCAGGAGTCAGCAGCCAACCAGGACCCGGGATCTGTCAGCCAATAGCATCACGGCTTCACAGTCCCACATGACCCCTAATACATACCACCTCACTAAGTGTGGGCTAGACTGGGGAGAAACTGAAAAACTTCCCAGGGCCCAAAGAAAGTAGTTGAATCCAGGGACGAAATTCTCCCCAAACGGCACGATGTCCGCCGACTGGCACCCAAAACGGCGCCAATCAGATGGGCATCGCGCCGCCCCAAAGGTGCGGAATGCGCCGCAGCTTTGGGGGCCGAGCCCCAACATTGAGGGGCTAGGCTGGCGCCGGAGGGATTTCCGCCATGCCAGCTGGCGGAAACGGCGTTTGTTGCCCCGCCAGCTGGCGCGGAAATGACATGTCAGGGCGGCGCATGCGCGGGAGCATCAGCGGCCGCTGACAGTTTCCCGCGCATGCGCAGTGGGGAGAGTCTCTTCTGCCTCCGCCATGGTGGAGACCGTTGCGGAGGCGGGAGGGAAAGAGTGCCCCCACGGCACAGGCCCGCCCGCGGATCGGTGGGCCCCGATCGTGGGCCAGGCCACCGTGGGGGCACCACCCGGGGTAAGATCGCCCCGCGCCCCCCCCAGGACCCCGGAGCCCGCCCACGCCGCCTTGTCACGCCGGTAAATAGGTACTCTAATTTACGCCGGCGGGACAGGCAATTTATCGGCGGGACTTCGGCCCATCCGGGCCGGAGAATCGAGCAGGGGGGCCCGCCAACCGGCGCGGCCCGATTCCCGCCCCCGTCCAATCTCCGGTACTGGAGAGTTCGGCAACCGGAGAATGACACCCCAGGTCTGGATTTCACCCACAAAGCTGGTGGGAATCGCACTGCTAAACAAACCCAAAATGACACTTAGAAATATTTGGGGAGAATTACGCCCTACATCTCAAATTTCAGGGAACGACTTAATGGGGCTTGTGAGGTGGTGAGAAAATATTTGAAGACTGCCCAGCAGGGAATAAAAACAAAGGCTGATGGGAAGGCCCAGGCTCGTTGTTTTACAACAAGAAAGAGAGTGCTCGAGTTATTACCTGTGTCTGGTGAACCCCTGAAAGCTAGATTCAGCGGGCCTTACCACATTGAAAGGAAATTGAGCGAGGCAAACTATCTGGGCACCCCAGATAGACACAGATCACACAGTGTGTCATATGAACATGTTAATTAAGTATTGGGTTAGAGGAGATGAGAACAAGCAGGAAGTCCAGTTAGTAATGAAGCAGGGGGAAGACAAGGGGTAAAATTCTGACAGTGACTTCCTTATAATTCATTTGGACAATGAGGAAATTCTGGACCATTTAAACCAGTGGTTGAGTCATCTTCCAGTTAAGAGCCGGAGCGAAATGACAGATTTACTGCAGTCCTATAAATAATTTGGTGGAATGGGGTTAACGATGCATGACGTCAATGTGGGGAACACCATTCCCATTAAACAATATCCATACAGGTTAAATCCAGCTAGTTTATCACAGGTATAGAAGGAAATTGAGTACATGTTCAAAAATAACATAATTAAATTGAATTCTAGTGATTGGAGCTCCCCTAGCGCCCTGGTGCCCAAACTGAATGGAACGCGGAGACTGTGCATGGACTACAGACGGGTGAATGCCGTAGCGAGAGGGATTTGTTTCCTACCCCACATTTGGAAGACTGCCTCGAAAGCGTTGGACGGTTGAAATCCACCATCAAAATAAACTTGCCAAAGGGCTATTGGAAAGTATCTTTAACTGAGAGAGCAAAGGTGGTCTCTGCTTTTATGATGACACAAGGACGTCTAAAGGCATTTGCGATGAAGAACATGCCCACAACTTTTCAGGAGCGCGCAAACAGAGTGATTCGAGAATTGAATCGCTGTGCCATATACATTGTTGCCTTAATGGTGCTCAGCCAGAGTTGGGATGAGCATCTACACTGCTGAAAGGAACTGTTTAACCGCTTAGAAAGAGCCAATCTCATGATTGACCGAGCAAAAATTTACTAAGGCCCAAATTTCTATTCAGGGTCACTCAGTAGGACCTGCTCAAATGGCACCACGAGGTGTAAAAATACAGGCCCTATGGGACTTCCTGAAACTCACCTCCAGAAAAGAGACTTTAAGATTTCTGGGCATGAGCGGATTCCACTGTACGTTTGCACCAAACTTTAGCAGTGTGGTAGCACCACTCACAGAGCTCTTAAAAGAAGAAAAAACACTTTAACTGGATGGAGGAGTGCCAAACGGCTTTCAACCATTTTAAAACTGTGCTGACCATTTTCTGTCACGGAGCACGCTGATGTTATTCTCGACGGTATCCCAACTTGGAACACCGCTTCCTGGGGGTTTTATTTTGTTTTGGTGTGAGAAGACAAGGGAAATCCCATTGAGAAAAAAACAGGCCAGTCATTGTGGAACAATTATTAAGTAAAGAAAAGACAAATACACACAACCAGGACTACTCTACTGTCTTAGAATTTATATTGGAGAGGGAGGCCATTCAGCCCATCGTGTCTGCACCGGCCCCTGGAAAGAGCACCCCACTTAAGCCCACACCTCAATCCTATTCCTGTACCCTAGTAACCCCACCCAACCTTTTGGACACTAAGGGGAAATTTATCGTGGCAAATCCACCTAACCTGCACATCTTTGGACCGTGGGAGGAAACGGAGCATCCGGAGGAAAGCCACGCAGACACGGAGAGGAAGTGCAAACTCCGCACAGACAGTGACCCGAGGTTGCAATTGAACCCTGTGGTATTATAGGTATTACGGTACCTGAGAGGCTGAAGTACCATTGGTAGAACCTGTACGCTTGCTATTGGCTAGAGTGTATAATAGCTCCGCCCTGATAGGCGGGATATAAGAACCCGTGCCGTCCCAGCAGCCCTCATTCTGTACCTGAGCTGCTGGGGGAAACATCTAGCTTATTAAAGCCTTCAGTTGTATTACAACCTCGTTTTAGTGGTCATTGATCGTGCATCAATTTAATAAGCAAGATTTTAAGAAGAAAGGATGGAGCTCCGAATCAAGCCGGAGTGTCTGCAACTTAGCCCCCACGTGGCAAACTCAGCGGCGATCTTTAAGCACTGGCTGGGGTGTTTTAAAGGGTATCTCGAGACGGCAGAAAACGCACCCACGGGAGAGCAGAAACTGCACATCCTGCACTCAAGGGTGAGCCCGGAGATTTACACCCTCATCGAGGAAGCGGAAGACTTCGATGCAGCAATTGAGCTGCTAAAAGGACACTATATTCGCCCGGTAAACCAGGTCTACGCCCGGCATCTGCTTGCAATAAGACGGCAAACCCCTGGGGAATCGTTGGAGCAATTCTACCGTGCACTCCTGGTGTTGGGGAGAAGCTGCAGCTGCCCGCAAGTTTCGGCGAGCGAACACACACGGAACTCTTAGTCAGGGGCGCTTTCGTGGCAGGTATGCTTTCATCACAAATCCGCTAGCGCCTGTTAGAGAAAAACACCATGGGTCTTAGGGAGGCATGGGCCCTTGCAGGCTCCCTGGACGTGGCCTCCAGGAACGCCCGCGCCTACGTTCCCGACCGCGCGGCAGCCCCCTGGGCAGCGTGGAACCCTGCAGCGGCCGACCCAGAGACTTCCCCCGTTCCCCCGCAGGCCTGCGCTGCAAGGTGGCCTGCCAACCCCGAGGGGCCCCGCTGCTCCTTTTGCGGGCAGGCCAAGCACCCCCGCCAACGCTGTCCGGCCCGTGCATCCACCTGCAGGGGATGCGGCAAAAAGGGCCATTTCGTGAGGGTATGTCAGGCCCGAGCGTTGGCCGCGGTCTCCAGCGGCGAATCCGGACCGCCACCACAAACTTCTCCACGGGCCCCATGTGGCCAGCGGTCGCCGCCACCCCCATATCCCTGGGCCACGCGCGGACCCCGGGCGCTGCCATCTTGTTCCACGGACGCCACGCTTGAGGGATGGGCGCCGCCATTTTGTGCACCCCCGGCCATGTGCGACCAATGGGAGACGCCATCTTGGATGGGCCCCCAGGACCCCAGCTTGGCAGACCACACGCTGCCTGAACAGAATTCTCAACTACTACGATTGGCCACGGTGACTCTGGATCAGTCTCGACTTCGAACACTCTCAACCGCTACGACGAGCGTTTTCATCAACGGGCACGAGACGTCCTGCCTAATCGACTCCGGGAGCACGGAGAGCTTCATACACCCCGACACGGTAAGGTGCTGTTCTCTCCTTATCCACCCTGTTAATCAAAAAATCTCACTGGCCTCCGGTTCCCACTCAGTGGAGATAAAGGGGTTTTGTTTAGCAAACCTCACAGTCCAGAGAAGGGTGTTCAAAAATTTCCGTCTCTACGTCCTTCCCCACCTCTGCGCGGCTACACTCCTGGGTTTAGACTTCCAGTGTAACCTTCAAAGTCTGACCTTCCAATTCGGCGGCCCTATACCCGCCCTTACTGTCTGCGACCTTGCAACCCTTAAGGTCGACCCACCTTTCCTGTTTGCGAACCTCACCCCGGATTGCAAACCCGTCGCCACCAGGAGCAGACGCTACAATGCCCAGGACCAGAGCTTTATTAGATCAGAGGTCCAAAGGCTACTGAGGGAAGGACCCATTGAAGCCAGTAACAGCCCCTGGAGAGCTCAGGTAGTGGTGGTAAAGACCGGGGAGAAGCACAGGATGGTCATCGACTACAGTCAGACCATCAACAGGTTTACGCAGCTGGACGCGTACCCCCTCCCCCGCATATCCGACCTGGTAAGCAGGATCGCTCATTATAAGGTCTTCATAAACAGCGATAGGGGATCCTCCTTTATGAGCGACGAACTGCGTCAATTCCTGCTCAGCAAGGGCATCGCCTCGAGCAGTGTTTTATATTTACAGTTACAACCCCCGGGGTAATGGACAGATAGAGAGGGAGAACCGAACGGTCTAGAAGACCGTTCTACTGGCCCTACGGTCCAGGAATCTCCCATACTCCCGCTGGCAGGAAGTCCTCCCGGATGCCCTCCACTCCATCCGGTCACTACTTTGTACAACCACCAATCAGACACCTCACGAACGTCTCCTTGTCTTCCCCAGGAAGTCTTCCTCTGGGACCTCGCTCCCGACCTGGTTGGCAGCTCCCGGTCCCATCCTGCCCCGAAAACACGTGCGGGCGCACAAGTCGGACCCGTTGGTCGAGATGGTCCACCTGCTCCATGCTAACCCCCAGTACGCCTACGTGGTGTACCCCGACGGCCGACAAGATACGGTCTCCCTACGGAACCTGGCGCCCGCCGGAACGCCACGCACATTCCAGCCACCAGTCCCACCCTCCCCTCCACCGCAGCACCTTACGGGAGTATCGGTCCTTCCGCCGCCCCTGCCTAGGCCCCACCCACCGACGCACCCCACAGGCGCTCCATCCCCAGGTCAGCCGTTTTCCCCACCAGCGCCGTCTAGGGGTGACGAAGCTGCCATGGAGATCGAAGCCACGTTCCTGGAGCCACAGACGCCCGAGCCTCCACCGGAGTCACCACCGAGGCTCCGACGATCACAGAGGACGACCAGGGCCCCCAATCGACTGATTGCTTCATTTTAACTGTAATCTGTAAATATAAACCACCAAATGTACATAGCTACCAGACTTGTAAATAGTTACTAAACACTGTACGGGGGTATTACGGTACCTCCATAACTAATTATACCATGTGTTATGTTTTGTAGTAGCAGGCCACCACCCCCGCCGGACCTTTTTTTAACAGGGGGTGAATGTAGGTATTACGGTACCTGAGAGGCTGAAGTACCATTGGTAGAACCTGTATGCTTGCTATTGGCTAGAGTGTATAATAGCTCCGCCTTGATAGGCGAGGTATAAGAACCCGTGCCGCCCCAGCAGCCCTCATTCTGTACCTGAGCTGCTGGGGAAACATCTAGCTTATTAAAGCCTTCAGTTAGACTACAACCTCGTTTTAGTGGTCATTGATCGTGCATCAAACTCGGGACGCTGGAGCTGTGAGGCAGCAGTGCTAGCCCCAGTGCCACCGTGTCGTCTCATGCAATTGAGATTTATGACTTATTAAACACACACACAGTTTATATAGTACCCCTTGTTCCAAAATATATCGACAATACCTGAAATCTATAAATTTTCCCAATTTCGCCAAACAACATCCAAATTAAATAACCAGTTCATAGTCACCGTACAATACAGGGATGATACTCAAGTCTGGGAAATTTATTTTCCTGCCCAGCGGAAATATTTAAAATTGCAATTACAAAGGCTTTCTGCACTGCCTTGACTGTAAGACTTAGAGGCTTGTTTCATGTGAACTTGACCTCTAGGCTGCGAGCTGAAAACCTTTGGCCTTCAGGCTCTGTGACTGGAGACTGGCCTGTCTGCTTTCTTTTTCTTTCCACTTAAGGGACAATTTAGCGTGGTCAATCCATCTAACCAGCACATCTTTGGGCTGTGGGGGTGAGACCCACGCAGACATGGAGAGAATGTGCAAACCCCACATTGACAGTGACCCAGGGCCGGGATCAAACCGGGACCTCGGCGCCGTGAGGGAGCAGCGCTAACCACTGCTCCACCGTGCCACTCCGGCTTGTCCGCTTTCTGAGATTGCTAGATATTAACCGCCTTCCTGGCTTCTGATCAATGGGCCAATTATACCTTTCTTCCTCTTTGATTAAGCCTTCTGTATATTCGGCTACCTGCCCCTTTTAAAATTACACTATACATTGACTATACATTAACATAAGTATACCTCATTGACATTGACCTTCCCAATCATCTATGTTTCTCCTCCTAAGCTATGCACACATGATTATGGTCAAAACTACCTTCTAATCTCGTTATTGGGAGACAGACGTATCACTGGGGCCTTTTGAAAACTGTCGACTGCTGTCTCAAGGCAGATTTCCAGCTGTTGTTGGACATTTCACAACCTATTATGTTTTGTTGACTTTGTTTTATTGCAGTTGTTGGGCAGATTCATGACAGTGTGTGTGTGCGTGCATCCGTGCGCACGTGCATGTGGTCCCCTCGCCAGAGTATGTCTTATTAGATTTCCTAGATTTTATCAAGTACAATAAATGTTATCCTCTCTTCATTGGTAACACTCAAGACAACCTGCCTGATTGTGTCTTTCATGATCACATCAAGGAAACAGCTAAAAATTTGCTGAATTGGTAACTCGGGATGGGAGGGGAGGGGATTTTTCGATCCCGCTTTCAGGTGGTGGGAACGATGGTGGAGGTGGAAAATGCCATGGGAGTCCAACAACAGCTTTTAGGCCATTGGGATTTCCCAGATCAAATGTCCCCATCCCCCACAGATGACGTAACTGGAATCCCGACTTTGAAAGTCAAGACCCTCATTTGGATATCGTTATCAGGTTTCACACCTGATAGTTGCCCAATGTCGGATAGTTCCCCCTCCCCCACCCCATTGGATAGTCCCCCCTCATTGGATAGTCCCCCCTCGTTGGATAGTCCCCCCTCGTTGGATAGTCCCCCCACATTGGATCGTTCCCCCCATGTTGACTCACAATTGGTCTGGCGGGATGGGGGGGGGGGGGTTCCATTTGAGCTTTTGGGAAGCCTTTAAAAGTGGCACCCCGATCTTCAAAAACGAAGCCCGGAATTTTTACGGCTGTTCGTGCCAGTGGGATCTCCTGGTCCTTCCGACAGCGCTCCCCTGCCGTGGGTTTTCCGGTGGCGAGGGGGCCATTCAATGGGAAACCCCGTTGACAATGGTGGGACCAGTAGATCCCACCACCAGCCAATGGCGGGCCCCCTCCGCCACCCTGAAACATGCGGTGGGCTATAAGGAAAATCCTGCTGTAAGTTATTGGCGGGACAAGCTCAGTCAGTGCATTACGTGGTGGGACCCACCCCGCCCCTTGGCTTTTATTCTTCTGTGCTCTCAACGACATGGCGGAGAAAGATGCCTTTGGTGATAATGTCTTCAACGTGGCTTTGCCCGCCCGCTGTCGCGCTTTGCCAGATACAGGTAAAATTCCGCCCAGTGCCTTGCTGCATGTTTCACTTGACTTTCGTACCCTGTGGGAATGCTGGAATGCACCTGTTCAATTGAGTGATGGAACTATTGATTTTTATGTGTGGGTGGGCAGTGTGGCTGACATTGAATCGAGGATGGCATTTCTGCTCTGCATCAGAAAACAAATCGAGGGATGCATCCTCGCACCAGGGCGGGATCTGTGTCACAGTCAGCTCTGTGGTAGCTCTGCGTGTTGAGAATGCTGCTCAGAGAGTCACGATTGGTGATGATCAGACCCAGTTGGTGCCAACGCGCTGGTATTGGATGCCTCCAGGACTACCAGTGGCAAGTTCCAAAAGAGGCTGTTACTTACACAAAACTCCTGGCAGCTGCAAAGCACCAATGGCTCTGCCCATTCTCATCTGGGGCTGGTTTAGCACAGTGGGCTAAACAGCTGGCTTGTAATGCAGACCAAGTCCAGCAGCGCGGGTTCAAATCCCGTACCGGTTTCCCCGAACAGGCGCCGGAATGTGGCGACTAGGGGCTTTTCACAGTAACTTCATTGAAGCCTACTTGTGACAATAAGCAATTATTATTATTATTGATCTTTCCAGGCCATACTGTCCGAGACAGGAGGGCTATACCTCATGGTCCGCACCCACTCTTGCCTTGAAATTTCCCAGTAGATAAAGATGTTCTGACGTAGAGGTTCTGCTGATAGTAATGTCAAGCCCGTCACAGATCTGAGGCGGGATTTTCTGCTGGCTGATGCCAAAATCTCGAAAAGCGATTGGGTGGAGAATCGTTTCCGGCGCAAAATTGCAGTGAGCGTCGATTTGACACCAATTCGCAATTCTCCGTCACTTCGACAGCGACGTCAATGCGTTCCGGAATAAACGTATAGTAAACACCGTTGGCATATCGTTAGCGGGCCCGACCCGGTATTCTCCGGGGCCTCCACGATTCTCCTCCTCCCGATGGGCTGAGTTCCCGATGAATCGGTTCATAGATTTCATAGAATTTCATAGAATTTACAGTGCAGAAGGAGGCCATTCGGCCCATCGAGTCTGCACCGGCTCTTGGAAAGAGCACCCTACCCAAGGTCAACACCGCCACCCTATCCCCATAACCCAGTAACCCCACCCAACACTAAGGGCAATTTTGGACACTAAGGGCAATTTATCATGGCCAATCCACCTAACCTGCACATCTTTGGACTGTGGGAGGAAACCGGAGCACCCGGAGGAAACCCACGCACACACGGGGAGGATGTGCAGACTCCGCACAGACAGTGACCCAAGCCGGAATCGAACCTGGGACCCTGGAGCTGTGAAGCAATTGTGCTATCCACAAGGCTACCGTGCTGCCCGTTCACATGTGCTTTTAAAAATAGTGAAACCGTTATCATGCTGATGAGGAGACAGAGGAGGTAGGACACAGAAAGGAGCCACTGTGGGGTGCTGGGCCAGACTCTGGTCTGGCTGAGGGGCAGGGGTGACCCCCCACGGGACTGGGGTGGTGTCCAGTCATGGATCACCATTACTGTGCCCTGCACACAGCCATCTCGCTGCGCACCCCACTGACCACCCCTGGTTCCGTGTGGGTGCCCCACCCCCACCCACCCCCATCCTCCGTCATACCCCCCAGCCCAGCTGCCACCTGCCGGTGCCCCACCCAGGACAACGTCCAGGAGTGGCACCTACGGGTGCCGGGTGGGGGCCACGGAGCATCCCGCTGGCAAGGGCAGTGCCAACTGACAGTTACCCTGGCATCAGGGCTGGGTACCAGGGCCAGATGCCCCCATGGTGCCAGGCATCGATGGGGCCAGGGGTGCGGGGTTGGGGGAGGAAATGCGGGGGCAGGATCCACGGTGCCAACTGGGGCCATTGTGTAGCCCGGTGGACCTGGTTGGGCACTGTGGTACGCACCATGCTAACATGTCGGCCTTTCATCCGCTATAGACAGAGGACATTGGCCTTCTTGCTGGTCACCACAGCCCTGGGGATGCCCTGTGGCTGTACGAACTGGCGCTGCTCGAGGAGGAGGAAGCTGCAGCAGCGGAGCGTGCAGATGTGGAGCGGATGACAGCCGCCCAGGACGGAGAGCCAGCTGCCAAGAGGCCGAGGAGGATGAGGTGCCAAGGAGGCGCTGCATGAGGCCTCGAGTGTACCAGCAGAGCCTGTCACTCAAGGACCTGCCAGACCGGGCATGCCGTCGACGACTCCGACTGAGCCGTAAGACAATGCAACATATCTGCCAGATCATGACACATCTGGCATCGCGGGGGTATGTGGGAAGACACCCTCTCCCGGTGGCCTTCAAGATGTTGATCGCCCTAAACATTTATGCCACGGGGTCCTTCCAGGTGCCGAGTGGGGACCTGTCCGGGATCTCGCAGACCTCAATGCACAGGTGCAACTCAGGGTCAACACCACCTCCTGCCTCTGCCCGCAGTTCGACTCCTCCAACTGCAGGTACTGGATGTTCACCGGCAACCCCTCATGTAATCCCCTGCTCTGCAACTGCATTTCCACAATAGATGGGACTGTCCGTTCCAGAAACCCGAAACCCATCTGGACGGCAGCTTCTCCCTGGTGTCGGCCCGCCGTCTGACCGTCCGCCCCCTCAGGTGTCCCTACCACCACCTACTGTACCGGATCGGCTGTGTGGTGCGCACCAGATAACGTCCCAGGAGCCTCTTCACTAAAGTGCCCGACCGAGGTGAAGGTCCCTGGGAAGGTGGAGGGTGTTGGAGACAGCTGTGATGGGAAATCAGTGTCATCGTCTGACTCGAGCTCCGGGGTGTCCTGCATCTTGGGCTGAGAGCTGGTGTCCGAGCTGCTCTCGTCGCTGCACGGCTCACGGAGGGGGGCTCCGGCTGTGGCACTGACTGGGGATGGGGGAGACCAGATGGACCTGTCCCAGCTCCAGCAAGACATATGACAAGCCTGGTGGTGGTGGGGGTGAGCGTGTGGGTGGGGGTGGGGATGGGGGGGGGGGGGTGAGCATGTGGGTGAGGGTGGGGGGGGGGGTGAGCATGTGGGTGGAGTGGGGAGTCGTGAGGGTGGGGTGGTGTAGGATGAGGGGGTGGGTGTGTTGTAGGTTGAGGGTGTTGTGGGGTGGGGTGGGGGTGCTGTTGGGTGCGGGGGAGGTTGACACACGTGTCACGGGGAACCATAACTAAGTGGAGTCTCACCTCCTCGCCCACGGCCAAACTGCACCTCGGTGACATCCCTTTCATCCGGGCCGCTGACCACATCCAGGGCCCTCTGCTCTGCCACGATTAGGGTCACAGGTCCAGTGGTCCCCCTTCTGTCTTCCGCTCCAGGCAGTTTTGGGCGGCCTTCTCCAAGAACGGGGGGGGAACAGGAAACAACAGTATTAGACAGTCCGACGCAGGCAGCCCGGGGGGAGAGCTGGTGGCCTCAGTGGCCAGGGCTTCTGGCCATGTGGCCAGTATGGGTGCCGACATGTGGTGCAAGGTGGGGAGTTCTGCTGCCCTCCAGGTGAGGGGGGTGTCGGGTTATGGGTGTGTGGGAGGGGATTGGTTCCACCAGGAGCCTACTCACCCTGGCCGCCCTGAGGAGGCCGTAGTTTTTTATGGCACTGCTTTCCAATCCGGATGATGTTGCCCACAGAGCTCATCGACTCTGCCACCTGCGCCCAGGCACGGCGAATGGTGGCGGCTAGCAGCCTCCTTCCCGGGCCGGGGTACAGGGTCATCCTCCTCTCCTCTACCGTTTCCAGGAGGGCCTCCAGCTCAGCGTCGGTAAATCTTGGGGCCGCACGTCTTGCTGCCACCTTGTTGGGGTGTGTGGGGAGTGAAGTGTGTCAATGCGGCTGCAGCTTGTCAGCCTCCTGAGTGTCAATCGCAAAACCGGCGAATCCCGCACCGTTTCTCATTGGAATCGATTGTGTTCCACGTGACGCTGGTGCTAACTCCTTAACAGTACCGGAATCAGTCTCGGCGTGCGCGGTGCACGATTTGCTGCTGTGGAACTCCACGAATTCTGCATCGCTGTCTACACTTTTGTCTCAGAAACGGAGAATCTCGCCCTGTCTTTCCCCTGTGTAGTGGACCTCAGCGTTAGAACATAGATACATGAGGTTAATTGGCCCTGTTTGAGTTGTGAGGTGGATGGAGAGAACACGTTCTGAACCATTGATGGCAGCTGGGGGTTTGGCCAATTGAGAGTAGCGAGTTCCTTACAGTACAGTTGACACCTTGCTCACGCACTTCCGACGGAGAGGCTGTCCACTGACAGAGAGAGACTCGCACATTTGGTCCACTTTCTCACATTGCTGTTAGTCATTGGAGTGGGTTGAAAATGAGAAGCCAATTAGCACAAAGCTTGCTGACTCTCTTCATCCACACAGTGGATACATCACATCAACCTGCTGTACACACAGATGGCGAGGGCCTCAGTATGCACAATTAGTACTCATGGCATCTCCCTCAAGATTGACAAGTTATGAGCTTTCCGCCCTCCCCGCCTCCCTCATGTAAGCCTCCCCATCCCCCGGAAGGAAACCTTAATTTGGGGGCTGGCGTCCACTTGAGTACTGAGGACAGAAAACAGGAAACGTTCTCACCCTCCATCGGATGGCCCCTTCACACTGGGGCTAGCATGAACCGATTTCTGGGCCTCTTACCATATTCTCCCCCACATCTGCCATCGGAAACGCCAGCGGGGGCTTTGGAGAATATCGTTGATATGTGGGGAAGGTGTGAATGGGGGGTGGGGGGGGGGGGGGGGGGGTCCTTGAGTGCCCAGCAAAATGAAATACTACAACCGATACAACTCAACAACAACTTTATTCCATCAACTATTGTAAACCAAATGCAGACCGACTCCAAAGTCTGCATAAATCTAGCTAGTGCTCCATCCTGTGGAGTAACTGTTATTGCAGGACTTCCACTAAGTTTAATGTGATTACTTAATATATCCTGGCCAGGATTCTGGCCAGGTCCCGCCAGGGGTGCCCCGATCAGCACTACTGCCTAATGGCCCCCAGTCCCCATGACAGAGGTATCGGAGGCTCCCACCCTCCACATGGACAATCGTCTCCGGCATTCCACTCCTCATCCCCCCCAGGTGCCTATATTATGACAGACATTGAACCCTCCACCAAGACCATGGAAATATAGCCAGCACTCCCCTCCCCCACACCACACGTGAATACGCCCCCAGAGGGATCCCCTCAACTGCCTCACCTAATCAAACCTGTTGTAAACTTCACCGACGTGGCATCACGTATGAATATTTAGTGAGGGGGGGAATCATGTGGCGGGGGAGGGGAGAGCGAGGCACTAATAATATTGAAATCAATGCAAAACTATTAGAAACTTGGAACCATAGCAAATGGGTGCAGGAGTGGGCCATTCGGCCCGTCGAGCCTGTACCACCATTCAATATGATCAAGGCTGATCATGACAAATTCAGTATCCCACTCCCACTTTCTCTCCATACCCCTTGATCCATTTAGCAGCAAGGCCACATCCAGATCCCTCGTGAATATGTCCAAAGAACTGGCCCCAACAGCTTTCTGTGGTCGAGAATTCCACAAGTTCACAGCTCTCTGAGAGAAGAAGTTCTTCCTCATCTCAGTCCTGAATGGCTTACCCCTTATTCTTAGGCTGTGACCCTAGTTCTGGATGTCCCCCAATATCAGGAACATTCTTCCCACATTCAGCCATCCAGTCCCATCAGGATTTTATATATTTCTATGAGATCTCTCTCATTCTTCTAAACTCCAGTGAGTACAAGCCCAGTCCATCCGGCCTTTCTTCATGTGTCAGTCCTGCCATCCCGGGAATTAGTCTGGTGAACCTTCGCTGGACACCCTCAATAGCAAGAATGTCCTTCCTCAAACCAGGAGACCAAAATTGCACACAATACTCAAGGTGGGGCCTCACCAAGGCCCTGTATAACTGCAGCAAGATCCCTATTCCTACACTCAAATTCTCTCGCTATGAAGGCCAGCATGCCGTTAACTTTCCTCACTGCCTGCTGTACCTGAATGCCAACCTTCAGTTACTGTTCCACCATGACACCAAGAACTCGTTGCACTTCCCCTTTTCCTAAACTGCCACCATTCAGATTATAATCTGCTTTCCTGTTTTTGCCATCAAAATGGATAACCTCACATTTACCCACATTATATTGCATTTGCCAACTATTTTCCCATTCAGCCAGCCTGCCCAAGTCACCCTGCAGCCTCTTTGCATCCTCCTCACAGCACACACTCCCACCGAACTTAGTCTTGTCTGCAAATTTGGAGATATTGCATGCAGTTCCTTCGTCCAAATCATCAATATATATTTTGAACAGCTGGGGTCCCAGCATTGAACCCTGTGGTACCCCACTGATCACTGCCTGCCACTCTGAAAAGGACTCATTTATTCACACTCTCTACTTCTTGTCTGCCAACCAGTTCTCTATCAATGTCAATACATTACCCCAGTAACATGAGCTTTAATGTTGCTCACTAATCTCTTGTGTGGGACCTTGTCAAAGGCCTTTTGAAAGTCCAGATACCCAACATGCACTGGTTCACTCTTGTCCACTCTATTGGTCACATTCTCAAACAATTCCAGAAGATGTTTCAAGCATGATTTCCCTTGAGTGAATCCATGCTGACTTGGACCGATCCTGTCCCCGCTTTCCAAATGTTCAGTTATTTCATCCTTAATAATTGACTCCAGCATTTAGCCCACCACCGATGTCAAGCCAACTGGTCTATAATTCCCTGTTGTCTCTCTCCTTCCTTTTTTAAAAAGTAGGGTTACATTAGCTACCCTCCAATCCATTTGAACTCTTTCAGAATCTATAGAAGTCCACGACCTTTGTGGGTGTGAAGCTTGGGCCGTCACTGGTGAGGGGTGGGGAAAATTGGGAAACGGCATCTCTCTGATGAGAATCGGGTTCCGCGATTTTTCCAGGATATTCCGCCCGCGTTACCGATTCCACGGACGGGTGGTGTGGGCTCAAAGTTGCCCCCAGAGTAATCTGAATTTGTACAGCTCCTGGCAGGACGTCCCAAATTTATTGGACGCCAACTAAGTTCTTTCAAAATTTGAAACCATTGCACCTTTGAAAAAAAGGTCTTTTAAAAAGCCTGTTCCTGGCGGGGGCCGGGCTCATTCAGACGGATTGGGACTCACCCCTTCACCTTTTTTAAAGTGAGTCCCGAAGAAACCGGAGGGGTAAGCGGCCTTTGGGGCCGGCGGCTTCGACGGCTTGTTTCCTGCCTGCTGTGTCACTCTGTAAATAAGTGAGAGCATTCCGCACAAGGAAACAAATCGGGCTTTGGATTAACATCTCCTCTAACAGTGCATGTAAGTATGTGCTCCAGTCTCTCGAGTTGGCTCAATGGAAAATAATTTGACTCATAGGGGAGAGTATTAGCACTGAGCCAATACTGACAATGAGAGATGATAACCTTGTTACAGCCAGTGACACTGATTTTTTTAATTAAGGGGCAATTACGTGGCCAATCCGCCTACCCTGCGCATCTTTGGGTTGTTGGGGGTGAGACCCACATAGACACGGGGAAAATGTGCAAACTCCACAGGTACCGTGACCCGGAGCCGGGATCGAAACCGGGTCCTTAGCGCTGTGAGGCAGCAGTGCTAACCACTGCGCCACCGTGCCGCCCTGCTAGTGACACTGATGCTGCACAATCATGACTGGGGGATTTGTCACTTGATGGGGTATGATCTGTGTCCATTGCAATGATTATGGGATAGTGGCAATGCACTCATACAGTTTATGATGAATTTTCCTGCTCACTCTATCACTTGAAAGGCAGTAGCTGATCATAGAAGAAGTGCTCAAACCTGAAATGTCCACTGAGTATTCTCCTTGGGGCAGTCAGTGGGGTCAAGGCGCTGTGAGAATGACAACCGCAGCAATGATCTTCGTCAATGGAAGATTGGAACTAAGTCAAACTTGTGATTCAGATCTCTGCATAAAGTCGTCAACTTGGTCCAAGGCCAACGTGAGAGAGGAAAACGATAAGATATATTCATCCAATGACACTCATAGGTTTGACAGAAGCCATCTTGTTCTATATAATAACAAAGGTAATTAACAGATCAATGTAGGTGTGGAGAATGGTGAACAACAATCAACTAATAGTTTAGGGATTACCTTATAAGCTGCAGTAAGAGGTAATTTAATTCTGTTTGGCATTTGTTTGAATAAAACATAATTGGCATGGCATTTGTCAATTGAATGAAATAATTCTTCATTTAACATAGTTTGTCTGATAGCTCTGATAACAAACAGCACTCTTCCAGAATTTCAACAGGCCATCAACCCCGAACTTTGTGTTGATTGTAATTGACCTTTCTCCAATGTTCCACCCCTACCTTGATCTGGTAATAGTCCCTGTAATCCCTTGTAACAATGTGGTCCCTGTCAGAAATCCTGGTGTCTTTCGATGCAAACTTATTTCAGTGCTATGCTCTCAGGATGGTCTCGCGTGTTCGCATCTAACCTACGCAAAAAAGCAAGAGGGAGGAGAGCCAAGTCTGTAAAGTACTGTAATAAAATAAGGTAGAGTCAACCAGCTTGGGGAGTGAGCACAGAACGTGAGGACGTAACTACAATTCAAAGTTTTCTCCTCTTCTTCATCTGTGGAAGAATATGTGTGACGTAGTATGAAAAATAAGTAGCTTGTTCTGGGTCAAGTTGAAAAAGAACTGGATTAATATCTGTTGAGAAAATAGACTTTGGTGGCAAAATTAGCAGTTTGATCTGATTGCTTCTCATAGTGATTTTAAAAAATATATAAAGATCTTGGGTCGGCGAAATGAGGCAATAATGTAGATTCTTTGGGAGGAATGTACTAATTGAAGGAATGTACGCAATGGCCTAAATGACCACCTCTCATTTTCTTATTTCCTTATATTGTTGTATCCTTAATAAATCTTCATAAACTTATCCTTGATATACTTAAGAAAATACACGGATGTTAATATATCACCAGGCCCAGATGATCTGAACCCAAAGTATATTGTTAGGAAAACGAACAAAAAAAAGTATATTTTTCCCACATTCATTGGACACAGATATTGTATCAAGAAATGTTACTTCCCAGTTCAAAAAAAATGAAAGCAATAATACGCCAGCCAGCAGCCGTCCTCACAGTGGTAGAAGCAAAACTGCTAAAGCCAATAATTAGGCTGATGAGCACTTGGAAAGGTCAATGAGCAGTCAATATTGATTTACAAAGGGCAAGTCATGCTCTGCTCAGCTTCTCTGGATTCACCTCTACCTCGTCAGAATTTTTTAGAGGAACCTGGGAAGGCCACCCACAAAAGTGCAAGTTAACATTTTGTTCCAATTTAGTTTCTGTGGAGTCAGTTAAATATTGGGAAGACAGAAGGCATTGGCCGGGATCTTCTGGCCGTGTCATGAAGGAATCTGTTGCTGGGGAATTCAGTGGCTGATGCACTACCAATGACGACGAGACGAGAGTAGAATGTAATCGAGGTGGACCTCCTGGGGAAGGCAAAGAGACGTTCATGGAGGGTTTCATTGGTCGCGGTGCACAGAAGCGACCGAATGGAGTGAAGTGCGTTGGGGAGGACCTCCTGCCAGCGGGAGGCCGGGACATATCTGGACCATAGGGCCAGCTGGACGGCCCTCCAGACCGTCCCATTCTCCCGCTCCACCTGCCCGTTTCCCCTGGGGTTGTAGCTGGTCGTCCTGCTCGAGGCAATGCCCCTGTTGAGCAGGTACTGGCGCAGCTCCTCACTCATAAATGAGGATCCCCGGTCGCTGTGGACATAGGCAGGGAAACCGAACAGAGCGAAGATGGTGTTGAGGGCTTTGATGACGGTGGCAGACGTCATATCGGAGCGTGGGACTGCGAAGGGGAATCGGGAATACTCGTCAACCACTTTAAGAAAGTATGTGTTGCAGTCGGTGGAGGGGAGGGGCCCTCTGAAGTCCACGCTGAGGCGTTCAAAGGGGCGGGAGGCCTTCACCAGGCACGCACGGTCTGGCCGGTAGAAGTGCGGTTTACACTCCACGCAGACCTGGCAGTCTCTGGTGATAGCCCTGACTTCCTCGATGGAGTAGGGCAGATTGCGTGCCTTAATGAAGTGGTAAAAGCGGGTGACTCCCGGGTGACAGAGATCGTCGTGGAGGGTCTGGAGTCGGTCCGCTTGTGCGCTGGCACATATACCTCTGGGCAGGGCATCATGGGGCTCGTTGAACTTACCGGGGCGATACAAAATCTCGTAATTGTAGGTGGAGAGCTCGATCTTCCACCTCAAGATTTTATCATTTTTGATCTCACCCTGCTGTGTGTTGTTAAACATGAAGGCAACCGACCGTTGGTCAGTGAGGAGAGTGAATCTCCTGCCGGCCAGGTAATGCCTCCAATGTCGCACAGCTTCAATGATCGCTTGGGCCTCCTTTTCGACAGAGTGCCGAATTTCCGAGGCATGGAGGGAGCGGGAAAAGAATGCCATGGGCCTGCCTGCCTAGTTGAGGGTGCCGGCCAGAGCGACATCTGATGCATCGCTCTCGACTTAGAAAGGGAGCGTCTCGCGACCGTATGCATCGCGGCCTTGGCGATGTCGGCCTTACTACGGTTGAAGGCCTGGTGAGCCTCGGCCATCAGTGGCTAAGCGGTGAATTGACTGAGTGGGCGGGTCTTGTCCGCATAGTTTGGGACCCACTGGGCATAATACGAAAGGAACCCCAGGTTTCAAATGAAGGCCTTGGGGCAGTGGGGGAGCGGGAGTTCCATGAGGGGGCGCATGCGATCGGCGTTGGGCCCTAGAACTCCGTTCTGAACCACATAGCTGAGAAGGGCTAATCGGTTCATGCTGAACACACATTTCTCCTTGTTGTAAGTTAGGTTGAGGAGTGTGGCGGTGTGGAGAAATTTGGAAAGGTTAGCGTCGTGCTCCTGCTGATCGTGGCCACAGATGGTGATGTTGTCCAGGTGCGGGAAAGTGGCCCGCAGCCCGTGCCAGTCAACCATTCGATCCATCTCCCGTTGGAAGACCGAGACCCCGTTGGTGACGCCGAAGGGAACCCTAAGGAAATGGTAAAGGCGGCCGTCTGCTTCAAACGCAGTGTATGGGTGGTCCGCCTTACGGATGGGGAGCTGGTGGTAGGCAGATTTCAGGTCCACTGTCAAGAAGACCTGGTACTGTGTAATCTGATTGACCATATCAGATATGCGTGGGAGGGGGTACGCGTCGAGCTGCATGTACCGATTGATGGTCTGGCTGTAGTCAACGACCATCCTGTTTTTCTCCCCAGTTTTCACCACTACCACTTGGGCTCTCCAGGGGCTGTTGCAGGCCTCGATGATACCTTCCCGCAGCAGACCTGATGAAGGGCCTGTCCTGGGCACTGTACTGTCTGCTCCTGGTGGCGACGGATTTGCAACTCGGGGTGAGGTTTGCAAACAGGGAAGGCAGGTCGACCTTAAGGGTCGCGAGGCCGCAAACAGTAAGGGGTGGTAGGGGCCCGCCAAATTTCAGGGTTAGGCTCTGGAGGTTGCACTGGAAGTCCAAGCCGAGTAGCAAGGCAGCGCAGAGGTTGGGGAGGACGTAGAGCTGGAAGCCGCTGAACTCTACGCCCTGGACGGTGAGGGTGGCGATGCAGTTCCCCCGGATTGCCACGGAGTGGGATCCGGAGGCCGGGGAGATTCTTTGGTTAGCGGGGTGTACCGCAAGGGAGCAGCGCCTTTCCGTATCGGGGTGGATGAAGCTCTCAGTGCTCCCGGAGTCCAGAAGTCAGGATATCTTGTGCCTGTCGACCTTCACCTTTGTCGAAGCGGTCGCGAGGTTGTGCAGTCGAGACTGGTCGATCGTGACCGAGGCGAGACGCGGCTGGTCGGCGGCGGTTGCAGGTGATGAGCGGCCCGATGAGGTGCCCAACGGGCAGGGGTCCTGAGGCGGGCAAGATGGCGGCGCCTACGGGCCGCACGTGTCCTGGGGCATGCAAGATGGCGGCGCACTCGGGCCGCACGTGGCCTGGGGCACGCAAGATGGTGGTGCCCATTGGTTCTGAGGCAAGCAAGATGGCGGTGCCCTCGGGCCACACTTTTTGTGAGTGAAGCAAGATGGCGGCACCCACGGGCCGCATGTGGTCTGAGGAGAGGAAGATGGCGGCGCCCACTGGCCGCACGTGGGGGGTGCTTGGACAATAGCGGCGATTGAGTGGGCCTGGCACCATGCAGCGAAATGTCCCTTCTTGCCAGAGGCCTTGCAGGGTGCGCTCCACGTCTGGCAGCGTTGCCAGGGGTGTTTTCTCTGTCTGCAGAAGTAGCACTTGAGTCCCCCGGGGTTGGTTGGCTGCCGCGCGGCGCAGGCGTGGGGTTGGCTGAGGGCGGTCGCTGATAGGGTCCACGATGGGGTGGCTGCTGGCGGGGTCCACAATGTACGGGGGTGGGGGGTCCGTGCAATCGGGGGCATAAGCCTGTCCGTTGCAGGAGGCAACCGTGAGCGATAGCGCTAGTTTCTTGGTCGCCGCGAGGTCAAGCGTGGCCCCTTCTAAGAGACGCTGGCGGATGTAGTCAGACCCTATGCCCATAACGAACGCGTCTCTCATTAGCAGGTTCGAATGTTCAGTGGCCGAAACGGCCTGGCAGTCGCAGTCTCTCACCAGGGCGAGCAGGGCACGCCAGAAATCTTCCACAGACTCACCGGGAAGTTGATGCGGCGTGAATAGGAGATGCCTGGCGTAGATCTTGTTGGTCTGCTGAGTGTAATTCTCCTTCAGTAGCGCCATGGCCTCTGCGTAGGTAGGCGTGTCTTGGACGATGGTGAAAACGTTGGAGCTCAGCCTCGTGTACAGAATCTGGAGCTTATGTGCTTCTGAGATTGGGTCTGGCGCAGACCCGATGCATGCTTCAAAGCAAGCTAGCCAATGTTGGAAGTCCTTTTTGGGGTTGTCTGCTTGAGGATACAGCTGCAGGCGATCCGGCTTGATGCGGAGGTCCATCTCTGTAAAATCTCTGTGTAATAAATTGATGCACTATCAATTACGACGAGATGAGAGTAGAATGTAATCGAGGCTTTATTATACAGAGATGTGTGGCCTCCTACATCAGCTTACGAAATGGCTGCTGTTCGGAGAGCACACACATTTATACTCCAACGCAAGAAGCATCAGGAATAAGGTGGGTGAACTTCAGGCATGGATCGGTACTTGGGACTACGATGTGGTGGCCATCACGGAAACTTGGATAGAAGAGGGGCAGAAATGGTTGTTGGAGGTCCCTGGTTATAGATGTTTCAATAAGAGTAGGGAGGGTGGTAAAATAGGTGGGACGGTGGCTTTTTTAGTTAGAGATAGTATAATAGCTGCAGAAAGGCAGTTCGAGGAGGATCTGCCTACTGAGGTAGTATGGGTTGAAGTCAGAAATAGGAAAGGAGCAGTCACCTTGTTGGGAGTTTTCTATATGCCCCCCAATAGTAGCAGAGATGTGGAGGAACAGATTGGGAAATAGATTTTGGAAAGGTGCAGAGGTCACAGGGTAGTAGTTATGGGTGACTTCAACTTCCCAAACATTGAGTGGAAACTCTTTAGATCAAATAGTTTGGATGGGGTGGTGTTTGTGCAGTGTGTCCAGGAAGCTTTTCTAATACAGTAGATTGTCCGACCAGAGGGGAGGCCATATTGGATTTGGTACTTGGTAATGAACCAGGGCAAGTGATAGATTTGTTAGTGGGGGAGCATTTTGGAGATAGTGACCACAATTCTGTGACTTTCACTTTAGTAATGGAGAGGGATAGGTGTGTGCAACAGGGCAAGGTTTACAATTGGAGGAAGGGTAAATACGATGTCGTCAAACAAGAAATGAAGTGCATAAGTTGGGAACATAGGCTGTCAGGGAAGGACACAAGTGAAATGTGGATCTTGTTCAAGGAACAGGTACTATGTGTCCTTGATATGTATGTCCCTGTCAGGCAGGGAAGAGATGGTCGAGTGAGGGAACCATGGTTGACAAGAGAGGTTGAATGTCTTGTTAAGAGGAAGAAGGAGACTTATGTAAGGCTGAGGAAACAAGGTTCAGACAGGGCGCTGGAGGGATGGAAGATAGCCAGGAGGGAACTGAAGAAAGGGATTAGGAGAGATAAGAGAGGGCATGAAAAATCTTTGGCGGGTAGGATCAAGGAAAACCCCAAGGCCTTTTACACATATGTGAGAAATATGAGAATGACTAGAGCGAGGGTAGGTCCGATCAAGCAGTAGCGGGAGATTGTGTATTGAGTCTGAAGAGATAGGAGAGGTCTTGAATGAGTACTTTTCTTCAGTATTTACAAATGAGAGGGGCCATATTGTTGGAGAGGACAGTGTGAAACAGACTGGTAAGCTCTAGGAAATACTTGTTAGGAAGGAAGATGTGTTGAGCATTTTGAAAAACTTGAGGATAGACAAGTCCCCCGGGCCTGACGGGATATATCCAAGGATTCTATGGGAAGCAAGAGATGAAATTGCAGAGCCGTTGGCAATGATCTTTTCGTCCTCACTGTCAACAGGAGTGGTACCAGGAGATTGGGGAGTGGCGAATGTCGTGCGCCTGTTCAAAAAAGGGAATAGGGATAACCCTGGGAATTACAAGCTAGTTAGTCTTACTTCGGTGGTAGGCAAAGTAATGGAAAGGGTACTGAGGGATAGGATTTCTGAGCATCTGGAAAGACACTGCTTGATTAGGGATAGTCAGCACGGATTTGTGAGGGGTAGGTCTTGCCTTACAAGTCTTATTGAATTCTTTGAGGAGGTGACCAAGCATGTTAATGAAGGTAAAGCAGTGGATGTAGTGTACATGGATTTTAGTAAGGCATTTGATAAGGTTCCCCATGGTAGGCCTATGCAGAAAGTAAGGAGGCATGGGATAGTGAGAAATTTGGCCAGTTGGATAACGAACTGGCTAACCGATAGAAGTCAGAGAGTGGTGGTGGATGGCAAATATTCAGCCTGGATCCCAGTTACCAGTGACGTACTGCAGGGATCAGTTCTGAGTCCTCTGCTGTTTGTAATTTTCATTAATGACTTGGATGAGGGAGTTGAAGGGTGGGTCAGTAAATTTGCAGATGTTACGAAGATTGGTGGAGTTGTGGATAGTGAAGAGGGCTGTTGACGGCTGCAAAGAGACATAGATAGGATGCAGAGCTGGGCTGAGAAGTGGCAGATGGAGTTTAACCCTGAAAAGTGTGAGGTTGTCCATTTTCATAGAATTTCATAGAATTTACAGTGCAGAAGGAGGCCATTCGGCCCATCGAGTCTGCACCAGCTCTTGGAAAGAGCACCCTACCCAAGCCCACACCACCCTATCCCCATAACCCAGTAACCCCACTCAACCAACACTAAGGGCAATTTTGGACACTAAGGGCAATTTAGCATGGCCAATCCACCTAACCTGCACATCTTTGGACTATGGGAGGAAACCGGAGCACCCGGAGGAAACCCACGCACACACGGGGAGAACGTGCAGACTCCGCACAGACAGTGACCCAGCCGGGAATCGAACCTGGGACCCTGGAGCTGTGAAGCAATTGCGCTAACCGCTATGCTACCGTGCTGCCCATTGGAAGGACAAATATGAATATGGAATACAGGGTTAACGGTAGGGTTCTTGGCAATGTGGAGGAGCAGAGAGATCTTGGGGTCTATGTTCATAGATCTTTGAAAGTTGCCACTCAAGTGGATAGAGCTGTGAAGAAGGCCTATGGTGTGCTCGCATTCTTTAACAGGGATTGAATTTAAGAGCCATGCGGTGATGATGCAGCTGTACAAAACCTTGGTAAGGCCACATTTGGAGTACTGTGTGCAGTTCGGGTTGCCTCATTTTAGGAAGGATGTGGAAGCTTCGGAAAAGGTGCAAAGGAGATTTACCAGGATGTTGCCTGGAATGGAGAGTAGGTCTTACGAGGAAAGGTTGAGGGTGCTAGGCCTTTTCTCATTAGAACGGAGAAGGATGAGGGGCAACTTGATAGAGGTTTATAAGATGATCAGGGGAATAGGTAGAGTAGACAGTCAGAGACTTTTTCCCCGGGTGGAACAAACCATTACAAGGGGACATAAATTAAAGGTGAATGGTGGAAGATAGGGGGGATGTCAGAGGTAGGTTCTTTACCCAGAGAATAGTGGGGGCATGGAATGCACTGCCCGTGGAAGTAGTTGAGTCGGAAACATTAGGGACCTTGAAGCGGCTATTGGATAGGTACATGGATTACGGTAGAATGATATAGTGTAGATTAATTTGTTCTTAAGGGCAGCACGGTAGCATTGTGGATTGCTTCACAGCTCCAGGGTCCCAGGTTCGAATCCGGCTTGGGTCACTGTCTGTGCGGAGTCTGCACATCCTCCCCGTGTGTGCATAGGTTTCCTCCGGGTCCTCCGGTTTCCTCCCACAGTCCAAAGATGTGCAGGTTAGGTGGATTGGCCATGCTAAATTTCCCTTAGTGTCCACAAAGGTTAGGTGGGGTCACTGGGTTACGGAGATAGGGTGGAGGTGTAAGCTTAGGTAGGGTGTTCTTTCCAAGGGCCGGTGCAGACTCGTAGGGCCAAATTTCCTCCTTCTGCACTGTAAATTCTATGATTCACAATCATCCAGGCCTTTAATGGAAAGCCAACCATAGTTTCTATTGAGTGATTGCAGGTGGAATGAAATCCTTTGGGAACACCAAGGGAAGGTGGGATCAGCCAGGGAGAAAACTTGAAGAAAGGAAAACCCCAAGAAGCTGGTCCCTACTTGCTTGGATCCTAAGATACAGGGTATATTTATTGCAGACACTAAGGTTAGTAAAAACGGTCACTCTAAGTGTAGTTCATTTCAGTTTTACTTTGTGCCTGTGAGTGTCTCTGTGACAGGGGGTGTTTGTGGGGGGGGGGGTTTGTGGGGGGCGGAGGATGGTTGATGGTGGCGTTGGCGTGGGTGCCGGTTGGGATTGGGGATGATGATTCTCCTGATAATTGCTCTAATCTATTGCTAGCCCTCAGCGCTCTGGTAAAGTTTATTGGGAGATGGTTCAATTTAATGGAAGCAGCTATATTGCGGATTTGTTTATGGTCCTTTCCAGTCAAACTTGGGACATTAGGTAACTGTAAATAATCGCTAAAAGCAGTGAGCATCTGAATTGTGTCATGACCTATGAACCTGTAGCTTCAGCAGTAAGGATTTGTGTGATTGGTGTAAATGTCACCTTTCTTTTTATTTTCACATCTTAAGATTATTTCAAGGATTTCAAATGCTGACATACTGCGAAAACATCGAGTTGATTAGATGCAACCTTCTTCACGCTGCCCAATGCCCATTGCTGCATCAGGTGAGCTATTTAAATGGCGAGACACTGGGCGGGATTCTCCTTCGGCCAAAATCGGGAAACGCGACTGGGCGGAGAACCGGTTCCGACGCCGGAATCGGGGCGGGCGGCGATTTGAAGCCAAAAATCGCAATTCTCCGTCACCTCGACAGCAGCGTCAATGCGTTCCGGAATGCTCGTACTGTAAATGGCATTTGCATATCATTAGCTGGCTGACCCGGTATTCTCCGGGACCGCCGTGATTCTCTGCCTCCGAAGGCTTGAATTCTTGACGACGCTGTTCAATTGTGCTTTTAAATATTGTGAAACCGGCATTGTGACTGATGAGGGAGAGATAGAGGAGGTACACCGTGGTGAACGTATTGCTGCTACAATTCACCACTGTATTGTATTATGTTGATGCCCTTGTGGGCACCGCCTGTGGCTCTGCCCCCTCGGAGGTGGTATATAGATCTGCAGCCTGTAGGCGGCACTCAGCACAGAGCAGTCGCAGGCAGGGACAGATCTAGCTTATTAAAACCACTGTTCACTTCTACTAATCGTCTCGTGTGAATTGATGGTCGCATCAATTTAATCAGCTAAGATATCGCGATGGAAGCTGCCCTCAAACCTGATCGACTGGAACTCGACCCACAGGCAGCTGAAGCAAAAGGAATCTTTTCACACTGGCTCCGCTGCTTTGAGGCCTACCTCGCCCGCCGTCACCGAGGCACAGAAGCTGAGTCTCCTCCACGCCCAGGTGTGACGCGACCACGTACGCAGGCACGGTCGCGATCCTGAAAAGACATTACATGAGGCCGGTGAACGAAGTGTTCGCGCGGCATCTCCTCGCCACACGTCGTCAACGCCCCGGGGAATCGCTGGAGGAATACCTACGCGACCTGAGGGTACTCGCTCGAAACTGCAATTACAAGGACGTCACGGCCTCGCAGCACATGGAACTCGCCACCCGGGACACCTATGTGGCTGGAGTCCGGTCCAGCTCTGTCAGACAGCGCCTGCTCGAAAAGGGCGCCCTCGACCTAGAAGAAACGGTAAAACTATCCACCTCATTAGAGATTGCCATCTAGAGCCTAAATGCTTCCCTCTCCTCCCACGCAATTTCCTCGTGGGCGCCGGAGGCGCGACCATCACCCGACCCGAGGGTGTCCCAGGCCTGTGCTGCGTGGCTGCCCGCCCAACCCGGGGGGGGCCGCCTTGCTATTTCTGCGCTCAGAACCAGCACCCCAGGCATCGTTGCCCAGCTGGGAACGCGACCTGCAGCGACTGCAGCAAGAAAGGATATTTTGCCAAAGTCTGCTTGGCCCGACCCAAAGTTCCAAAATCGCAGGCCAGACTCACAGACTCACAGGCCCACAGACCACGCAGCGTGGCTGCGTGCCTGCCGGTAACACCCCCTGCTGACGCGTCATCCGCCTCGTGCTATCCGTGGGGGCCGCCATCTTTAACCTTACCCGACACGTGCGACTCATGGGGGCTGCCATCTTGGCCGCCATCTTCAACGCCACCCGCACATGCGACCGATGGGGGCTGCCATCTTGGGACCACCCCGCTATCATCGTCCACACCGGCTACCCGCAGCTTGGCGCTGTCACTCTCGACCAGTCACGGCCCAAGCACCTCAAGAACTCTATGATGACCGTCCCGGTCAATGGGCATGAAACGCCCTGTCTGTTTGACTCTGGGAGCATGGAGAGCTACATCCATCCGGACACGGTAAGGCGCTGTTCCCTCCAGATTTCCCCCGCATCCCAAGCAATCTCCCTTGCATCCGGATCACATTCAGTGCAGATCCGGGGGTACTGTGTCGCGAACCTCGCGATACAGGGCGCCGAGTACGCCGATTTTACACTCTATGTCCTCCCCCATCTCTGCGCTCCTCTCTTGGTAGGACTGGATTTCCAGTGCAACCTCAGAAGCCTGACTCTGAAGTTCAGCGGACCCATACCCCCTCTCACCGTATGTAGCCTTGCGACCCTTAAGGTCGCCCTTCCCTCGCTCTTCGCGAAACTCACCTCCGACTGTAAACCCGTCGCCACCAGGAGCAGGTGGTGCAGTGTCCAGGACAGGACTTTTATCAAGTCGGAGGTGCAGTGGCTCTTGAGGGCGGGGATCATCGAGGCCAGTAATAGCCCCTGGAGAGCCCAAGTGGTGGTCGTCAGGAGTGAGGAAAAGAGCTGGATGGTTGTGGACTACAGCCAAACCATAAATAGGTACACGCAACTCGATGCGTACCCCCTTCCCCGCATAGTGGACATGGTTACTCAGATTGCATACTACCGGGTTTTCTCCACGGTAGATCTGAAGTCCGCTTACCACCAGCTTCTGATCCGCCCGGAAGACCACCACTACACTGCCTTTGGGGCAGACGGCCGCCTCTTCCACTTCCTCAGGGTCCCCTTCGGTGTCACCAATGGGGTCTCGGTATTCCAGAGAACGATGGACCGAGTGGTTGACCAGTACGGGTTGCGGGCCACGTTCCCGTACTTGGATAACGTCACCATCTGCGGCCATGATGAGCAGGACTACGATGCTAACCTTTGGAAGTTCCTCCAAACCGCCCAAGCCCTCAATCTCATCTACAACAAGGAGAAATGCGTTTTCCGCACAACCCGACTAGCCATCCTCGGCTATGCCGTGGAAAACGGAGTCCTAGGGCCAGACCCCGAACGCATGTGCCCCCTCCTGCAACTTCCCCTTCCCCACTGCCCCAAGGCCCTGAAAAGATGCCTGGGGTTCTTTTCATATTATGCCCAGTGGGTCCCCAATTATGCGGACAAAGGCCGCCCACTTATCAAAGCCACCATCTTTCCCCTGATGACTGAGGCCCGCCTGGCCTTCAGCCTCATCAAGGCAGACATTACCAAGGCCGCGATGCATGCAGTGGATGAGTCCAACCCCTTGCAGGTGGAGAGCGACGCGTCAGATGCCCTGGCTGCTACCCTTAACCAGGCAGGCAGGCCCGTGGCCTTCTTTTCCCATACCCTCAACGCCTCCGAGATTCGACACTCCTCTGTCGAAAAGGAAGCTCAAGCCATTGTGGAAGCCATGCGGCATTGGAAGCGCTACCTGGCCGGTAGGAGGTTCACCCTCGTCACCGACCAACGATCGGTAGCCTTCATGTTCAACAATACACAGCGGGGCAAGATCAAGAATGATAAAATCTTGAGCTGGAGAATCGAACTCTCCACCTATAATTACGATATTGTGTATCGTCCTGGGAAGCTCAATGAGCCCCCCCGATGCCGTGTCCCGAGGCACATGTGCCAGCGCGCAAAATGACCTACTTCGGGCCATCCACAATGACCTCTGTCACCCGGGGGGTCACCCGGCTTATCCACTTCATCAAGGCCCGCAACCTGCACTACTCCACCAAGGAGGTCAGGGCCATGACCAGAGACTGCCAAGTCTGCGCGGAGTGCAAGCCGCACTTCTATCGGCCAGACAATGCCCACCTGGTGAAGGCATCCCACCCTTTTGAGCGCCTCAGCGTTGATTTCAAAGGGCCCCTCCCCTCCACTGACCGCAACGTGTATTTTCTCAATGTCGTTGACGAGTACTCCCGTTTCCCCTTTGCCATCCCATGCCCCGACATGACCGCGGTCACTGTCATTAAGGCCCTGCAAAGTAACTTCACCCTGTTCGGTTTCCCCACTTACGTCCACAGTGACCGGGGCTCCTCGTTTATGAGCGATGAGCTGCATCCGTAGCTGCTCGGTAAGGGCATTGCCTCAAGCAGGACTACCAGCGACATCGTGGTGTCCTGCTGTGTCCTCCACAACATTGCACAACAGAGAGACAATGTGCTGGAGGAGGAGGGTGAACACCAGTCCTCGTGCGACGAGGAGAATGCGGGGGAGGGGGAGGATGGGCAGGACATGGGCCCAGGAAGGCACGGGAGGCCGCAAGACTTGTGCGCCAGGGCCAACGCACATGGGACGCTCTGATCGCCTCCAGGTTCACTGACTGAGGGGTGGGAGGAAACTGGCATGAACCACATCCAACCCCACACCACTGCCCTGCCTGCAATCCCTTCTGTGATACATACCTGCCGCACTCCAGAGTGGGGGCCCTGGGTTGGCAGTAACATCGGGTCTGGTTTATGGGATGGAAGATGATGACAACTCACTCTGCGATGAGCTCTGCTGCTCCACATCCTTTGACAATGTCTGAATCCTGCGCATGGTAGCAATTTCCACCATCCTCCTGGGTGATCCCTGCATGCGAGCTGGCCATTCCATCACACGGTCCCATCAGATCCCTGGGGTGACGGAGGTGGAGACGGTGTTAGGAGCCCAGCCACCTACAACGTTTGCCCATTCCCCCACTCCACCAAGAGCCCCTTCACTCGCCAGCACAGACCAGACCAAACCACCCTTCACACCCATCTGACAGAGAATCGAGGCAGTTTGTAACTGTGTTAACAGGTGTTGAATGAACAGAAATATTTACAGATATTTAGCCCCATCACTAAACTGTGCCCTGCACTCATGCCGATTAACTAGCATCTAACTTCCTGGCCTTACTAATGCTGCATCTAGGTGGATCCCCAGACGGTACATCAGGAGTGGAAGCGGCCTGCTGTGATTCCCGTCCTTCGACCTGGGTCCCCGTTGGCGGTTGTCTTCTGGGGCGACTGGCCCTGGCTGCTGCCTGGCTGCCACTGGGGGAGCATGGTGCCACTCTGTTCTGCCCAGTGTCCATCAGATGCACCAGGGACAGGAGGCGGGATGTCCAAGGCACTGCGATGTTCAGGCACCTCCCCTGCAGGAGTCACCGGCACTGGCCCTATCACCTCCTCCTATCTCGGGGTGCTCGGTGGCCCCTGGGCTATTCCATGGGACATGGGTGCGGGCGGAGCTATCCTCTGAGGTCCCCCCGCCACCTGGCGCTGCCCGTCCTGGTGGCCCACCCTGGCCTCGATCAGTGTCTGCATGACCGCTGCCATGGAGCACAGGGAGTTGACCATCTCCATCTGGGATTATGCCACATCACGTTGCGACTGTGCCCTGTGGGTCTGTGTCACATCAGCCAGTGATTGGGCCACCTCCCTCTGGGACTGGGCCACCTTTCTCTGCGTCTGTGTCACGTCGGCCAGCACCTGGGCAATGCTGCAGATGTTCTCAGCCATGGCCCGCTGTGGCTGGGCCATGCTCGGAAGCGCCGCTGCAATTTCCAGGTGGCTCTTGCACATGGCTGCCTGTGAGGAGGCAACCCTGTCCTGGGCCTTGGCCAGCGCCTACACAGAATGCCCCAAGCCTTGGACATGTTGATCCATAGCCATAACCGTCGCCCCCAATGCCTCCACTGTGGACACCACCCTTGCGGTGTTGGCCTGGATGGCACGCCTGGTTGGCACAACCTCCTGCTCCTGCAAGCGGTTGGACTCCTCCAACTGCGCCTGCAGGTTCTGGATATTCACCGACATCTCCTCATGTAGTCCCTGGCTGTGTGACTGCATCTCGATTGGACTGTCCGTTCCAGAAGCCCGAAACCCATTTGGACGGCAGCTAGTTCACAGGGTTGGCCAACTCTCCGACCGTCCGCCCCCTCGGGTGTTCTTACCTCCACCTGCTGTAACAGAGCAGCTGTGTGGTGCACACCAGATAGTGTCCCAAGAGCCTCTTCACTAAAGTACCCAACTGAGGTGAGTGTCTGTGGGATGGTGGAGGGTGCTGGAGACAGCTATGATGGGAAATCCCCGGTCTCAAGCTCCGGGGTGTCTTGGGACACAGGCCGATGGATCCCGCCTTTGCTGCTCTCCTCATCGCTGCTTGGCACACGGGAGGGCACTGCCTGGGGCTAGGTGACACCAGCTGGACCCGCCCCATCACCAGTAGGCCCTGCAAGACACGAGACAAGACACATGATTAGACCGCGGGCCAGGTGTGCAGTGGGGTGGTGGGGATGAGGGTGAGGGTGGGGTTGAGGGTGAGGGTGGGGTTGAAGGTGGGGATGAGGGTGGGGATGAGGTTTGGGGTGAGGATGAGGATGGGAGTGAGGGTGGTGTAAGGGTGAGGGCGGTGTGGGGGTGAGGGTGGTGTGGGTGGTGTTGGGGGTGAGGGTGGTATCAGGGTCAGGGTCAGGGTGGTGTTGGGGGAATACATGTCATGGGGAACCTCAGCTCAGTGGGGTCTCACTTCCTCGCCTGTGACCGATCTCCACCCCGGCAACCCCTCTTTCCCCTGGGCTGCCGACCACGTCCAGAGCCCTCCGCTCTGCCGCGGTAAGGGAAAAATGGCCGGGGGTGAGGGAGGTGGTGGGCAGGGGAATGTGTGATGATGATGGTGCAGGCAATTCCGCGCCCTCCATACTTGTCCCCGTATGGGGACAGAATTCTGTCCTTGTTATTAGAGTAGCCTTTTTGTCTCCCTTTTATTCTTTTGTTGATGGCGTTGCCCATCCCTAACTGACCTCTGAACAGTGTGCCTCGCTTTTAGAGGGCATTCAAGAGAGTCAACCACATTGCTGTGGTTCTGGAGTCACATGTCGGTCAGGCCACGTAAGGATGGCAGATTTCCTTCCCGAAAGGACATGAATGAACCAGATGGTTTCACGGTCATCATTGGACTTTTAATTCCAGATTTTTAAAAATGTAATTGAAATTCCGCCATCTGCTGTGGAATTCCCAGAGCATTACCCTGGGTATACTACTCTTCCAATACCACTCCATCACTGCCTGCCCTCCACTGCAGCGATTCACTTCAGTATGATGTATATTACAGTGATGATGGTTGATTAATGCTGCGATCTTGGGTGGCATACCAGACGCTAAGGTAAGTCCAATCAGAACTCAAGCCATCTTGTCACCTCATGCCCAGAGGGAAGTGCAATAATTGCACTCTCTCAACAAGAGTACGTTCCAGCAACCTTCTGTCAGCAACAACCCCGTGGGTTCATTCCTCCTTGATCGATATTCAGCCTTCCACATTTGAACACCTCCCAAACATCAGGACAGCAGATGAGGCAGGCGCAGGCTGTGCGTTGAGTGACGGCTTGAATTCTGATTCTATTTTGTTACTGATAAAAATTCATGAAGCATCATCGTCGGTTGCAAATGGAGAAAGGTCCAATTCACGTTTTTTTTTAAGAAGTCAGCCGAGTCAATGGCCTAATGTTGGTTAGGTTGGCAACAATGACCCTTAAACCTCAGAAAGGTAAATCGACATCCCAGATGGCTTTTAGCTCCATAGGTATAATTACAGGGTTATCCCATTGCCAATTAAACTTTCCCATACGTGATTAGAACAATGCAGCCAGCTGGTGAGTGTGGTTTGACTGTGTCATGAAGCTACAGTATGGGGGCGCTAGCTTTTAATTTTCAAACTTTTTCCCAAGGTAAAGTTGCCTGAAGGAAATCAGATAATTGCGGTTCATAAGTAACAGGTGCATGTATACACATTGACGGCATGACTATTTTTAGATGGTATGTACGGAACGTTTAAATACACTGACATTCCATTCTGCAGGTGATCATTGCCACTGTGGGAAAATTTTGAGATTGGATGTTTTTCTTAAAGAGTCATTTGGCTAAGCTACACTTGCTGTTGCTCCTGCTCTCATGGTAACTCAATCCACTTGAAATATGAAACGCGTTAATAAATGTGCGGGCTCTGTAGTGTTCACATGGGAGAGAGGTAATGATCTAAAGGACATTTTTTGAATACCAAGTCTAGCGTTAATCTAGAATCAGAGAATCAGTCAGCACGGAAGGGGGTCATTTGCCTCATCATAACTGTGCCAACTCTTTGAACGGGCTATGCTATTAATTCCACCCCACCCCCAACACCCCTGCCACCACTACCATCAGCCACTCCCTAAACCACCATCCTTTCTCTATCACCCTCCAATGTTTTTCACTTTGACCAGCATATTTACCATGCCCTTTTGAATGTTCCCGCAGAACCTGCCTCCATCATTGATCCAGGCGATGCGTCCCCAGTGTAGCCATCTGGGATGGCCACGTCCCGATTACAAAATGGACACCCGCAAAGAATGCAGGGAAAATTGGGCATTGTAAGATACAAGCAGGTGCAAGATCTGTCTGTTGATTAGGACCTTCAACGCTCATACAGGACAGAAACTACCAAACAATCTACATACTAATGAGCCATCTCCGGGGACAAAAGGGAAACATTTAGATACACAATGTTAGGACAGACTCTCCGGCGCCAGAAGAAGCTAAGACAAAGCAGACTGACAGTCACCAGGACACACCCAGCGATCAGGGAACCACCCCTCTATTGGAGGAAAATTTATACAACTGATTGAGAAAGACCCAATTAGTTGAGGCCAAGTTCAAGGCCCGCCCAAAAGAGCGCGAAGCCCTTTTCCGTATAAAAGGTATCCCCCAAGGGAGACCGCCCTCCTTTGGCTTTGGCTCTC
Organism: Scyliorhinus torazame; assembly: GCF_047496885.1. Lineage (NCBI taxonomy): Eukaryota > Metazoa > Chordata > Chondrichthyes > Carcharhiniformes > Scyliorhinidae > Scyliorhinus > Scyliorhinus torazame. The sequence goes on along the minus strand of NC_092709.1, from coordinate 24,216,428 downwards.
AGCGAAGAGAGAGACCAGCCTAGCAGCTACAGCAGACCAAGTAAGTTCCAAGTCAACGCACGCTACGAGATAGACGCTCCTAGTTGCTACCCTGTAAACAGCTCAATCCAGCAGCCTCAGAACCGAGTAACGGCCATTGTTCCTCTGACTGAGTGGGCGCCCGAAGCTAAGTATAGGTTTTAGTAATAGTGGTAGTTTAGTTTGTAGAGTTTATGCATGAGTAGATTTGACTGTGTGTAAATAAATGAGCATTGCTTTTGAACTTACTAACTGGTGTATCGAGTCTTTGATCAGTATTCAGTTCTGAACCTTGTGGCGGTGTCGAAAGATACCAGGCGACTCTTGAGCAAACGTGATTAAATAGAGCCAAATTAAGAACCAACCAAAAGTTAGCAACACCGGCTACAACAACCCCTTGCGCAAACAAAAATCCCTTACCTCACAATTGGTTCATAGGATCATAGAGTTTACAGTGCAGAAGGAGGCTATTCGGCCCATCAGGTCTGCACCAGCCCTTGGAAAGAGCACCCTACTTAAGCCCACACCTCCACCTTATCCCCGTAACCCAGTAACTCCACCTGACCTTTTTGGACACTAAGGGGCAATTTCACACGGCCAATCCACCTAACCTGCACATCTTTGGGCTGAGGGAGGAAACCGGAGCACCCGAAGGAAACCCACGCAGACACGGGGAGAAAGTGCAGACTCCGCACGACAGTGACCCAAGCCGGGAATCGAACCTGGGACCCTGGATCTGTGAAGCAATGGTGCTAACCACTGTGCTACCGTGCCGCCCGGTTCTTTCGGTTAAAACTATGTCATCTGCTGACTGATCCTCCTGCCAGTGGGAAGAGCCCTCCTTATTTATCAAAACCCCTCAAGATTTTAGAGCACAATCTCCACGTAACCTTCTCTGCTTTGAGGAGAGTGATTCCAACTCCTCTCGTATCTCCAGGTAACTGAAGTCCCTCAGCTCTACAATCCACAGAACAACATGTTTTGAAGTATTTATAAGCATCTTTATTCTGCAGGTATTAGGAAAACATTTACTGCTCGGTGCTAGTTTAATATGATTAAATTAAAAGAGTAAGGTACCAAGTATTGTACATGTAAAGTGTGTATATCTGTTGATGTTCTATGGCTTTCTTACTGAATAAACCACTGCTATTTCACAATAATCAAGGACATGGCTTTCTTACTGAATAAACCACTGCAATTTCGCAATAATCAAGGACAATAACTTGCATTTATACAGCGCCTTTAATGGAATAAAGCTTCTCAAAGTGCTTCATTGCTCCTTCACAGATCGCGCTCTTTGACTTAAAAGATCAAGCTCACCCCAAAGAAATGGAAGCATGGGAGTGAAACTCGTACTTTTGTGCAGTAGTAATAGAGTGCTGCATTGTTGGAGATGCTGAGATATTACCGGGCCGGGATTCTCCAAAATCCCGGTTAAGTGTTGACGCCGGCGTAAACACCGGAGTGTTTCATGCCGCCATCCACGGGCCTCTTGACCCAGCGATTCAGTGGCCCACAGGGGGGGGGCCAGCATGGGGGTGCTGCACACAGCTCCGGCACCGATATGCGTCGCTGCACTGCCGGCGCGGGTCCGCATATGCGCGTGGCGGCCGTTTCCATGCCGGTACCATGCAACATGGCTTGGCGACACAGCTGGCCCGTTCGGAAGAAGGTAGACCCCCCCCCCCCAGATCGCGCGCGCCCGCTGATCGGTAGCCCCCGATTGCGGGCCTGGCTGCCGTGGAGGCCCCCCTGGAGCCTGATTCCTCCGCCGCCCTCCACCAGGACGACCACCGCGGCCGCAGGTCCGAGCTCCCGCCGGACGGTATCATATGTGAACCACGCCGGCGGTACTTGGCAGGAACTCGGCCGGTCGACCGCGGAGAATTGCCGTGGGGGCTGCTTTCAACGGCACCCGACTGGTGCCGCGTCGACCGCGCGCGCGACTGGCACCGATTCTCCGGTCGCCGGAGAATCACGTCCAGGCATTGGAGCGGCAAATTGGGATTTTCGGCGTCAACGCCGATTCTCCGACCCGACTTGGGCTCGGAGAATCCCAGCCCATGTCACTGTCTGCTGGCTCAGGTGGGTGTAAAAAATCCCATGGCACTGGGATTTCCCCACCAATATTTATTGCTAAACCAATAAAATAAAGTGTAAAGTCGCCATAGTCCCAGATGTCTAGAGGCTGCTTTCCCCTTCGAGGGGAAGAGCTGACTGGTGAGGATCACCACACCTCAAGCGAGGGACATGGCTGAGAAGGCGGGCCCTTCATGAGTAAGCAATACCACCCTGCAGACTAACTGATCATTTTCCTCAAAGCTGTTTGCTGTGAATGCCAAAATATAACAGTAACTACGGCTCCAAAGTAATTCATTGACTGCACTTTGAGATGTTATGGAGATGTGAAAGGTGGTAAAATAATGCATGTGTTTCTTTATGTATGTACCTGGTGGATGATACCTAACCATGGATGATTTCCAGCCACTTAAGTGGAAAGATTCTGGCTAGGTGCTGAAGGGGATCATTTATCTTTAATTCTATTCAATTCTATTTAACCCAACTTCCGTAAAAACATCAGTTCCCGCGGCCAAAACCCGACGGGAGGAAAATGGGGACGAGAAAAATATCAGCAATTTTTGAATGGCGGAGCTGATGCGATGGCCCAAGTGACCTAATTCTGCTCCTAAGTCTTATGGTCTTATGGATGTGGCAGCAGGCTAGCCTGACCGGGCCTGGGCTGGGCTATGGAGCAAAGAGCTGATCGAGCATTTCTCCAAACATCAGTACCGAGCGACGGAGGCCAACTACAAGAGAATGGGATCAGCTCTTCTTCTTCCTGACTGACATCGGTTACAGCAAAAAAAACAGGTTGCAGCTGGATTGAAAAAGAAATTCTCGCAAGTTGGTGCCGGAGTATGGTGATTCTCTCCGGGTTCTCCCCTACAGATCCTCCTCCTGCATATTTTATAACTGTTATTATAGCATGTTCTATAATTATTAACTAATAATAATAATAATCTTTATTGTCACAACTAGGCTTACATTAACACTGCAATGAAGTTACTGTGAAAGCCTCCAGTCGCCTCATTCTGGTGCCTTTCGGGTACATGGAGAGAGAATTCAGAATGTCCAAATTACCTAACAGCACGTCTTTCGGGACTTGTGGGAGAAAACCGGAGCACCCGGAGGAAACCCACGCAGACATGGGGAGAGCGTACAGACTCCACACTGACAGTGATCCATTATAGTTTCATGTTTCTATGTCTCGGGTAGCATGGTAGCACAAGTGGACAGCACTGTGGCTTCACAGCACCAGGGTCCCAGGTTCGATTCTCCACTGGGTCACTGTCTGTGCGGAGTGTGCACGTTCTCTCAGTGTCTGCGTATGTTTCCTCCGGGTGCTCCGGTTTCCTCCCACAGTCCAAAGACGTGCAGGTTAGGTGGATTGGCCATGATAAATTGCCCTTAGTGACCAAAAAGGTTAGGAGGGGCTATTGGGTTCCGGGGATAGGGTGGAAGTGAGGGCTTAAGTGGGTCGGTGCAGATTCGATAGGCCGAATGGCCTTCTTCTGCACTGTATGTTCTATATTCTATGTATGGAACGATCTGCCTGGGCTATAAGCAGAACAATACTTTTCACTGTACCTCGGTACACGTGACAATAAATAAATCAAATCAACTCAAATTTATTTATTCACTCAAAGAAGGAGCGCTAAGACCCAGCATGTATTGCCGCAACTGTCCTTGCGAGAATGATGGTGAGCCACTGCTGTTGGATAAAAAGTTTCTCGTTTTGACACAGGGATGATGAAAGAATGCTAATATATATCCAAGTCAGAATGGCGAGAGACGTGGAAGGGAAGTGGGAGATGATGGGGCCTCCATGTATCTGCTGCCGTTGTCCTTTAAGGTGGTAAAGACCATAGATTTGGGAGGTGTTACTGACGAAGCCTTGGCAAGTTGCTACAGTGGAAAGTACACACGATAACCACGGTGCTTCAGGTCCTGGAGAAGGTAAATATTTAAGGTGGTGGAAGGGATGCTGATCAAGCGGGCTGCTTTGTTTGGCATGATAACGGTTCTCGAGTGTTTCTGGAGCTGTATCCATCCAGGCAAGTGGACGGTATTCCATCGCACCCCTGACTTGTGCCACGCAGGTGGTGGAGAAGGTTTGGAGAGACAGGAGGTAAATCACTCGGCACCACATTACCAGGCCCTAACCTACAATGTAGCCGGATTGCTTTATTATTTTGACCATTATCACTTAATTTGTTTTTGTGACACCAGAAAAGTGTTGGGGTGGTGAAAGCAAATTACTGCAGACGCTGGAATCTGAAGCAAAATCAGAAAATACTGGACAATCTCAGCAGGTCTGACAGCATCTGTGGAGAGAGAAGGGAGCTAATGTTTCAAGTCTGGTTGTCTTTGGAGCAGTTATGAGCCATATGGGGTGAAAATTGGTACGTGCTGTACTTGCTATTCAAATGAAAAATAGCGTAAAGCATACAAATTTAGAAATGGAGTTACCTGCACACAATCCATGTAATCATCGGCCCCATTGCTAAATTTGTGGCGGTGTTTTTTAGGTTTTTTAAGTGTCGGGTATGTAAAGTCCACAGTCCTGGTAATTTCCCCCTTCACCTTGCAACCCTCGCCCAATACAACTGTCCTTCTGGAACATATGTGAGGTCCATTATCCAAAACCCATTCTTCTGGGGGGGGGCTGAGCTGCTCATGAACATGGCTTATGATACTATCAATAAGTCCCAAGGCCCGATTTAGAATCAGCTCCCGCTAAAACTGGACCCTCAAGTGGCCCTGACTAATTTCTCCCGCCAATACAGCACCTCACACAAGCAGTAAAGTTTTGCTAATGATGTTGGTGAAAAGCAGAACACATAGTGATGGATGTGCAGTGAATTCCATCAAAAGGTCCGCATTTTCCAATTGTATCTACCTTATATGCTCCATGATACCCATCATGAAACACTGAAAGAAAAGGTGGATAACCTTCAAAAAGAAAAACGTGTGCTTCTTTCACAAATTCGTATTATGGACGGGATTCGCCAGTCTCGACCATCATGGGAGCCGTTGTGAGCAAGAATGGAAAATTTGGCGTTCCAGCCAAAACTCCATTCACTTTCAACGCCGCTGGAAAATCCCGGGCGCAAATGAGGACGGACATTTTCGGCCAGTGTTTCTAATTATTCACCATGCTTTCCCGACTCCCTAAATATTTACTGATTTCAGGGGAATATCTGTACTTGCTGCAATGCCCAAATTGGCACCAGGAGAACAACTTACAGGCAGGTTTAAGAGTTTCACGAGCAAAATGCTCGCAATCTTGACTAATATTCAAACTAATCTTCTCGGATTAATAGAGTTCAGACAGATCTGGACCAGGCTTCTTCAACAGTATAGGGCGTGTCAACAGCCAGCTATGCCTTGGGAATGTTAGAGAGAGGGGGGCTTCAATATGATAGGAATGCCTGTGACTCAATAGAAATATATCTGTCAGCTGATCAGATCGTGCCATTGGAATGCTCACAGAGTTTCTTTATCCATCCATTTTAGAATCTCCTCACTGACATATTGGCAATGAATGCAGCCTTGCCAGTGTCATCCACATGCAGGGAACGACAAATCAAACATTGTGCCACTTTGTAACGTGATTAGAATGAGGCAATTTCCCAGCACGGACCAGCAGATAGTCTGTAGTACAAGTTGTCATGATATTCAAACACACACATCATGATGGACACACTAACAGGCAAATCAGAGTACACAACACCACAACCAATCACAGACAAGAACACCAACCACATAAAAAGCACGAGCACGACACCTGGAGGTCAGTAGGTCTGGGGAGAAGGAAACAAGAAAGAGCTGTTGAAACACCACAAGCAGGGAGCCCCCCACGTGCAGAGTGCAAAGACCAAGTTGTAAATAGTGAGTTTAAATAAAGAAGCGTTGTACCATATGCAACTGTGTTGGCTCATCTGTGTGTCAGAACACCCAACACCACATGGTACAGGAGTGGATCGATACCTGCCTACCAACCTGCCATTCTGGACATGGACCACACCGGCAAACCGCAGCCGATGCAAGTCACGGGGAACCTAGGCACCAACTGGAAGCTCTACAGGCAGCGATTTGACCTGTACATCCGTGCCACCGAAAAACAGAATGCCTCGGATGATTCGAAGATTGCAATGCTCCTCTTCTACGCAGGCCCCCACCCAAACGATGTCTTTAATTCACTGGTGTTCGAGGAAGGCGAAAACCAGGCCAAATATGACACGGTCATCCTCAAAATGGACCAGCACTTTCAAACTGAAGTAAACGAAACTTTCGAAAGATACATCTTTCAGCAACGCCTGCAAGGTAAGGAGGAGCTTTTTCAACCCTTTTTGACGCACCTCCGGATTCTAGCGCAATCCTGCGGTTACGGCACCACTACAGAGTCCATGATCAGGGACCAGATTGTTTTTGGCGTTGCCTCTAGTGGCCTACGCCAGCAGCTTCTTAAAATAAAGAGCCTCACCTTAGCGTCTGCTGTGGAAGCCTGTGTCCTCCATGAAAATGCTACCTGCCGTTTTGCCCGATTTCAGGCGTCCGAGTTGGCACGGAGGGGGTCCCCAGCCGTCGAATCGGCAAGCCAGGCCGCCCACGACGTTGAACGCATCCAGGCCGTCGATTTCTTCCCGCCCCACGGCCCGGACGACAGCGGCCGCTTCCCGCGCTTTTCGTGGTCTCCCGCGCAGGTGCGCGCCAAAAATAACGGCCACAACGAGGGACGCACTGCGCAGGCGCGCCCACCGCAAGATCGCACTGCGCATGCGCAGTGGCGCAACGAACGTCGTGACGTCATGACGTGCAGCAATTGTGGAGGTCTACACTTAAAAGGGCAATGTCCTGCAAAATACCGACAGTGCAACAGATGTGCCATGATAGGCCACTACGCAGCCCGCTGTCGTGCGGCTCAACCCATGGATCCGGCGCATCCTCGACAACCTCGCACACGAGTCAGGACCGTCCAGCCCACGCATCACGACTTCCAGTTAAGTGATGCAGATGACCAGGATGACTTCCGAGTTGCCGTCATTGATGTCAACAAGGTCAATGCCATCAATCCAGACGATGAGTGGTGTGCCACCCTGACGGTCAACCGATCGCGCGTCGCCTTCCGTCTGGACACCGGCGCATCCGCCAACCTGATTGCTTACTCTGCAGTCCAGGCCATGAAGGTCAAACCACCCATCACACCATCCCGGCTTAAGATGGTTGACTATAACGGGAACGTTATCCCGTCCGTAGGATCTTGCCAGCTACAGGTGACTCACAAGAGGTACACGGCCACACTCCCCTTCGAAGTTGTGGGCTCATCAAAGGACTCGTTACTGGGCGCACAAGCGTGTAAGGTCCTTCACCTGGTACAGCGCATCATGTCTCTCTCTCCAGATGAGATATCCGACTTCCCGGATGCTGAGTTCCACGCGAATCTCCATTCCCTCCTCGCTCACAACCAGGAGGTTTTTGAAGGCATGGGGACATTGCCACACACGTACAAGATTCGACTCAGACCGGACGCCATCCCTGTCGTTCACGCACCTCGCAGGGTTCCTGCGCCTCTCAAAGACCGCCTCAAGGCACAACTGCAGATTCTTCAGGACCAAGGGGTCCTATCCAAGGTCACGGAGCCCACGCCATGGGTCAGCTCCATGGTCTGTGTAAAGAAGCCCTCTGGCGAGCTCCGTATATGTATAGATCCAAAAGATCTGAACAACAACATCATGCGGGAACACTATCCCATCCCGAAACGAGAAGACCTCACCAGCGAGATGGCGCGAGCCAACATATTCACTAAATTGGATGCGTCCAAAGGATTCTGGCAGATCAAACTGGACCCGGCCAGCCGAAGACTATGCACATTCAACACCCCTTTTGGCAGATTCTGCTACAACCGGATGCCATTCGGCATCATTTCGGCATCTGAAGTATTCCACCGCATTATGGAGCAGATGATGGAAGGCATCGAAGGGGTACGTGTATATGTGGACGATATCATCATTTGGTCCACCACTCCGCAGGAACACATGCATCGTCTTCGACGTGTCTTCACCCGCATACGGCAAAATGGCCTGCGTCTCAACCGTGCGAAGTGTGCTTTCGGCCAGACGGAGCTGAAATTCCTCGGGGACCACATCTCAAGGTCCGGGGTCCGTCCCGATGCAGACAAGGTTAGCGCCATCACAGCCATGCCACGACCGGCTGACAAGAAGGCTGTCTTAAGATTCCTGGGCATGGTCAACTTCCTTGGGAAGTTCATTCCCAACCTGGCTTCTCATACAACAAACATGCGCCATCTCGTAAAAAAATCGACGGAATTCAACTGGCACCAGTCGCATCAGCGGGAATGGGAGGAGCTCAAGCACAAACTGGTCACGGCACCAGTGCTGGCCTTCTTTGACACGACTCGCCCTACAAAGATCTCAACAGACGCCAGCCAATCTGGTATTGGAGCGGTACTCCTGCAAAAAGACAGCACGTCATCATGGGCCCCGGTTGCGTATGCCTCACGAGCCATGACCCCTACCGAACAGCGCTACGCGCAAATCGAAAAAGAATGCCTGGGCTTGTTAACTGGACTGGACAAGTTCCACGACTATGTGTATGGCCTGCCACGATTCACGGTCGAAACTGACCACCGCCCCCTGGTCAACATCATTAACAAAGACCTGAACGACATGACTCCTCGCCTCCAGCGCATCTTACTTAAACTCAGGAGGTACGATTTTGAACTGATCTACACTCCGGGGAAGGAACTCATAGTGGCGGACACTCTTTCCCGAGCAGTGAGCACACCACCAGATGCGGAGGGGTTCGTGCGTCAAATTGAGGCACACGTGACTCTGACAGCAGCAAATATGCCAGCTGATGATCCTTGTCTGGCCCACATACGCGCAGAGACGGCGACTGACCCTCTGCTGCAGCGAGTGATGCGCCACATGACGGAAGGGTGGCTAAAAGGGCAGTGCCCCCAGTTTTATAATGTGCGAGATGATCTCACCAATATAGACGGGGTCCTTATGAAATCGCATAGGATCGTCATTCCACACAGTGTGCGCCAGATGATTCTTCGTCAACTACACGAAGGCCACTTGGGCGTCGAAAAATGCAGACGAAGGGCCCGGGCGGCGGTATATTGGCCGGGTATTAATGAAGACATAGCCAACATGGTGCTCAACTGCACAACCTGTCAGAGGTTTCAGCCAGCGCAACCTCCGGAAACACTTCTACCACACGAGATGGTGACGTCCCCCTGGGCGAAGGTGGGTGTTGACCTATTTCACGCGCTCGGCAGAGATTACATTGTTATTATAGACTACTTCTCAAACTACCCGGAAGTCATGCCTCTCCATGATCTGACGTCGTCCGCAGTCATTGGGGCCTGCAAGGAAACGTTTGCTCGCCATGGCATTCCAAGGACTGTCATGTCAGACAATGGACCTTGTTTTGCCAGCCGTGAATGGTCGTCCTTTGCCGCAGCATATGGTTTCACTCATGTGACATCCAGCCCTCTGCATCCACAATCGAACGGGAAGGCTGAAAAGGGTGTCCACATCGCAAAGCGGCTCCTGTGCAAGGCGGCTGATGCCGGATCGGACTTTAACCTTGCCTTGCTGGCCTATCGATCGGCCCCGTTATCCACGGGCCTCTCGCCAGCGCAGCTACTAATGGGTCGCTCCCTCAGGACGACGGTACCTTCCGTCCTGGCACCGACAACAGACCATGAGGCGGTTCTTCGGAACATGCAACTGCAGCGTGATCGCCAGAAAGGTCGGTACGACACACGAGCGACGGACCTGCCCCCCCTGTCCTCCGGAGACAAAGTACGCGTCCATCAACCGTATGGTGGCTGGTCAGCACCGGCCGAAGTCCTCCGACAAGTGGCTCCCCACTCGTTCCTGGTTCGCATGCCGGATGGTTCCGTGCGTCGCCGCAATCGGCGCGCCCTTCGCCGACTTCCACGCTCACAGCCACACAACACGCCAGATCCTCAACAGGCTTCCGAGGATGACTTTGTGGAGCTGCCGCACATCACGCCCTTTCCATCGCCACCCATGGCCATGCCTGCACAGCAGCCGGTGGTTCTTGATCCACCCTTAAGGCGGTCAACCCGAATTCGTCGCAAACCCATTAGAATGGACTTATAATACAGTTCATATGTTTAATAAGTTGGACAATTTTACATGATAACCTGTTGTTGTTTATCGTTCCAGATGTCGTCTGACTGGACAACTGTTCAAATTTTTTTTCTTCTTCTCTCGTTCGCATTTCTGTTATGTTATGGTACAACTGGATTCATGTGACGCACTCGACATCGCCCCATGTACATAGTTCCGTCATAGACACATGCTGCACACGACACACACACACTCTTAGATGCACTCACGTCACGATCATATTTATTACCACGTAGGCACATATCTTTGTAAAAAGGGGGGATGTCATGATATTCAAACACACACATCATGATGGACACACTAACAGGCAAATCAGAGTACACAACACCACAACCAATCACAGACAAGAACACCAACCACATAAAAAGCACGAGCACGACACCTGGAGGTCAGTAGGTCTGGGGAGAAGGAAACAAGAAAGAGCTGTTGAAACACCACAAGCAGGGAGCCCCCCACGTGCAGAGTGCAAAGACCAAGTTGTAAATAGTGAGTTTAAATAAAGAAGCGTTGTACCATATGCAACTGTGTTGGCTCTTCTGTGTGTCAGAACACCCAACACCACACAAGTGACTGGTCATTAGGGGCAGTGGAACATTGCATAGAACAAGGACCATGGAATATATATATAATATATAACATATAATATATAACATATATATAATCTATAATCTATAATATATAATCAGAGTCTGTCCCAGAAAGGAGTAAGGGGTAGTGTATTGTGCAGGACCTGGCCCAGCAGGGACCAATAGCGCATGGACATTATCCATCCTGCCATACCAATTAAAGAAGGTAAGCATGGGAACAGGCAAGAGGAACCTGAAACTGAGAGTGGATTGAGGAAGCCGTGTGGTTTTTGTTTATTCATTCTGAATAGTTGCCTGCAGTGATCATTAATTGTGAGGGCATTACGTCTCATCTTGGGTCAGGTTCAGTGAATCCTAATCTGGGGGATTGCATTTACAGAGGGCCAGTGGAGGACAATGCATTGGTGTGGGGTGGGGGGGTGGTGCAATGGGAAGGAGCAGAATAATCACACGCTTTCTCAGCGTCACAACCTTCCAATCTGAATGAGTCTTAGCCTGCGGTGATATCAAGTCCACAAGGCAATTCTGATTCCAGTAAGAAGGTATTTCTGGAATGCAACTGTGGTTGGTATTGGTTTTGCTTGTCATGTCTGAACAGGTACCAAAGACCTTTGTCCCGTACATGGAGCATTCTGGAACTCTGCACTGACGCCAGCACAGCCGGAGGTGACACTGGGACTTTCACTTGATGTGCTGGACCAGTTCATTAATTAACCCACCTCAGCTTTTGAGCTGCGTGTGCATTGACCTATTGCAACAGGGCAAGAAAGATATTTCTGAAAATATTAATTTCTCACAGACATTTTTCACCACCTTTTATTTTCATGAGGTAGCCTTCCTTTTAATGGGCAGATTAACAAAAGGGCCTTGGCATCTGTACCCAGGGGTCGTGTGCTATGGGACTCAAGGTAAAAGTCACCACAACGCAGAAAAACACATAGCCTTGCATTATAATTGTGAATGATGCCGTGATTGTGTGTAAAAATGTTCTATTCCTTTGTGAATTTGACGGCATGATTGTGTTTGAATGGACCAAATGTGACTGGTGCCCAGAATGCTCTTGCTGCATTCTGAATTTTTAATCTGACTCTGCTTCAGTTGGTTTAAGTACCTTTGTGCCAGAGTCTGATCGGTCAACGAACAACGTGGGCTCTTGCGAAACAGGTGAGCGACGTCTGATGTTGAGGAAATCTATCAAACAGCCTCTTGGGAACTGGGTGAAACTCGTCTCTGTACTAAGAGCCCAACTCATTAACTGTTTGAGTGTTGGATATTTGTGTAACTGAAAAACCCTGGTAAACTAAAAGCAGTGGGGTTGATAAAGGGCAGTGATAGCGAATCAGCTGACACCCCAAAAGGGAAATGGGGTGGGATGTAAAACCAGCTGCCACTTCATTTTCATCCAGGATTGTTTTAACCCTGTTCCCTGTAAGGCTGTGTAAAGAATAGTTCATCTGCCATTGCTTAAGCCCATTAACGATGGATTGAAGTTTTCACAGCGCTGTGTCGTGTCAGGACTGCACCTCTGGCAGATTTGCGGCCCTGACTTTGCTCGTCATTCTTGATTTTGTGTGTCATTAATGGGCTGGAATCTAACAACAATGACTGTCTTCATTTAGATAATGGGCTGGATTTTGGGGCTATGCCTGGAGGAAGTGTCTGGTTTTACCAGAAAAAGGTTGGTGCCACCCCTCCCCTCACACCGATGCTTCGACCGGTGAGGGTCTAACCACCACGCCACGTAAAACTCCTGGCCTCCACAAAATAAACAGCCGGAGATTTGCCAGGTCCGTTGCCGCGCGTGCACACGGCGACGACCTGCAGCGGTCACACCGTACGACGTGGCGCCGGCCGTGCGCGGAACCAGCCTGCCAGATAGTGTCCCCCTGGATACCCGCACGCCACCCCCCACAAGTCCCCCCAGCCCTAGCTGAAGCACCCCTGGCCGGCAGCATGCCCCCCCCCCCCCCCCGACTGTGGCGGTGCTGGACACAGTCCGCAGCTGCCACGCCGGGTTCCCGAGAACGGAGAACACACGTCCCCCGCGCCGTCGGGAACTCGGCCCATCGGGGTTGGAACATCGGGGGAGGGCCTTCAGGTAACGTCCTGATGCCGTCCGAACGGCGTGTGGCGCACCCCTTGATGATGCCGTTTTGGAGGGGGCGGAGCATCTGTACCCAGGCGCCACCCTCGATTCGGTCCGAAACAGGGATTCTCCGCCTGATCGCCGATTACGATATCGGCGTCGGCCAATGGAGAATCGCGCCCAAGGCCACCCAAGGCGCTTCGTAGGGCTATAAGAGGGTTGTTGAATCAAAGAAGGGAATCATAAGAAGAGGGCAGGTGGGTTTTAGAGGGGATTAACATGGAGGGATGAGGTGGAACAATCTAAGGAGGGGACACTGAGAATGTGGGATCTTGATGGCTTGAAGACCCAGGTCAAAGAGCAGAGGTCCTTTCTGAGTACTTAACCTGATGGTATTTTCAGTTCAAAAACCATGTTGATCAGAAACATTTTCATGGGGCAGAATTTTACCGCCTCTCCCGCCAACCGGATCTTCCGTTCCCGTCGAAGTCAACAGAATATTAAACGGCTCTCCGCAGCAGAACATATGTACATGATTAGCTGGGCCCCTCCCACACATTCACAAATATACTCTACCCCCCCTCCCCCAAACAGCCAGCTCATCCTCGACTTCATCAGGTGTGCCCTGTGTTCCACCTTTAGCTGTATCAACCCCAGCCTCGCACATGAAATCGAGGCATTCACTCTCCGCAGCACCTCACACCGCAATACCCACTCTAGTGTCATCCCCAGCTCCTCCTCCCACTTGAGCTCAACCCCCTCCAGAGACATTGGGCGGGATCCTCCGGTCGGCGATGCCAAAATCGTGTTCGCCGATCGACCGACGAATCCCCGTTTCTGATGAAATCGGGGGCGGTGCCGCTTTCGCGACGCTCTGCCCGCTCCAAAGCGGCATACCCTAGGAGTGTGCCACATGCCGCATCGACGGCCTCAGGACGTTGCCTGAGGCCCACCCCCCCCCCGATGCCCTGCCCCCGACCAGCCGAGATCCCGACGGCGTGGGTTTCTCATGGTATTACCTGTCGGGAACTCGGCGTGGTGGCTGTGGACTCAGTCCAGCGCCGCCACTGTCAGGGGAGAGCCGGTCCGCGGGCAGGGGCCACTGTTGGGGGTTGGTCCGGGGCTTGCGAGTCAGCCACTATTTTGCAGGCCGAGTCCGCGTGTGGCCGACGCCATGTTGCACGGTAGGGCCGCTGCAGACTGCCGGCAAGCGCAGCCACGGACCCGGAAATTCTCTGGGCCGTATCGGAGGATCGGTGGCCATTTTGCTCCGGGTTTTCGGACATAATCCGCCACCGTTCCCACACCAGCGTCAGGCCATTGCCTGAAAATCGGAAAATCCAGCCCATTATCTTCTTCCAAAATTCTCCTATAAATCGCAGAGACGACCTCACCCTTGAACCCCATCACCAACAACACCTCCTCCAGCATCGAGGGGGAAGGTGCTACCGGAATGATCGGAAAGAACTTTTTCGCAAAGTCCCGCACTTGCATGTACCTAAAGCCCTCCCCACACGGGAACCCAAAATTCACCCCCAACTTCCCCAAACCGCCCCTCAAGTCCTTCATCTCCATCACCCTTCTTTCCTCACATCCCCACAACCTCGCATTCATTCTCCCAGGCTCAAACCCATGGTTCCCTCGAGTCGACATCAACCTCGCCCCCGCCCAAAACCTGAAGTGCTGCCGAAATTAATAGCATTCCATTTTCACTTGCCACAATGCCAGTAGAACCACACTGCCTGCCATGACTTTCGCGGTTCTGGTGTGATTCCCAAATAATTATCAAATGCCAAAACTCCAAAGTATCCATCCAAATTAATAGAGCTGATATTTTGGGCTGAATTTCACACAGCCCACCAACCCCACCACCCACCTCCCGCGGCAAGCAGCTTTTCAGATTGCCAGGACAGAGCCTTTGGGCATTAGATTGGGATTCGGAGGGTGAGGGGGGGTCGCAGGGTGGGGATAGGGGGGTTGATGGTTGTGGTTTGAGAGGCCATGGCTGGAGGGCAACCCACTGGGGGTTGAGGGGGGGCTTTGAGAGTGGCCCTCTGTTGGGCAAACGAGGGTTGTTAAGGAGGGGCCTGCCCACCCACTGCAGTCCCCACAGACAATGCATGGGCCTCCCCTGCCACCAGTTATTCCCAGCGGCTGTGGGTTGATGCCATTTAATGGCCATAAAATGCCCACTTAAGGGCCTCAATTGGTAGGCAGGCCTTTCAACACCACCCTGCCGTAGGTATAATTGTGGTGTGGGCAGGAATGGGCAGGTAGGCAGTGGGAATGCCACCCACTGGATTTCACAGCCCTGCCACTTTCAAATCTGACAGCAGGGGAGCGTTATGTCCAGCCCATTACGATTAGGTTGGGACAGAGGTTTTCTCTTGCTATTCCTGATTACCACTTAAATTGGCATGTTACTGTATTGGTTCTTTTATTTTGAGGATTTCTGGTTAACACTTCGCAGAATTGGAGACCCTGGATTGGCAATTTCTATTAGTATGCTTGATCCTGTTAGGGAGCCATCTAGTGTTTCATTAACAATCTGCAAGTACAATCCATGTCCCTTTGCAGCATATAAACAACAGAAGAATCATAGAATGACGACAGCTCAGAAGGAGGTCGTTCTGCCCATAGTGTCGGTACTGGCTCGCTGAAGGAGCAATTCACATAATGCCTTTTGTTTGTCTAATTCCCATATCCCAGCAAATTTTTCTTTTTCCGATAATGATCCAATTCTCTTTTGATCCTGCCTCCCTCTCAGTGGGTATATTTCAGGCACCAACCATTTACTGTTGTTACAATTATGAAGTTTATAAGATATGTTGAATCAAGCTTTAATGTTAGGGTAAATTAAGGGGGTCATGTGACCTGTCCTGAAGTCTGCCTGACAGTAAGCCTGGGTGCTTCAATTGCTGGAGGTCAAAGGAAGGCTTCGTCTGTTTTATTGGGAAAATGGTACAAGGTATTTACACTTGGAGACTATGGCAACAGTCTCTGACTTTACAATAAGTAGGGCTTGAATCTCCCAAAGTCCCAAAAAGGTATTAGAGGTAACTAATTGTGCTGTGAATTGACCATTTACTTCTAAGGAGAAAGGCAGTTGGGTTCAAGATAGCTACTTAGCATTTCTAGCAAGATACAAATATTAGATCACTGCTTGATATTTCCATAGCCAACCTAAACCTTATTATACAATGATCACTGTTCCCTAAATGTTTCCCGTCTGATACTTGACCTATTTGATCCACCTCAATCCCAAGAGCAGGGTCCAGCAATGTTTCCATTCTTGTTGGCCTGGAAACATACTGCTGTAGAAAGCTCTCCTGAACACACTCTAGGAACTGTCCCTCTCTGTCCTTTACACTACTACCATCCAAGTCTGTTTTCAGATAATTTAAATATCCCCATTGTAATGGCCCTGTAATTCTTGCACTTCTCTGTCATTTCCTTGCAAATTTGTTCCTCTAGTTGGTGGCCTGTAGACTACACCAAGCAATGTTACTACACCTTTAGCTCTAGCCAAATGGATTTTGATCTTGACCCCTTTGTGACATCCTCTCCCCAGTACTGCAGTGCACTCCTTAATCAATACTGCCAAGCATCCTCCTTTCCTCCCTTTCCTATCTTTCTTAAGCAAGAATTAACAATGTAGGTATGCTTTATGTTTATAGTTTGTTCTTGGCCAAATTGTGTTTATTATCCTGGAAAGAATGCAGAAAATATTTCCTTGAAGCTGTTTTGCAATGGAATCTTGTTCTGCAGAATAAAATGCACAGACTGGAGATTCTGAACATTCAGCCGCTTGCATTTAACCCTCAGAGGCTAATGCCTCCGTGATAATCTACGCATACTTGTCTGTACACTGCTGTTTTGGCACTTGAATTGAGGAGCTGATATTTGAGTGCACCAGAGTCAGTGCAGTTAGTCAAGAAGATGGAATTGCAGAGTGGCGCAGTTAGATATGGCGGAGATTGGCCTGATCCAAGGAATTTTCATATATCATTAGATTTCCAACAGATAGCAGTTTTCCCCTTTAACTTCTGACTTGCTGTGGTGTGTAGTTTGTAATACTTGCACAGCTAATATCATATTGTATTGCTGAAAAAAGGGACATGTTGAAGCTTTTCATTTTGCACTCATCATTTTGTACTGAAAGGGGCAACACAGGTGGAGAAGGTATTCAAGAAGGCATACGACATGCTTGCCTTTATTGGCCGGGGCATTGAGTATAAAAATTGGCAAGTCATGTTGCAGCTGTATAGAACCTTAGTTAGGCCACACTTGGAGTATAGTGTTCAATTCTGGTTGCCACACTACCAGAAGGATATGGAGGCTTTAGAGAGGGTGCAGAGGAGATTTACCAGGATGTTGCCTGGTATGGAGGGCATTAGCTATGAGGAAAGGTTGAATAAACTCGGTTTGATCTCACTGCAACGAAGGAGGTTGAGGGGGCGACCTGATAGAGGTCTACAAAATTATGAGGGGCATAGACAGGGTGGATAGTCAGAGACTTTTTCCCAGGGTAGAAGGGTCAATTACTAGGGGGTATAGGTTTAAAGTACGAGGGGCAAGGTTTAGAGGACATATACGACGCAAGTTTTTTACACAGAGGGTAGTGGGTGCCTGGAACTCGCTACCGGAGGAGGTGGTGGAAGCAGGGACGATAGTGACATTTAAGGGGCATCTTGACAAATACATGAATTGGATGGGAATAGAGGGATACGGACCCTGGAAGTGTAGAAGATTTTAGTTTAGACGGGCAGCATGGTCGGCGCAGGCTTGGAGGGCCGAAGGGCCTGTTCCTGAGCTGTACTTTTCTTTGTTCTTTGTTCTTATCAGGCCACTTCGCAAGAATGCCAATATATATATATATTTTTTTTAAATGTTTTTTATTGGGTTTTTGTACAGAGTATATTTTGCTATTATGTACACAGGATATGCTATATCTATATACATGTAAGTAGGCATCCGTTTGTGCCGGCGAGGCACATTCGGAGGGAAATCCTGGAGTGGGTCTGGTGTCGGTGTTGCCCTTCGCTTCTCCCGGTCGGATTTTGCCGCCGTTGTCTTCTTGTGCACGCTGCCGCTTCAGCCAGCCCTGCCGTCCTCTGCCTGTATTCTCTTTTTTCTCCGTTCCTGTGGATGTCAGGTTGGTTAACGTTTCCCTGCCCCCCACCCCCGCCCCCCCGGCTCGCCTCTATTGTTCCCTGTCTCTTCCCTCCTCCCCCCCCCCACCCCACGGTTCACCTTTCCTTTCCTCCCCCCCCCCCCCGTGGTTCTCCTTTCCTTTCTCTTAGACTGAGTTGTTGTTGTGTCCCCCTCCCCCCGTGGTTTGCCTTTGCAAGAATGCCAATATAAGAGGAAAACAACAATTTATACTGTATGAGAAGAGAGGGCTGATTTGTTGGCAAGTGGACCTTGGTTGGCAAGTGGCCTTGACCAATCAGAGCCAAGCTGCCTGGTTTAAATTTTACACAGTTCTTGGCAGTTAACTGTTAGTCACCGTCAACTGGTTCAGTTCCCATGGCAATGCTGTACCAATCAGAGTCCACTTGCCAACCAGTCAGCATTCGCTTTCATACAGTATGGATTGGTGTTTTCCCTTTATACTGCTGTTGTTGCAAGGCGTCCTGAATACTTCTTGAAGTACAGGATACTTCACAGGAAAGTTAAGAACCACGTGACAGTGGGTCTGAGGTCACCCACAGGCCAGACACTGGTGGAACCAGTGGACCTCTGCAGTTCAAGAAGGCAGCTCACCACCAAGGGCAACTAGGCATGGGCAATAAATGCTGGCCTATCCAGCGACACCCACACCCCACAAATGAATAAAAGAAACAAATGGGTTCTTATACCAATGCAGTAGTTTTCATGTTCGCCATTCTTGATACAGATGTTTTATTCTAGATTTATTTAGTAAGATGAATTTCAGTTCCCAACTGCCCTGGTGGGATATGAACCCTTGCCTCTGGGCCATTTGTCCAGGCCTCGTGGATTACTGGTCCATCTGAGTCCTGCAAACTAAGGCTGCTGCAGCATTAAGGGAATGGGAATCTGTGACTTAGCTTTGATGCCCAGTTCAATTCAGTGTCTCAGTCTCTGCACCTTACTCATAGCTGGATCACACTTGTCAGACTTGCACAGCAGTTCATTCTTTTTCCAGGCAGTTGTGACAAATAATAACCATAAATATATTTTTCTGGACTCAGAGCAACGAATTGAAATGAGACACTAAAACTGTAATGCTCACTCATGTGAAACAAGCTGGAATATGGTGGTTTTCCAAACATTTTAAATTAAACATGTGCTTGCCCAGTTTAATGTTATGTTGAGATATATCGAGCATCGTTTTTTGTTTGCGATGGGGAGGGGGACATAAGTCAAGTTCAGTGCCTGTTTCATGAATGTGTTATAGTTTTAAAGGAAGCCTTTTGATTTCTAGTGGATTAAGTTAAATGAGCTATGCTATCCGGAAGTTCATATCCAGGCAGCTCCTGGTAAACACCTGCCTGTTCCAAACATAATTCTGACACAAGTTCAAAAATGCCAATTCACCAAACCACTTCCCACTTACTTCTGCTGTGTACACTTTCAGATCCAAGCATAACAACTCAGTACTACATCCGGATCCCAGTAGAAAATATTCCCCAATTAGATCAGTGTTTTTGTTCAAAGAAGGATGACCACCATTTTAGGTCTAGTCACATGGTATTATTATTGGATCGGGAGTTTTACAGGGAGGATGTGATACTCCGTTATATCCTTCAAACCTAGCCCACTTCCACACTTAATAACTGGCAGTGGTTGGGTCCGAACGAAAGTTTGCCTACCCCAACACGTCATGACCTGTTGTTTATTTCCAGCGTTTTCCATCTTAATTTCAGAATTTCAGCATTCGTAATTCTTTTCTTTTCAAGGCAGTTAGCCTTCAGTGGGGTCACGGGCTGGTGAAGGATTGCAAATCCGAAAAGGAATTTTCGCTATCATGAAGGCAATGTCAGCCGCGGGAATCGCCATTCAAAACACTGGCCGGGATTTTCCCACCATATCGTGGGGGGACCCGCCCCGAGGGGTGAGGCAGGCCAGACAAAAGTCCAGCGACTTTCGGTGGGACAGGAAGATCCCGGTGATGGGCGGGAAAATCCCAGCCAACTAGAATGATCCCAGCTGCATCTGCACACTTGGATTTATTTCTCAATCTCTTGTGGCCTGTGGCCAGCGTGTATTAGACTTCTGTTTGAACTTAATTTCTCTGCCCCCCCCTCCTCACCACCATCACCACCACCACCTTACCCTGCCAGTATTTAGTGCTCTTGATGATTTACATGCTGGGGGTGGGTGCTGTGGCCTCAGATATTAGCCACGTGCTACGGAGAATAATTTAGGAGTCTCCCACCTTCTTGAAACCCCTTTTTCACACAATCAGTGGTTTGGGTCTGGAATGTACTGTCTGGAGGTGTGGTGGAGGCACGTTCAATCGAGACATTTAAGAGGACATGAGATGATTATTTGAATAGAAAATGGGCAGCACGGTAGCATAGTGGTTAGCGCAATTGCTTCACAGCACCAGGGTCCCAGGTTCGATTCCCAGCTGGGTCACTGTCTGTGCGGAGTCTGCACGTTCTCCCCGTGTCTGCGTAGGTTTCCTCCGGGTGCTCCGGTTTCCTCCCACAGTCTAAAGATGTGCAGGTTAGGTGGATTGGCCATGCTAAATTGCCCTTAGTGACCAAAAATTGCCCTTAGTGTTGGTTGAGTTGGGTTACTGGGTTATGGGGATAGGGTGGTGTGAGCTTGGGTAGGGTGCTCTTTCCAAGAGCCGGTGCAGACTCGATGGGCTGAATGGCCTCCTTCTGCACTGTAAATTCTATGATTCTATGAGAAGCAATGTGCAGGGGTGCGGGGAAAAGGCAGGGGAATGGCATTGAGTCACAATGCTCGTTTTGGAGAGCCGGTAGAGACCAAATGGCCTCCTTCCATGCCACAACAATTTTGTAATTCTGATTCTGAGTAAGAAACTGCCAAAGAGCTGCCTTTTCATATGTTTTACCAAGACCAGAACTATTTCTTTCTCTAGATGGGGTGTGTTTATATGTGCATATCTATGCTTTTGAAGACTTTTCCATAAGTCTCCTTGGGATCCTCTAAAATCTTGAGGCCACAGCGCCAGGTTCGATTCCCGGCTTGGGTCACTATGTGTGGGGATGCTGCACGTTCGCCTCGTGTCTGCGTGGGTTTCCTCCGGGTGGTCCAGTTTCCTCCCACAAGTCCCGAAAGACGGGCTAGTTAGGTAATTTGGACATTCTGAATTCTCCCTCTGTGTACACGAACAGGCGCCAGAGTGTGGCGACTAGGGGCTTTTCACAGTAACTTCATTGCAGTGTTAATGTAAGCCTACTTGTGACAATAAAGATTATTATTATTATGATTCCTCAAATTGACCTATCAACATCGAACGTCATGGTTGGACTAGAGGTTATTGTGACCAAACAAGCGTAGTCTGATCTTCACATGGGCTATGCCGGGCAGCCGATTGCCATGACCTTCTCCACCTGCTTAAGGACCACTGTAAAAGCAGTGGGATGAAGCCAGAAAGCTGAGGTCAAGGGTAATATGGCATTGCTCTAAAACCTCAATAGCAAGAATAGGAAAAGGTGTCCGATCGCAAATCCATATTGTGCGGTTAGTGTGGGTAAAAACACAGTTAGGATCCAGCGGAAGCATAAGACTTTCGAACTGATATAGGGGATGATTTTCAACCCGCGGTCGGCGTGAGAGGGAACAGCGACGCAGGAGGAAAATCTGGAGAGAATCAGAAAGCACGATTCTCTCTGGAGAAATCACGTTGCCCGATTTTCCCTGCCCCACGCTGACAACATCAGGAGGTTGATGCCCACAAATGTAATTTAATAAATTTGAAAATTATTAACGGGCCTCCCCACCACATGTTCCCCGTCACTAAATATTCATAACACGCTGACGTGACGTCACATCGCCAACCTGGCAGAACCGCCCTGACAGTGCCAACCTGTGCCAGGGCCGTGCCGGGCTGGACTCTTTTGGGAGCCCCATGGGGGACGGGGGTGGTTTCTATTCATGTGTGCTGAGGAGAAGTGAGGTGGGAATTTGCAGGCACCGGCAGGGCAGGCACTGAGGCGGGGTGGGGGAGGGGGGAGGATGACCCCCTGATAACTCCGTGGTGGGACTGGGGGCCGTTCTGGCTCAGCTCTTTTAAGATGGCACCCCGAATTCTGTGGAGCTGGGTGCCTGTCTATCAGGCCCCATCCCACCAGAGTGACGGAATAAACTCCAAACACTCGCTCATTTATTTTCAAAGAGGCTCCAGATCTGGAGAGAAAACGGCCTGTTCAACTAACTGTCAGGGTTAGGGGCAGCACGATAGCATTGTGGATAGCACAATTGTTTCACAGCTCCAGGGTCCCAAGTTCGATTCCCGGCTTGGGTCACTGTCTGTGCGGAGTCTGCACATTCTCCCCGTGTGTGTGTGGGTTTCCTCCGGGTGCTCCGGTTTCCTCCCACAGTCCAAAGATGTGTGGGTTAGGTGGATTGGCCATGCTAAATTGCCCTTAGTGTCCAAAATTGCCCTTTGTGTTGGGTGGGGTTACGGGGATAGGGTGGAGGTGTGGACCTTGGGTAGGGCGCTCTTTCCAAGAGCCGGTGCAGACTCGATGGGCCGAATGGCCTCCTTCTGCACTGTAAATTCTATGATTCTATGATAACTAGAGAGTTACACGCCAGTTTATAGTTTGAGCCTGACACTTTATGACAATCTGGGAAGACTTTGCCCATAGTTGCATTGTAATGTGCTAACCATTTGTTGGTTCATGAGATGATGGAAGTCTTGACAGAAATTAACCAAAACTTTGAAGTGAGACCATAAATGCAGATTTGACCTTCCTTCTCTACTGCAACGCTGTAACAAGAAGCCAAGTGGAGGCCTCGCAACTTGGCTTCGGAAGGAGAATTCTTTCCCAGGCTGTGTGCAGACACTCAGAGGCCAACCTCAAGGTGGCAATGTCAGCAGCCCTGGGGCAGATGCACTGCCTGATGTCCTTGGCTGGGGATCATGCGTGGAAGGGGGGGGGGGGGGGGGGATGCACTGTTTTAAGAAGGCAAGAATGAAAGAAAGAAAAATTAAGCAGCAAACCTTAAAACCTGAAAAGACGTGAAAATGTCACCGATCCAAAGGGTGTAACACCCAGCGAAGAGCAGAATGGTGAGATTTATTTCACAGGTTATCGGAGCCACATCATAAATAAACAGAGAAACTGGAATCCACTCCTCCCAGCATATGTCTTCAACTAAATTAGCTAACTTTTAATGACATATTTTATTTTTCTAAATACTGCCTCTACTGTTTCTTGGCTTTTTAAAACTAAGAAGAAAATGCGACAAAATGACAATTGTCTGATATGTGAAACATCCCTTCTGGATGCCGATCCTAACCTATCTTCAGTGCATGTCAATCTAAAATCTGTTTTGTTATGAGTTTCTGTTCAAATATGCCAAGACATTTTCCCTCAGGGATGGATGTGCTTTTGGTTTTTGGCAGATTAGCTTGTGTGATGGGCACAAATATCTCCCTGGTGCTTCAGGCGGGAACATATTGCGCACTTCCAATCTCTGACTTTCCACCTACTGAAACATTCCTACTTGCTGAAATGCTCTGGCTCACCTTCAAGCTGCATTGCTGTTAACTACATTACCTCACTCTCAGAATTCCCCGAGCCCCTGTTCCTCCAGTCACTTGCGTATTTCCAATTCCATGTTGTACTTCGGATGAAAGCAAATTACTGCGGATGCTGGAATCTGAAACCAAAGAGGAAATGCTGGAAAACCTCAGCAGGTCTGGCAGCATCTGTAGGGAGAGAAACGAGCTAATGTTTCGAGTCCAGATGACCTTTTGTCAAAACTAAAAGACAAAGGGTCATCTGGACTTGAAAAGTTAGCTCTTTTCTCTCCCTACAGATGCTGCCAGACCTGCTGAGATTTTCCAGCATTTCCTCTTTGATTTCCCTCTCTCGTGTTGTACTTCCTCAGCTTTCACTCGCACTGTTCCTAGCTCTCACCTTTATCCCTCATAGAATGACCAGTCATTGCACAGAGTACTGATGCTTGGCTACAGAAAGTGGTTGAGGCAGCGAGTGTTGCATCTGCAAAGGGCAAATTGGATCAAGATCAAAAGTAGAGGAAGCAGAGATTAGTTTCGAACTGCCTTTGATAAGGTGCCTCACGGGAGACTGCTGAGTAAAATAAGGGCCCATGGTATTCGAGGCAAGGTACTAACATGGATTGACGATTGGCTGTCAGGCAGAAGGCAGAGAGTTGGGATAAAAGGTTATTTTTCGGAATGGCAACCGGTGACGAGTGGTGTCCCGCAGGGTTCACTGTTCTCTTTATAAATTAACGATCTAGATGACGGGACTGGGGGCATTCTGGCTAAGTTTGCCGATGATACAAAGATAGGTGGAGGGGCAATTAGTATGGAGGAGGTGGGGAGGCTGCAGAAAGATTTAGACAGTTTCGGAGAGTGGTCCAAGAAATGGCTGATGAAATTCAACGTGGGCAAGTGCGAGGTCTTGCACTTTGGAAAAAAGAATAGAGGCATGGACTATTTTCTAAACGGTGACAAAATTCATAATGCTGAAGTGCAAAGGGACTTGGGAGTCCTAGTCCAGGATTCTCTAAAGGTAAACTTGCAGGTTGAGTCCGTAATTAAGAAAGCAAATGCAATGTTGTCATTCATCTCAAGAGGCTTGGAATATAAAAGCAGGGATGTACTTCTGAAGCTTTATAAAGCATTAGTTAGGCCCCATTTAGAATACTGTGAGCAATTTTGGGCCCCACACCTCAGGAAGGACATACTGGCACTGGAGCGGGTCCAGCGGAGATTCACACGGATGATCCCAGGAATGGTAGGCCTAACATACGATGAACGTCTGAGGATCCTGGGATTATATTCATTGGAGTTCAGGAGGTTGAGTGGAGATCTAATAGAAACTTACAAGATAATGAATGGCTTAGATAGGGTGGATGTAGGGAAGTTGTTTCCATTAGCAGGGGAGACTAGGACCCGGGGGCACGGCCTTAGAATAAAAGGGAGTCACTTTAGAACAGAGATGAGGAGAAATTTCTTCAGCCAGAGAGTGGTGGGTCTGTGGAATTCATTGCCATAGCGGGCGGTGGAGGCCAGGACGTTGAGTGTCTTTAAGACAGAAGTTGATAAATTCTTGATTTCTCGAGGAATTAAGGGCTATGGAGAGAGAGCGGGTAAATGGAGTTGGACCATAAGACATAGGAGCGGGTAAACTTGCCCTCCTATGTCTTATGGTCTTATGGTCTTATGCTCACAAAGTGTCAGAACAGATTATTCAATGGGACAAAAAAAAAAAATCATCCTTTTTTTCTGCTGCAAACATATTTGGAATATTCTCTTTTAGTTCCGCAAATGTTATTGGTTCCATTTGGGTTCTCTTCCACCACATTAACGGCATTCAAAAGGCATCTTGACAGATACATGGATAGGATGGGCATAGAGGGATATGGCACAAGGAAGTGCTGAGGGTTTTGGCCAAGGGTGGTATCATGACCGGTACAGGCTTGGAGGGCCGAAGGGCCTGTGTCTGTGCTGTATTGTTCTTTGTACATCGCAGCATACTTCACTCTTTTCTTGCGATCCGGTGACTCAATGTGGAGTCAGTTAACATCATTGCTGCAATATGCTGATGGACAAGACTTTGGCCCATCCCCTAGGTTTTGATCCTGACTTGCTGTTCTTTCGGGGGGGGGGGGGGGGGGGGGGGGAGCTGGAATTGCATTAGTTAGAGTAACGTGAATAGGCACAAAAAGCAAACTACCTTGGGCGGAGTGAGGGAATCGGCCAAAGATTGCCATGGTGGTAGTGTGGTTTGCAGTACAGACCGAGTGGTCCTGTGATAACACGGTTACTAAAGAGGCCACGTGATGGAAGCACGGGCGTTCTCCCGAGAGCCTGGCTAGAGTTCAAGCATGGGCTAGCTGCTCAGCTGGTGAATGAAGTATTGTTTGTTATCAGTGCTTGGTCGTCAGTCTTTGGGAACCCAGCACTTCCACATGGTGTCAGGAGTTGCCAGTGCAGCACAAGGACTTCACCGCATCGAGCCACTCGTATTCGATGAAAATAAGGCAGACAACTGAGCCAGGTTTGAAAAGGAGTGGAATATATTGTGGAGCCGGATTATCGGACAAATCAAAAAAAGAACAAGCTTACACCTTACTAAATTTAGCTGGCCCCGAGACCAGTTTGAGAAGTTTGAATTGTTTGCATTTCAAATAGAGGAGGAGAAAGAGGGCCTCAAAATAATCTAACAAAATTTGAAAACATTTGCCTGCCAGTGAAGAACATAATACTCAACAGGGACAGGTTTAACTCTACAAACAGTAACTTTGTCATGTTCTGTAGACTGGCCGGTATGAATGATGCACTACAGAACATCTTTTCTTAATTTATGTGGAATAAATATAATACAAACTACTAACACTAGCTAATTAGTCAAGAGCTCCTGCAAAATATGTCTATCCACCAACACAGCTTACTCCCAACTCCCTAAGGCACAGAGTCATGTGGTAGGTTTACACTGCCACCTGCTGGTCGGCGGTCGTGCGCATTATTATATGCAAGATTGCTTATGCATATGATCACAACCTTCACCACCCTGAACATCATTTGCAACACCGTAAAGCTGAAGGTAAAGACAGACAGTGGAGCAAAGTGGAATGGATTGCCCAGCTGAATGCAATGGGAACTGACCCAAATGCAGCACCGGACCTCAATACCCAGGTGGACCTCATGGTCTATGGCAGACAAATCATCTGCATGGAAGGTGTGGCCAATCTCCACTGCACACAGGGAATTTTAAGTTTCACATTGTCGACCAGAACATAAGGGGTGCGATTCTCTGACCCCCCGCCGGGTCGGAGAATTGCTGGGGGCTGGCGTGAATCCCGCTCCCGTCGTGTCCCGAATTCTCCGCCACCAGAGAATCGGCGGGGCCGGGAATCGCACCGCGCCGGTCGGCGGGCTCCCCCCAGCGATTCTCCGGCCCGCGATGGGCCGAAGTCCCGCCGCTGCCAACCCTCGCCAGCCGGCGTGGATTGAACCACCTACCTTACCGGCGGGGGCAGACGGCGCGGGCGGGCTCCGGGGTCCTGGGGGGGCGCGGGGTGATCTGGCCCCGGGGGGTGCCCCACGGTGGCCTGGCCTGCGATCGGGGGCCACCGATCGGCAGGCGGGCCTGTGCCGTGGAGGCACTCTTTTTCTTCCGCCTTCGCCATGGTCTCCACTATGGCGGAGACGGAAGAGGCACCCTCCACTGCGCATGCATGAGGATGCCGTGAGCGTCCGCTGACGCTCCCGCGCATGCGTCGCCCAGCGAAGTCCTTTCGGCGCCGGCTGGCATGGCGCCAAAGGCCTTTCCAGCCAGCCGGCAGGGCGGAAATCACTCCGGCGCAGGCCTAGCCCTTCAAGATGAGGGCTTGGCCCGTAAAGATGCGGAGAATTCCGTACCTTTGGGGCGGCGTGACTTCGGAGTGGTTCCCACCACTCCATTACGCCGGATTCCCCTGCCCCGCCGGGTAGGGGAGAATCCCGGCCAAGATAACTGCTAATTTTAAGGGACAGCATCACATGGGGCTCATCCAACTTGGGCGAGAGGTACATGCTCTGCAAACCAGCTCCCAGAAATGAGAGGACAAAGACCTCTCCAACTGCAAAGTCATTGGTAAGATATCAGTAATATACCACAGCAGACTAGATGAATTGGTACCACCAACAGTTGGTGCTCTGAGAAGAGTACCAAGAGCTCTGAAGCAGAAAGCTGTCAATGAGCTGCATCGGACGATGGCAGTGGGTGTCATAACTCTCAAAGATGAGGCCACAAAATGTGTTTCAGCTATGGTGGCTGCAGTAAGATGGCACTGTCAGAATATGCATTAGCCCAGTTCACTTAAACAAGACACTGCTCAGAACTCATCACCCCACAACAACAATGTTTATAAACATTGCAGTTAGGATCAATGAAGTTACTTGAGATGCATTCAAGTGTGAATGGAAAAATAAATAAACAAACTCCCTCGAAGCTGTGTCTGAACCATTAAGCTGTCAATCACAGGATAGTTAAAGGCACTGATTGTTAAATTGAATGAATCCTTACCATTTCAAAGGGTCTCAGGAGATTTCAGGCTTTTGAAGTGATGTGCGCTGTCTAGAAAGGCTCTGTCACTTCAAAAAGCAGCAGTTTTACAATCATTGGGCTGAGCGATTAGAGTGGGGGTATGGTTGCTGGGCAGAAGGTCAAGGGGGACTTGAGCCATCGCTCACTGCTCCAGTGTCCAATCCCCATCTGAGGTACCCTCAATAACGAAGCTTAGAGATTAAACTGTAAAGAAGGCTTTATTAGACTAATAACTATACTACAGCTAGAGACGAGAGCTGACTGTTACACAGACCATGAGGCAGCCCTTTATGTATGGCTCCCAGATGGGCGGAGCCAGAGGCAGAGTCCCCAGGGTTCCAGCCCGGTCTTAAAGGGGACATCACCTTACATGATGATAAGGCAGTAACCGTTCATCACACCATCCCTCTCACTCCTAGCCCCCACATCCGCCACCCCAAGGGTTCGATGGGACCGTGCGATGGAATGGTCAGCTCACATGCAGGGATCACCCAGGTGGACAGTGGAAAGTGCTACCGTGGGCAGGAGTCAGATATTGTCAGGCAGTGTGTGGCACCAGAGCTCATCGCAGAGTTGGTCATCAGTATCCTCCATCCTATGGATCAGACACACTGTTACTGCCAACCCAGGGTCCACACTCCATAGTGAGGCAGGTAAGAATCACGGAGGAGGCAGAAAGGGGTGGGGGGGGTGTTGCAAGGGGGATTTTCATGGGAGGGGTGGTTGGCCAGGGGTTCAGTGGGGGTGGGATGGGATGTCCATGTCCGGTGAACCCAGCATTATCACAGTTTCAGCGTCAAGACCGAATCTCCTCCGAATCGCCTTTCCCGATTTTAGCGCCGGCCTGCGGGGAATCCCGCCCATGGTGTGTTTGAGTCTTCCTTCAATCCTGGGAATTCTGCCTTGTGTCTCAGATTAGTCTAGCATGCCCTTTCTTGGGCTATCGGAAGGTCAAATGTTCCTTTTAAATTATGGTCCACTGAACCTTTGGGAAAATTGGAAGATTTTCTGGCCTTGTTTCCGTGGATCTCTCTGAGTTTCAGTGTTCCCCGAATAGCTGGCCAACAGGGTGCTTTTTATGCTGCTATCAGCAATTCAGAGGAGCGCCTCTGTGATTACATTGGCAATCCTTCCCAGCTTGGAGGTTATGGAAGATTATATAAGGTTATAGAATCCCTACAGAGCAGGTGGAGGCCATTAGGCCCATTGCATCAGCACCAACCCTCTGAAAGAGCACTCGACCTAGGCCCATTCCCCTGCCCTATCCCCCCAACTCCACCTAACCTGCCCAACTTTGGACACGAACGGGAATTTTAGCATGGCCAATCCACGTAATCTGCACATCTTTGGACTGTGGGAGGAAACCGAAGCACCGGGAGGAAGCCCACGCAGACACATGGAGAAAGTGCAAACTCCACACAGTCACCCAAGGCCAGGATTGAACCTGGGTCCCTGGTGCTGTGGGGCAACAGTGCTAACCACTGTGCCACCGTGCCATCCATGAAAATCACCCCGTCTCACAAGTTGAGACAGGGTCAACAACATAGGGCTCAGTACAGGCCTGAAGTCTTGCAGAACTTTGCAAACCAGCCAATGAAATGTTAATATTTATCAAACTTAAAAAGCTCTTTCTTACTCTAAGTATTTGCTCTGTTAGGTGAAGGTGGGAGAAGGTGATTTTATGTTAATTGTCCAAATTCAGTAGTGCTAATGTCACAACTGAATGAACAAAACTAGTTTTCCTTGGCACAAAGCACAGACAATAAGTAGTTTAGAAAAACTGTGTTGCTTGATCAGTTTGTGGTTAATATTTGAAGAGGTAAATTGAAGAAATAAATGTACTGTCTGATTTTTGTGATTCACTTGATTTGTTAAATAAAACCATGAAATGCTTCAAAACCAGCTCTTCATCGGGCAGTAATGGAGTCCTGCCTTTCTTTGCATATTAATATTCCACTGAACGTTAGGGATGTGGGAAATTAATTTGAATAACAGTGAACTTCAGATGAAAAAATAAAACAAGGCACCTAGAGGAATACTAAGATGCGATTTGCCCAATAACAAGATTAGCAGGCGTCTAGAGACATTGAGGTGCGAATGGCCATATCAGAAACATTGTTTACCAGGGATCAGCGGGGCTGATAACTTCTAAAGGCAAGGGGTTTGCGAGAGGTAGACAGCAGAATCCACAGAGGGGAATATCAAAGAGACTGAACAATATAACTGCTCGCGTCCTTATTGGGGAACAGGCTAGCTCTCCATCCAAAAGCCAGACAGACTAGTTACATCTGGGACGGAAGGCCATGGAGGCCTGTTCCACCTAACATTTAGAGCCTCAGCAGATTGCAGTTATTCCCCACTAAATTATGCAGTTTGTGCCTTTGCTGAACCAGGAAAAGACGGTTTCATGGGCTTTAGTCGCCTAAGTGGTATTGTGTGGTAGATATTAGCTGGATTTGACCTATAGAGTTACTATAATTGGAAGTTGCTTTAGAAAAGGAGTGTCCTCAGTGAGTACAGGGTATAGGTTGGGAACAAGGGGCAAAATTCACCCCCAACGGCGCGATGTCCGCCGACTGGCGCCCAAATCGGCGCCAATCAGATGGGCATCGCGCCGCCCCAAAGGTGCGGAATGCTCCGCATCTTTGGGGGCCGAGCCCCAACATTGAGGCGCCGGAGGGATTTCCGCCCTGCCAGCTGGCGGAAATGGTGTTTGTTGCCCCGCCAGCTGGCGGAAATGGCGTTTGTTGCCCCGTCAGCCGGCGCAGAAATGCGGCGCATGCGCGGGGGCGTCAGCGGCCGCTGACAGTTTCCCGCGCATGCGCAGTGGTGAGAGTCACTTCCGCCTCCGCCATGGTGGAGGCCGTGGCGGAGGCGGAAGGGAAAGAGTGCCCCCACGGCACAGGCCCGCCCGCGGATCGGTGGGCCCCGATCGCGGGCCAGGCCACCGTGGGGGCACCCCCCAGGGTCAGATCGCCCCACGCCCCCCCCCAGGACCCCGGAGCCCGCCCACGCCGCCTGGTCCCGCCGGTAAATACCAGCTTTGATTTACGCCGGCGGGACAGGCAATTTCTGGGCGGGACTTCGGCCCATCCGGGCCGGAGAATTGAGCGGGGGGTCCCGCCAACCGGCGCGGCCCGATTCACGCCCCCGGCCAATTTCCGGTACCGGAGACTTCGGCGGGGGCAGGGGCGGGATTCACGGCGGCCAACGGCCATTCTCTGACCCGCTGGGGGGTCGGAGAATGACGCCCATGATGTAACTTCAGATAAAATGGTGTGTTTCATTATTCAAATATGTAAGTATCACAGTGTATATTCATCTTTTTCATGTGCTTTTTTATTCTCTTTCACTTTAATAAATATTCTGTATTAAATGTTTACACAACAACTGGACTTGTTCCTCACTGGGTTGCACAGAGTTCCTCACAGTATACCAAACAAAAACACACTACTGAGAACCAGTGTTTTACGTTATCTTTCGGAGTGTTAAGACACTCTCACAGGTAACAATCAGCGGGGTTCTTAACGTGGTCATCAGCCAAATGGAACCATGTGTTATTGTACTGTTAGGCTGATTTTGTTCCAACAACTTATGGTATCACCAGGGGCTGGGTGCTGGAACGGTGGTATTTTTCTCCGTCCCGTCCTGCCGGATTTCTGGTGGGATGCTCCGTTACGGCAGACAGTCAATGGGGTTTCCCATTATGGAGCTGCCCCACGCCGTCGGGAAACCCCCAGGCTGCCAGCAAAACGGAACATCCCGCCGGAGGAGAATCCAGCCCAAGGTTCTCCAGTTTCGTGACAGAGTTCCCCAAGGTGGCCGCAGGGAGTCATCCCTGAAATCACATGGCAGACTGATGGAAAAATTGTATCAAGAATCAGTGCAGCGAGGATCGGCTGTTTAGCCTTGCTTGACTCTACAAGCAGAGCACTGAGTCCTGCTAGGCAGAAACCAACTTGTTTAATGCAAGGAAGATACCTTGGAGAGTGAAGAATGTGCTGTGTGCAGACCGTGCGTTTGTTACTGAAATGAAATGAAATGAAAACCGCTTATTGTCACAAGTAGGCTTCAAATGAAGTTACTGTGAAAAGCTCCTAGTCGCCACATTCCGGCGCCTGTTCGGGGAGGCTGGTACAGGCTGGTGCTGACCTTGGACTCTACGACTCCCAGATTTGGATTGAAATCTGACCTGTATGAGAACCAGTACTGGTAATCTGAGTGTCAATGTTATATTCTGTGTTGAGTTTTTCTTGGGAATCGATTAGCTGTCCAGGTTTAAATAGGGATATACTGTGTGTAAAGCTAGGCTCAGAGAAGAGCTAGGTTTTTATTTCCTTTCTTTTTTGCTGAGTATCTGAAGACCTTTAAATAAAGGTTACGTTTTTGATATTCAACAACTGTGTGAACGACTGAACTGAGTGGACTCTAGCCCACCTTTCACAATCTGCAGCCCCTTGCCACATCACAATATTTAGCTTTGGTCAGGAGTTCATCATCCGGGCCTACCGATAGGTTGGCATGTTGAGCACGCTACAAGTCAGCCTTTGATTAGAGAAGTGCACGGTGGTATCGCCAGAATGTGATTTGTGAGAGGATACATGAATGCTAACTCAGTTTTGGTCTTGTCTTTTACTCTTCCAGTTCAACTTACAGTCATAGAATCGCACAGGTTGCTATGGGATCACGCACACAGCATCGTGGGATTGCACACACAGTGTCATAGGATCACACACTGAGCATCAAGGGATCGCACACTGAGCGTCATGGGATCACACACAAAGCGTCATGGCTTGCACAAACAGAGCGTAATGGAATCGCACACACTGAGCATCATGGGATCACACACTGAGCATCATGGGATCACACACTGAGTGTCGGAGGATCGCACACAGTGTGTCATGGGTCGCACAGAGTGTCATGGTTCGCACAAACAGAGCATAATGGAATTGCACACGCACAGCATTGTGGGATCGCAGACACAGCACGTCATGGGATCACACACACGGCACGTCATGGGATCACACACACAGCACGTCATGGGATCGTGCACACAGAGCACCACCTGTGCCACCAAATACTTCGGCTAACCACGGAGACTGTGCGCCACCTGTGCCAGTTGGTAGTGCGCCTGGTACTGTATGGGTTTGGAGGAGGTCACCGTCTCCCGGTGGCCCTCAAGGTGACGGTGGCCCTGATCTTTTATACCTCTGGGACTTTCCAGGGATCAAGCGGGGACCTGTGTGGGATATCACAAACTTTTCCGTCCACCCTTCACTCCACCTTCCCACTACCCCCAGCTCCTCCTCTCCATTCAGAGGGTCCCACCAGCATCTCCACAAGGTGTTGGCCCAGTTTGGCGACATCAGCGGGTCTTGCCCACAGGATGGAGAGTGATGATGACTCGCTGTGAGATGAGATCTGGTGCTCCTCATTGTTTGACAAAGCTTGGCTCCTGCCCTCAGGATCACATTCCACTGTCTGACCGGATGACCCCTGCATGTGTGCTGGTCAATCCACCTCATAGCCCTATGTATTCTTTGGGGGCATCACCAAGGAGATTCTGGAGATGGTGAGCTGTCATACAAGGCGGGCTCACACTTCCGGCCCCGCACCCTGCTACCTCTCGCTGAGGGTGACCCCAGGTAGGACGTTCAAGTGACATGGGGGCCCTCCACACCCCATTCTCCATACCCACCCACAAACTTAGTCTCCCCAAACACCCCATCCCCACCCGGCAGACCCTCTACACCCAGCCCCAGCCAATCCCTAACCCCGTTCAGATAGAGGATAGAGGCAGGCTTGAATGTTGGTGCAAAGGTGTTTAGTGGTGGCTACATACAATTTATGTGTCCTGACCCACACCTCTCATCTATGTTCTGTACAAGTGCCAACTTAAGTGGTGCCTATCTTTCTAATGTTACTCTGCCACTCCTTCACCACTGGTGTTAGCCAAGACACTACATCAGAATTGGAGGCCTGCTACGTGTCTCACCCTCTGACCTGAGATGCCTTTGGCGGCTGACCTCGGGAGGACGTCACTGGTGATGACGTGCCACCCTGTTCTGCTCACTGCCCATCAGATGCGTCTGTGTTAGGTGGGGTGGGGGGTGGGAGGGGGAGGGGGGGGGGGGGAATTCGGAAGTTCCAGTACCTCCCCTGCAGGAGACTCCAGCATGGACCCCTTCACTTCTTCCTCCGTCGTGGTGCTCGCTGGCTACTCCATGGGACGGAGATCAGGAAGGAGTTAGCTCCGGAGGCTCCACCGTCACCTGGTGCTGCCAGGCCAAGAGTCCCGCCCTCGTCTGAGACATGGTCTTGATGCCCTCAACCATGGAGCACTGAGACTGGGATATATCCCTCAGTGAGTGAGGGAAGCCCGTTTGAGGCTGTGCCATGTCCCCCCTGCACCTGTGACATATTCCTCTGTAACTGGTCAGTCAGCACTCAGCCAATGCTGTCGACCTCAGCCATGGCCCTTTATGACTGGGTCAAGCTCTGGAGTGCCACAGCAATGTCCATGTGGGCCCCGTACATGTCTGCCTGTGACTGGGTTCTGCTGACCTGAGCCTCAGCCATCGACCGCACAGATTGCCCCAAGCCTTAGATGCCTTGACCCATGGCTCTGACGTCTTGCCCCAAGGCTTCCACTGTGGACGCCACCCATTCAATGTTGGCCTGGGCACCACACATTGTCGGCAAAATCTCCTGCGCCTGAAGGTGTTTGGATTCTCCATCTGTACCTGCAGGCGCTGGAAAGTTGCTGATACCCCCTCCTGTAAATCCTGGCTATGTGTCTGCATCTGTACTAGTGATGGGTTCATATCTTCCAGAAGTGTGAGACATGTCCAGACCAGAGCTGTTTCCTGGGATCGGGCAGCCTTCTGACCGGCCACTCCTTCTGGAGTCCCTGCCTCCAGCTGATGTGAGAAGTGCGCATGAGAAGGTGACCCAGAAACCTCTTCACTAAAATGTCCCACTGAGGCGATAGTCTCTGTGATGGTGGAGGGTGTAGGTGAGAGCAGCGACGAGATGTCAGTGTCTTCCCCAGGCTGGTGCCCCAGGGTGTGCTGGGGATGTGGTTGGGGGGCAGCGACATTGGATGGCCCGACCTTGTCTAATGGTGGATCAGCAAGACAAAAGACATGGTGAGATCTTGGATGGAGTGGTCTGTGGGAGAGGGGTGACTCACTTTTTATTCGTTCATGGGATATGGGTGTCAATCCTAGTGTCCTGCCTTAAATGGGCAGCATGGTAGCATTGTGGATAGCACAATTGCTTCACAGCTCCAAGGTCCCAGGTTCGATTCCGACTTGGGTCACTGTCTGTGTGGAGTCTGCACATCCTCCCCGTGTATGCATGGGTTTCCTCCGGGTGCTCCGGTTTCCTCCCACAGTCCAAAGATGTGCAGGTTAGGTGGATTGGCCGTGATAAATTGCCCTTAGTGTCCAAAATTGCCCTTAGGGTTGGGTGGGGTTACTGGGTTATGGGGATAGGGTGGAGGTGTTGATCTTGTGTAGGGTGCTCTTTCCAAGAGCTGGTGCAGACTCGATGGGCCGAATGGCCTCCTTCTGCACTGTAAATTCTATGAAATGCTGGCTCAGTCAGCATTTAATGCCCATCCCCGGGGCTATTTAAGAGTCAACCCCATTGCTGTTGATCTGGTGTCACATGCAGGCCAGACTGGGTCAGGACAACAGATTTTCTTCCCTAAAAAATAGTGAACCGGGTTTTACGACAATCATTGTTAGACTTTTAATTCCAGATTTTTACTGAATTCAAATTTCATCATCTGCCATGGTGGGATTTGAACCCGGTTCTCCAGAGAATTATCCTGGGGTCCCTGCATTACCCATCCAGCAACAATACCACTAGGCGACTGCCTCCCCCGCTTGCTATAGGGACATCATTTTCCATTAGAAGCTCACTTGGTTGCTGCATGCCGACTTTCTTCGGAGACAGCCCTCTCGTGTGCCTCGCCCGCAACTCCATCGCCCTCTGATCCACGGGGGTTTGGACTGGCAGGTCTGGGATGTCCCCTCTAGTTTTCTGGCGCTCTCACCGATTATGAGCCGTCTTGTCCGAGGAGATACAGAAAGGACATGTTGTGACACATGGAGGAGAGGTTCGACAAGGGGACTGTAGCTGGTGCCAATTCCAGCCCCAGTGAATCAGACAGCAGTGGGAATTGGAATTGCTCTAGATTGATGTGGGCAGGGTGTCGGCCCATTTAGGTGTCCTGACTCGCTTCCCATATACCGCCCCCCAACAGTAATGTGAAGCGCACGTAATTCAGTCCACCGAATACGTAGGACGCGATTCAATCAGAAGAAAACAGAATCTGGTTTCTCAACGGCTGCAGCGCCAAAAAATACCCCATTATTCGACGGTACTTTGTCCTTTTTTTGGCCTCACTGGGGAATAACCCGTCGAGGCCACACTTAATGATTTCCTAAACTGACGAGCTCAAGATTTTATAGCAGAGCACTTAGAAAACCGTGGCAGGATCGGGCAGAGGCAGCATGGATTTATGATGGGGAAGTCATGCTTGACAAATCTACTGCAATTCTTCGAGGATGTAACTAGAAGGTAAGCATGCAGGTGCAGCAGGTGGTAAAGAAGGCAAATGGTATGCTGGCCTTCATTGCGAGAGGATTTGAGTACAGGAGCAGGGATGTCTTGCTGCAATTATACAGGGCCTTGGTGAGGCCGCACCTGGAATATTGTGAGCAGTTTTGGTCTCCTTATCTGAGGAAGGATGTTCTTGCTGTAGAGGGAGTGCGGCGAAGGTTTACTCATCTTATGGGAGTGACAAATGAGGGGAGATTGAATCGGTTAGGATTGTATTCGCTGGAGTTCAGAAGAATGAGGGGGGATCTCATAGAAACCTATAAAACTCCAACAGGACAAGGCAGAGTAGATGCAAGAAGGATGTTCACGGTGGTGGGGGTGTCCAGAACCAGGGGTCACAGTCTGAGGAAATGGGGTAAACCATTTAGGACAGAGATGAGGAGAAATGTATTCACCCAGAGAGTGATGAGCCTGTGGAATTCATTACCAGAGGAAGTAGTTGAAGCCAAAACATTGTTTTCAAGAAGCAGTTAGATATAGCACTTGGGGCAAAGGGGAATCAAAGGATATGGGGCCGAATAGCTTGCTTCTGCTCCTATTTTTTATGTTCATATCTCATTTGGATGGATTAGATGAGCTGGGCTAGATGTTGTTGTCATCCATGATTATCTTGCGAGCAAAGGGTGGAGTCATGGATGGAGTCCTGATTATTGCTAATGGAAATTTACTGAGGAGCTTTGTGGGGCGAGATTACCAGGACAGGATTGGAAAATGGGCTCACAGTGAATCAGTACCCTGTTTTACACTGCACATAATTCCCATGCATCTTTCCATTGACTTCAAACTTGCCCTTTTGTCTACTTACCTATTATCCGACACAATCTTGGTGCCATTTATGAGCTTTTCAAGGTATTAAAATATTGTAGTGAAGTTGTGCTGCACAGTAAATATTGAAATATATTGTAGTGAGGTGAGAAACTGGAATCAACAGAGTTTACAGACTTGCTCTTTAAGAAAGCCACAGATACAATTATGAATCATTCAGTCTTTGTACTCTGGCCTCTTAAAAGTTGGGTCACACAAAGACACCAGAGGGCTCCAACTCTTCTCACTCAACAACATATGTCTTCACTGTTAATCATTCCACTTTGTTGCTCAGAAGTCATTTGAAAAATGAAAAAATGAAAATCGCTTATTATCACAAGTAGGCTTCAAATGAAGTTACTGTGAAAAGCCTCTAGTCGCCACGTTCCGGCGCCTGTTCGGGGAGGCTGGTACGGGAATTGAACCGTGCTGCTGACCTGCCTTGGTCTGCTTTAAAAGCCCAGTGTGCTAAACCAGCCCCTAACAATTTGATTGTTCTACCTTGTGAGATTACTCCAATTACACCCCTTCTATGAAATAATTATATTGAATAATGTCATGCACCTAGGCAGGAGAAAGTTTTCTACTTCTCACAGATAATGGGAAAGGTCTTGTGCAGTCTGTCTGGTTTGCAAGTATTAATCTTGCTCCCCCCCAATATGAATTTACTATCACTGAGTCCATATGGTGCAATGTGCAGAACATGTAAATCATGCTGAGAGTCACCAAAATGTGTGCTTTGTCTGCACATTGTTATAAATAAGTAATTAGATGTTTTGCTGTCAAATTAATAATATTGCACAATGCGGTTAAATGTAAAATTTGTACATTCCGGTTTGTTCAATAGTCATGGTGAGTTCACCTAGAGGGTGCAGACAAACTAACACCAAATTCTATAATTGCTGCACTTAATATTAAATACCCTTGATGCATATATATCACATAATATTTGTAACCAGATGCAAACAATGGACACTATCATTTTACTGGGACCTTTCTGTGATTGTTTGGTGAGTTGATTGATGATTCTGGGAAGAGGCGAAAATATCCCACTTCATTGCGGTGGGAGAGAGGGGCAGGGAAGGGAGGGGGAGCGGAATAAAGGCCCTAAAAATAGGAGGAGCACCAGGGCCCATAATTTCTCTTCCTGGCAGTGTGGTGGCAGAGAGGTAAGGAAAAGGAAGAAAATCCCACACTTCAGATCCCATTATCTCAAGCGACGTCCTGCCCACGTGCCCGCAGATCTGCGGGGTTCGCGAATTGGGCTGTTTAGTCACTTGAACAGCAGTGGCAGAAACCCACGACCCTTGAGTAGATGCCATCCTCAAATTGAGGGGCAACCGATGACGGCGGCAACCCACTCTCCCCACATCCCTCCATTTATTGACATGGAATTCTCTGAAGTGAACTGTGGGTAAATATACTGTGAGTAAGATCAGAACTATCTAATTCAATGCCTTTAGGTTCAGATTAAGTTCAGGACACAAGTCAACAGTTCTGATCTGTATATAGGCACAGACCTTCTCTATCTTGGCTGGGGCACCGGTTGGGGGAAGGGGGGAGAGATTTTCATGTTGCTGTGGTGATTATTTGACAGGAAAAGGTAGGTAGGTTAAGTAGTTATTTTTAGTTTAAAAATTGGAAGTCTGGTGGTTTAGTGAGGAGGTGGCATCTGTATTCCCAGGCAGTGCTATTTATATTCATGTGTGTGTTTATTAACAGAGTGAAGGAGCTGTATTCGTATCACCCTGTAGTTCAGCGAAAGAGAGTTGACCCTGTATACTGAAGGTGGGGGAAATCAGCCTTATTTTACCTGGTCTAATGAAGCAGTTGGGTCAGTCTGAGGAGCAATCTCGGAGGTGTGAATTTACTTGTGTCTAGATGTCCTACCATTCGATAATAATTTTTATTGTCACAAGTAGACTTTCATTAACACTGCAATGAGGTTACTGTGAAAAGCCCCTAGTCGCCACATTCCGGCGCCTGTTCGGGTGCACTGAGGGAGAATTCCGAATGTCCAATTCACCTAACAAGCACGTCTTTCAGGACTTGTGGGAGGAAACCGGAGCACCCGGAGAAAACCCACGCAGACAGGGGGAGAACGTGCAGACTCCACACAGACAGTGTCCCAAGCCGGGATTCGAACCTGGGACCCTGGGGCTGTGAAGCGACAGTGTTAACCACTGTGCTACCGTGCCGCCCATTCAGTGGTGAGCTGTTTCCATGTTTCCACCCCCCCCCCCTCAAGCTTTTAGATTATGGCCTGCTCCTAAAGATTGAATTCATACAGATACTCATTCCAACTCCAGTCCCAGATTGCAGACATTTACCACACAGAAGTGTCTGCGTATCTGTGCTTTAAACAATTCTAAACTAACCCCACTACTCTGAGCTCACCCAGACAAGTTCATGAGAAGTTTACCATTTATTGTAACAATGAATCACCATGAAAAATCTCCCAGATCATCACCTTTACAGCTATCTCTCATATTAAACATGCTCCATGCTAACAAGCCAGTAGAACAGACCAACTGGCTAATGTAAGCAAGATTCCTTGCCTCGCTAATCAGCTAAACAAATTGGCCCAATTGTTCAGTCCGGGCCCCCACATCAGACGGACAATCATCACAAACACTAATCTGTCGGTGCCCTTGCCTGCTACCATATTCCAGTTAAAATGAGCGGCTCCTGAAACACATCCATCTCTTTGTAAACTCCTGAAAACCTAAGGAGAAAGAGGCTTACTGTACCTCACAGTCATTTTCTGAACCATAATATTTTTGCAGAACGACTCATCATTTTCAGCATTTCTGCTCTGACAATATTTACATTCGGACTGGAGTTATAAATATTCGACTGATCGACCTCTCTACTGTCCACATGGCCAATTCCTCTGACACCGCGTCTCAGAGCTGTTAAAAAACAACTTAAATGTGGCAAGATTGCCAACAAAGTCCATTGGTCTTTGAGATCATTATAGCGTTCCCCCAAAGAGTAAAGAGGCATACATTCGACATTACTCACTCAAACACGGTGTCGTTCTAACGGCAGTGCTGAGATTACACTGGATTGTTCAAAGGATAATGAGAAATTTCGGGAAAAGAATTGTGAAATGAATAGACAAGATGTGTCTTCTGAGGAGTTCCCAAATCATTCTGAATGTCAAACGTACACCCTGATGTCACTCAGTTTGCACTTGCTCCAATGTTTTGTGCTTTTAAGCTTTTGTCCAAACAACCCTGGATTAAGGACTCAGCCTGCGACTTGGGTCGCACACTAACTGGTGGGTGAAATCTGGGTGCAGTGCAGACTGAATGCGCCTCAGAAGTGCAATGGCAAAACTACGATTAACCCACCAGCCTTGTTAGTACCTCGAGCTGTGACATCAGTCTCGGCCACGAAGGAAGCTCGAGTGGTTTTGAGGGCAGGGAGATCAAACCATCTGGGATGCTTGCTGAGGATCTAAGGAGAAGGGAAGGAGTAGGGGATGGGTGGAGGCCGGCAAACAAGTTGTGCACTCCGGGTAAGTTAAAATACTTTAAACATACCTTTTGTGTGGCAGTCTCCACTAGTCACTTTGAGAACCATTGGTTTACCTTCTGTCTGCCTGGGAAGACTGGTTCTTCAGTCAGTTGTGAACCAGTTTCACCAAGGGACTTGTAATGGGTGATAGGCACCAAATT
Source organism: Scyliorhinus torazame (assembly GCF_047496885.1). NCBI lineage: Eukaryota > Metazoa > Chordata > Chondrichthyes > Carcharhiniformes > Scyliorhinidae > Scyliorhinus > Scyliorhinus torazame. The sequence continues at coordinate 24,175,133 of NC_092709.1, read as the reverse complement.
TATATAAACAATGGGCCGAATGATA